>NC_141067.1:29034453-29529453 GCF_041138505.1 Cibotium barometz
TGTGAGAGGGCAATTCAATGAACACTCCACTATACACGTGGATTCGTGTTGCGATTGTGGAGTGAATGTTTCATTGTTTCCACACCATGCTTGTTGATCAGAGTTGGGATTGTATGGGAGAACATGGGAACTGTTCGGATTGGGAGAAAGGATTGCCAGAACTATGGAGAACCAGCTTTTCTGTCACCATGGTTTGTGCTCTTGAATGGCACTAGTTTGTGTGCATAGCACATGTTTCTCTGTGAGGCACTAGTTTCTTGTGCATGGTACTTATTTTAGTGTCTTAGCACCTGGTTGGTGATTTTCATTGGCATATGATTATCTCATTAATATTGGTGATTGAGACACAATTGGCTCTTGTGCCTGTGTCTAGCCATGGAATTCTCGCCCATTTATTTTGAGACATGATTTTGATATTAGTATTATGGAGACTTATTTAGTCTCACCCATTTCTTTGGGACATGGATTCTTCAGTTATATTGGAATTTTGAGATTGTCTCATCTCGCCCACTTGATGGGACATGATTATATCTTGAATATATGGCTTGAAGCTTAAAGTTGGCATAACTTTTTTTAAGAAGCTGGGGAGGATGTCACCAGCCTGGACATTTCCCAGTATGAAAGGGGTCTGGTGGACTCCAGGATGTCTAAATATTTGGAAAGTACAAGCTTTGGGAATGGGGGATTATCCTAGAATACAAAAGACCACACTCCTAAAATTTAGGAGAGTTGCTATTTTTGGCCCGACTCCGATGGAAATTTTGTTCGCGTCATTACATCTGGAATTGGGCAGATACCAAGAGTTGGCAAAGTGCCTATGACAGAATGTCTACTAGTTGGGATATTTTTAGAGCTAAAGATTATGGGAGAACCCATCTCTTAGACTCGGACATGTGGCAAGAAAGTGGATCAAAGTGAGACAAGTGGCCTCACACTTGTCAGAAAGTGGATCAAAGTGAGACAAGTGGCCTCACACTTGTCACTCCAACTATTGTGTGGCTCTCCACTTGTCATTGTAGCCTTCTCTTGCCATTTTAGCTCATGGGAGGCCCAAATCTATTTTTTAATTGGAGCCCTCTCTCTTCATTAATGGAGGCTCTCTTGCTACACACTAGCCTCTACCACCGTTATAGGCTTCCCTAATGATGGCTACTCTCTTTCTCTCTCTCTTGAAGGCTGCCCATGAAGAATACTGGCTGTTGGGGACTGTTTTGGAGGCTTCCATCGCGAAGAAATACTTAAGGCAAGGGTATTTAATCATTTATTATGATTTCTAGCCATTGTACTTGTTGTACCAACCTTTGTACCTACTGTACCAGCCATTTTACTGGTTGTACTTGTCCTTGTACTTGTTGTACTTGTTGTACCACCCATTGTACCGATTGTACCAACTTCTGTACTTGATGTACCACCCACTATACCTGCTGTACTAGTCACTGTACATGCTATACCAGCATTTGTACTTGCTGTACCTACTGTACCAGCCACCATACCGGCTGTACCAACCATTGTACCTACTGTACCGGCTGAATGGAGAGTTGTACTTACTGTGCCAACTCTATTGCATGAAGACCCGTGGTTTTTGGGGAAGAATCAGTACCCACAAAAAAGTATATGGATTATATTGTTGGTTCAACATTTCTACAACCTATGTTCCGGCTTGGTTGCCTCGTGTTGGGCTGTGTTATGGCATTTGTATATGGATAATCCAGCATCTCCCGTGGGGAGAGTAAGGCCCTCAAAGCTTGTACATGATATTATTCTCCTTGGGTAATAAAATACTCCAAGGGAGGGGGGTCGGCCCATTCCGGCCTCTATGCGGTCACACGTGCAAGCTCCATTTTCAGCATTTATGGATGTTTTGTCCAGCTTTTATGTTTTATGCAAAGTGATGATGGATATGTGTTAAGGTTGTGGCCATGTTTAAGTGTTTTGATATGCTTTGATGGTATCAACAAGTGTGTCAAAGGCCCTAGTCCCCCGGGCACTCACCGCCGCGAGTTATAGGTAGACTGACCATAGAGTGTGTGGTGTGGGGAAAGCTAGCATGGGCAGAGTCATGGATGATAGAGGAGAGTTGGACGTGTGTGTGCGTGTGTGTCTACATGTGTGCCCAATGTTAGCACATTCATCCCCAGTTTCTGCCCATTTCTGGTGCCCATTTGGTCCCTTTTGTATGGCCCTTGATTGTGGGATGGCCACCCCTTTTTCCCATATTTTTCTGGGAATTTTCCCAACTGTTTTGGTATTTTACCAGTCGGCCAGTATATTCTGTCCCAGTCAGCCAGCATACCTCACCTATAAATAAATGGCGTAGCCCTAGATCCTACAAAAGTGGAGAGCTTACTACAAATGGAGAGTCCACGGTCAACCAAGGTGCTGGCCTCTCATTTCTCATTCAGTCTTTGTACATATTTTGCTCCCTCACTTATGAGACTTCTAGTGTCTCTTGCTTGGGACTGTTTTGCTTCAGTATATTCAGCATAGTTGCTCCATATCTCTCTCTCTTGCACTCTCTATTCAGCACACTCTAGTGCCACTTTGCTTCTGCTCTGTGCACTCTTTCATGGTATCATCACTCCTGATTCAGCAACTCCTCTGCTGCCCCAGATTCAACCCTATTTTCAGCACCCTCTCCTCTACATTTTTTCTCAGATTTGCAGCCTCTTTGTTGCTGCGTTTTCTGGACAGCACCTGCTGATCACTTTCTCTCCAGATTGGCTTCATCACTTGCAGCCGTCAGGTAATTTTCTAATCAGCGTTTGTTTCCACGTGGAGTTTGGACATTGGCGGCCTGTTTTCTCAGGACAGCAGCCCTCTTCTGGCTGCATTTTCCTCTCCGGTGGTCATTCCCTTTTGCAGAGGGGGTTTGTGGTGTTTCGCGCTTTGGTGGCACCCTTCGTACCTGTGGAGGACACTTCTTCTTCTGAGATTGTGTATATTTCTGAGATTGAGCCCAAGCATTTGTGATGGCTGCTCCGACTTCTCTTCGTATGTTCTCTGAGTCTGCAAAGTTGGATGGTTCCAACTACACCCTATGGAAGGTGAAGGTGAAATCAGCCTTGCGTAGCGTGGATCTTTGGGATTGGCTTGTTACACCGGCCAATGCCACCCCTCCCACCCTTGCTTCCGGTGGTGCGACTCAAGCACAGATTGATACATGGCAGGCGAATGATCGTCGCGTTTTCTCCTTTCTGATGTTGAACTGTCGGGATTCTGTTCTCTCTCAGGTGCATACAGCAGATGCTGCACATGAAGTTTGGAAGGCTTTTGCAGATCTCTACGAGATTAAGTCGCCGGGTCGGATTTTGGCCTTGGAAAAGCAACTTATGAACTTACCAGTTTTTGCCTTTCCATCTTTATCTGCTTTCATATCGAAGATGAAAGATCTCCGGGATGAGCTTGCTGTTTGTGGCAAGGACATCGCTATAGAGGACATGGCTATTCGGCTTCTCTCCAAGCTTCCAGAGAGGTTTGATGCATATTTTCAATCTCTTGTTTCTTCTCCTCGTCCTGTTCCAGTTACTTGGGAGGAAGTTCTCCCCTGCGTTATGCAGATTGAGTCTCACTTTGAGGAGCGGACTGGCACCTCTGGTGGCCCTGATGGAGCTTTGGCAACGCGAGATAAAGGAAAGAATCAACAAAAGAAAGGGAAAGGGGGTTTTGACAAGAACACCAAGGATTCCGACAAGGATAAAGACGACAGCAAATCTTCAAAGAACAAGGACATTGAATGTCATTATTGTGGCAAGAAGGGTCATAAATCACCTCAATGTCACAAGAAGAACCATGATGAAGCAGCAAAGAACTCTTCCTCTATAGCGGTGTCCCAAACCAAGAAGGATGATGGCTTCTTTTAGCAGGTACTCGTCGTATACTTGCTCTTGTGACTTCTCAGTCGTCACGGTCGTGGATTGTGGATAGCGGTGCTACTACTCACATGACACCCCATCGAGATTGGTTGTTCGAGGACTTCACTGCCAGGTCAGGCAAGATCACTTTGGGTGATTCTTCTTCTGTGCCAGTGCATGGACATGACACTATCCCCATCTTCCGCTCTTCCGAGGACAAGAGGTACTTCTCTGACATTCTGTATATTCCAGATTTGGCTTTTAACCTTTTCTCAGTGAGTAATCTTACAGCTCAGGGTGCGGAGGTGATCTTTTCTCGTTATGAGATTACCATTCATGATAAGGCGACTGGTAGCATCTTGGCTTAGGGAGTCCAGGATAGTGGTCTGTGCAAATTGACCGCTCTGCTTTCTTTTGGTGCTTCTACTGCTCATTGGCATGCTCGGTTTGGTCATTTGAGCTATCAGCTTCTATAGCGAGCTTCAAAGGATGGGTTGGTTTTGGGTTTACCGACCATCAAGGCTCCGTCTTCTGCTTGTTCCTCTTGTTTACAGGGGAAGCAACACCGAGCCGCCTTTCTGAAGGAGGCGACACACAGATCTTCAGCATCACTTGCTCTCATTCATGCAGACTTATGTGGTCCTATGAGTACCGCATCTTTGAGTAAGGCGTTGTACTTATTGTCCTTCAGCGGAGAATGCTACAGATTGTTCACCAATCCGGTTTCTCAGGCTTCCTTGGCTCCTCATCTTCGGCTTCTTGGAGTTTGTTCAGCATCTGCTGCTAAGAGGGGGTGTTAGCACATTCATCCCCAGTTTCTGCCCATTTCTGGTGCCCATTTGGTCCCTTTTGTATGGCCCTTGATTGTGGGCTGGCCACCCCTTTTTTCCATATTTTTCTAGGATTTTTCCCAACTATTTTGGTATTTTACCAGTCGGCCAGCACATATGCTCCAGACGGCCAGCATACCTCACCTATAAATAGGTGGTGCTGACCTCTCATTTCTCATTCAATCTTGTACATATTTTGCTCCCTCACTTATGAGACTTCTAGTGTCTCTTGCTTGGGACTGTTTTGCTTCAATATATTCAGCATAGTTGCTCCATATCTCTCTTGCTTGGGACTGTTTTGCTTCAATATATTCAGCATAGTTGCTCCATATCTCTCTCTTGCATTCTCTATTCAACACACTCTAGTGCCACTTTGCTTCCGCTCTGTGCACTCTTTCACCCAATTGGCTGGGATGTTTCTTTGAAAGATGAGATGGTATGGGTGCTGACTCGATTGGAGTGCAAAATTGATTACTGGAAGCTATCCACTTGGCCTTTGCATGTCCGCTTGCGAAGTGTCCAATCGATCATCATTCATCGTACATTCAGTTTCACCTTCCTTTGTTACCTTGGACTAGTACATTTATGTCTCGTGCCATTGCTTGTCTCTGTGGCGGACACAATCGGATTGCAAAGGGCTTCATCTGCTCATACGTGCTTATGTGTGCTCGCCAAAAATGCATGGGAGCCTCAACATTCTCGACATTCACTATCACATGCCGGCACGTAAGGCCACATTGCTTATTGACTTTGTCCGTCAAACGCAGCCCTGGACAAAGATGTTGGTAGCCATGTGTGCACACATGAAAGTAGATGCTTATGGTCACTGATTTTTGGATCACTCGGATGTCATTTTTGGTCACCTTACTGGGCGCATACCAGGTTGCCCTTATGCCACTTCTTTGATTACAGCTTGGCAAGAGATCTTATGTTTCATCCACTGGTCAGGTAGACCTCCACATACAGGAAACTCGCTCTGATCTCAGAGCATTCATTGGAGTCGAGCCTTTCCTCGGCCTTTAGTGCTGGATCACCCAAGAAAGGCTTATCATCTATCGACTTTGGGAATACGTATGATACAAGATGTGGTTGATGAGTATGGTATGGTTCATTCTTTCCGGAGGGCCACCGGGCAATGGCATCTGGGCATGCATCATAGGCCGATAAGCACGCCATAGCTAAACTTCTGGCTCCATTTTAGTTGGTACCCCCTCTTGAGGAGGAGGATTCATTACAAGATTGGCATTTTGATTGGCATTTTGATTGGGTTATGCCTCATTCCCATTCCATCTCCTCACTGCTTCCAAGGCCTACCGTTTGCTTAATCTCGTCTGTATATTTACACCAGGGCCTCTATTGTGGGTGTGCCCGCCCGATTTAGGTGTTTTCTCATTTTTCCCCACTCCATATTTTTCCCTAATTTTCCTTGGTGTGGGAGGCTGTCCTGTGCCTATCGGCTGTGTCCAGATGTTGGCCGACTGGACTCTGCTGCTCCCAGGCTGTCCCCTATAGCTGCTGCTGGCCGACAGGAGTTTTTGCTGGCCGACTGGAGGAGAGCAAGTCGTGAGCACTTCTGGTGGCTGTCGGCTAGCAGGCCGACTGGTCATCTCGGGCCATAGCAGTAGCAGTATGGGCACCAGGTTTGGCTACATCCTCATGGACACAGATAGAGCGCCCTCAGATTTTGATGCTCTCACGGGTGATCCGCAGCAAACCTTCAGTACCACATGATATCCTTCATGTGGAGTTTGCTGTACCACCTATGTTAGTAGAGGCCATGTTCCAGACTATATCTTTTATACACAAGGATGCGGGAGCTCCCACTAAATCAGGTATCTCGGGCTGCTTTTGAGGCATCCAGACAGCTTGCTGAGGAGGGACATACCTCATCATGGTACTCCCAGGTGGTACAGTGGATATCATCACACAGGATTGATATTGACAAACTACCACCCTTACAGTATGACCTAGCTGCACCACACAGACGCCTCTCTCAGACACAGAGGAACAGAGTCATGAGACATGACATTTGGCAGGGCCACATACAGGAGGCTTGGCTATCTCCCAATGAGCCACTCCCGACGAAGATGCTCTACTGCAGAGACCACTTCTTGAGCACCTCCACAGACGGCTTCATCCAGCGACCACGATACTTGGAGGTCCACTTATCACATGGAGCCAGAGTAGCCATTGGGCAACTAAGGGTCTCATCACACCAACTAGAGATCGAGACTGGGAGAGCAGCATCATCCCTCGAGCAGGGCACATTTGCATATTATGCCAGACGGGGGTGGAGACAGAGGAGCATTTTGTTTGCCAATGTGGTGCTTTGCAGGAGATCAGGGCATGCTATCCTGAGGTTTTTAGAGGGACCACATCACTTAGACAGATCTGGGAGAGATCGGACCAGAGACAACTAGGCAGACTACTACTAGCACTACAGAGACACAGGGAGATCTTACTTCAGACACCCGCACATCATAGCGGAGGAAGACAGTCCCAGTTGACTGACTTCTTCCAGAGATCGGCACTAGTAGCCCAACCACATACATTGGGAGTGACATCTCAGCGAGCGGAGGAGATTCGAGCTAGGCGACGACCCAGACTAGCCGGCTACCAGACACCACGGCTACACCATAGAGAGATCGCGGCCATTCGGGCTCAACACCAGCAGGAGGTCGAGGAGCAGCTGGCACATTTTCGCTTTGATCCAGGACGCATGTTCCAGACATTTACGACATCCTCAGATCGGATGTATGACATATTGTACCCAGACTATGGGACTGGATGGAGTTAGGAGTAGATAACATATCATACTTGTATCACCCCTTCAGCATATAGAGATGCATTAGTATCCCTAGTACTCCATCCACACCCTCTCGTTTGTACACCACTATTGAGTCCCCTATGGTCGTGTTGTCATACTTGTACATTTTATGCTCACTCCACATTTTCCTCTTGATGACTAGAGGAACATCATTGTACTACTTGTTTGTCTCATAGGCCAATTTTGGCCTTTTGCAGACGTTAATATCACTAAAAAAGTATTAATTAATTAATGAATGCCACAAGCATTCTGAATTTGCCACGGCCGTACTTTTTAAGTTTTGAATTTGCCATGGCTGTTCCAAGTTTGCCTCGGCGGTTCCATCCTCAACCATTTGCCACGATCGTTCGAAATTTTCCACCGCCGTTCCCTTCTCATTTTTTATGCGAACGCCCGTTCCTTTTAGATTTTAAAAGTGAATACGTGTTCCCTTCTCTATTTCAAAAGGCCCGTTCTCTTCTCGTTTTTGCAAATGAATGCTCGTTCCCTTCTCCATTTTAAAAGCTGCCCCATTTGCTTCTATTCTGTAACTGCCATGGCCGTTCATTTTAGTCACCTTTATTGTTTGGTATGTATGTGGATGAGGCTTCTGACTACATTGAGAGATTGGGGGACAGAGGAGCCCAGCTAGCAGGTACATGGATCCCACTATTGTTACATGCTGATGATATTGTGTTGATCTCTCTGACTCCCCTGAGGGTATGCAGCGTCATCTGGATGCTTTACATGAGTTTGCACATGATAGTGGATTGTCTGTCAACCTTGGAAAAACCAAGGTTATGGTGTTTAACACCACACCACAGTGGGTTAGGCGATCAGCTCCCACATTTACATATGGGAAGGAGATTGTGGAGTATACAGATGCATATACATATCTTGGGGTAGTATTCAGTGGGCCAGTGTTTTCGATGAGGAGAGCAGCAGAGACTAGATTAACTAGAGCACATGCAGCCCTAGGTGGTTTGGAGAGGATGTGTTCGCAGGTTCAGTTTCAGGAACCTCGAACGAAACTTTGGCTTTTTGACACTCTAGTGACATCAGCTATGCTTTATGGAGTGCAGATATGGGGACCTTCAGTGGGCCATCACAGCGCAGGCGGGTGGAGAGGCCTTTGGTATCTATGATTGCTAGGATTATTAGAGCCAAGGCCGTGGTACCTCATGAGATTATTCGAGCAGAGCTGGCGGCTACCCCTCTGGTGATTGAGGCTCTTACGAGATCAGTCTCCTACATACATGGCTTGTGGGATCTCCTCTCCATTTTTGCGGCTAGCCCCAGAGTATAGCCACACCAGAGGTACACTGATTGATCGGGCTATAGAGCTGGGGCGGTCCAAGTGCCCCAAGATGAGAGGCCCATCCCGACACCGGCAGAGACTACAACAGAGGATCAGGACCATACTAGCATGGCATGGGAGACGTCCGGTCAAAGTATTCACCATGGAGGACATTGAGGATATCCGCCATCGACCGATGAAAGACATCTTTGGATAGTGATGTATATGATGCTTACCTTTATTGCTGGAGTTTTCCTTCCCAGATGTTATCCATTAGGAGCTCCTAGTACCTTACTTTTCCTCATAGTTGTTGTTTCAGTTTCAGTTAGTTGTTTAGTTGTTTTAGCTTTTCTTACACAGACATTGTATCAGATCCACCAATTGTTGTAACCTTTTTGGTCTCATAGGTCATTTTGGCCTTTTGAGGACGTTAATATATCATTTCATTTCTCTCTCTCTCTCTCTCTCTCTCTCTCTCTCTCTCTCTCTCTCTCTCTCTCTCTCTCTTCATTTTTGCGTTTTTCTGCTATGCACTTGCTCTAGGTGTTTTCAGAGCTTGTCTTCATCTCCGCTGTATATTCTAACATGGTAGAGCTCTAGGCTCTTGGAAGATCTTGAAAACTGTGTGAGCAAGAGGGAGGCTATTTGTGTTGCTGATTGGAGGACTGTTTTGGGCCATACAGGAAGAGGAGAAGCAAGCGAAATGCGGGCCTTGTTGCTGGACAGTCACTTGCAGGTTTAGTTCTTCATTTTTCCCACCCACCCTCCCTTTTCAATTACACCCCCGCAATGGAAGATTTACTTGAGATGGCTGAGAAGCACGTGAAGATCCCGACACTCCCCACGTTCCCAATGGACCGTCAGTTGGATGGGAACAACTACAGCATATGGAAGGTAATGATGGAATCTGTTTTGGAGTCTTATGACCTTGGTGATTTCATTGTTGTTGGGGTTCCACGGTCGGAGTTAGATGAAGGGGAGTTACCCTCTATTCGGAAGGAACGAGAGGCACAAGCACAGTTATGGGATCGTGTCAATGACAGAGTTCGTTCTTTCATCTTCCTCAATTGCACACCACAAGAATCAATCATATCAAGCATATGACGCTGGCCAGAGGTATTTGGCAGCATTTGGCTTCTCTCTACAACACGGTGTCACCCATGAAGAGAATCTCCTTGGAAGTTCAGATGCAGGTGGTGGATCCTGCAAAGTCGTCGACGATGCGGGAGCACATCAACAAGCTCCAGGCTCTTCAGCAGCAAGTTCTCCAGGCAGGGAAAGAGATATCATCAGAGGATATGGCCATAACGTTGCTATCACATTTGCCCTCTCACTACTCAACCTTTTACTCTTCGTTGATTACCAGTGACAGGCTCAGCACCATCACATGGGAGGAGCTTGTGCCCATGGTCTTGGACCAGGAGGAAAGATTCACGAACGCTCCACAAGGCGGAGGTTTTGAGGCCTTAACTAGCCAACAGTCGAAAGGCCATAATAACAACAACAAGGGAAAAGGGAAGGCTTCATCAGAGAAGTCTTCTGAGAAGAAGCCCAACTCAGGCCGAGAGGACCTGTAATGATTGTGGCAAGAAAGGCCACTATTGGAGGAAGTGTCCTAAGCGAAGCACCGAGAAGGGTGCATAATCCTCAGCAGCAACCGTGAAGACTCCAGCCTTTGCGCACCTGGAGGTTATGGACACCGGTGTTTCATTTTCTTCGTGCAGGGAGGAGGTTGGAGGACTCTCCGCTATGAATACTCGGGAGTGGATTCTAGATAGTGGTGCTTCCAGGCACATGACTCCTTCCCGCACATGACTCCTTCCCGCACGGCTTTACAGGATCTTTGCAGGTATTCTGGTCACATCCTTATTGGGGATACATCCACTATCCCAGTTCATAGTGAGGGCAGGTTGGAGATAGTTCCCGATGGCAGATGGGGGAAGCATTCCTCCCAAGTGTTGTATGTTCCATCACTTGGTTTTCATCTGTTGTCAGTGCATCAGGTTTGCAAGGCTGGCATACGGGTGGAGTTTGATGAGCATTTTGTTGCTCTCAGAGACAAAGCAACAGGCCAAGTAGTTCGGGAAGGTGGAGTGGAGAATGGAGTTTACAAACTTTCAGCACTCTCTCTCCCAAGTCCTCAGTTTTGTGAAGAGTTGGAGTCTCATAATGGCCACTTAAGTGTCGATACGCTGAAGGTGCAGGCTTTCCCGGACCAGATGGTGGATGGCTTGCCAGATGATGGCAATAGTTGGTAGGAACTTTCCAGTACAGATGTTGGTAGTTCTTGTGTTCGTCAGTCAGAGGAAACTTTACAGGTAACCTATGCTATGATGTCTCGTAGCATTCGGGACAGAGAAACTCCTGTACAGTTGAGGAAGCTCTTTCCACAGGGACCTATCGGAAGGCCAGGCAGGTGGCAGTTGATTACTTGCAAGAGGAGGCGGATGTTGCACATTCTCCAAGCTTTGTGGTTCCGGATTCAGTGGGGGTGGTTTACAAGTTTTCGAAGGCCTTGAGTGGTCTTCAGCAGGTTTCCAGGACTTGGCATCCCACCGTAACAGTTGTTGATCCTTGTGAGCAGTATGATGCCTCCTTGACTCGGAAGTATGATGGTTCATTGATCTGGTTGCTGAATGCCAGATTGGACGGGAGCTTCTTGATGAGTCTGTTGAGCTCATTTTTGCAGAGGACTCTTTGGGAGGCAGGATTGCGGATCTTGCGGTATCTGCAGGGTACGAAGGATCTTGGACTCTTTTACACAGGAGGGGGGTTGATGGATGGAGTCAGACTCCCAAGGATGGAGTGCCTCAGATTGGGGAGGAGAGCCAGACACAAGGAACTTGACATCAAGCTACAGTTTTTCCCTTGGCTTAGGAGCTGTTTGTGGTGCTACTTGCGAGGTGGTGAGGTTGCAGAGGTTACTTGGCGGGATTGGGTTTCCACTGGTGGAACCCGCGGTCATCAAGAGGCATTTTGTTCGTGAAAAGATTGTTGCTGATGACATCTTACTAGAGTTCTGTTCGACGGAGGACAATGCGGTGGACCTCTTCACGAAGTCTCTATCTCACGCTATGCTCCGGCGGCACTCCAGCTCATTGGGGTTGGTTCCACATCCAGGAGCTGAGAGGGGGTGTTAGCAATCATCTCCTATCTGTATACTTACACTAGGGCCTCTCTTGTGGGTGTGCCCGCCCAATTTAGGTGTTTATTTTTCCCCACTCTCCATATTTTTGCTTGGTGTGGGAGGCTGTCCTATGCCTGTCGGCTGTTCCAGATGCTAGCTGACTGGACTCTGCTGCCCCCAGGCTGTCCCTTGTAGCTGGCCGACTGACTACGGCTGGCCGACTCAAGAGCAAGTCGTGAGCACTTCTGGTGGCTGTCGACTGTTTTTCAGCAAGCCGACTGGTCATCTAGGGCCATATAAATGGCCCCTTGCCCCCCCACACTTCATATCATTGTATCCGGGATTTTCTCTTGTGTATATAGCAGAGTTATACGATTCTCTCTCTCTCTCTTCATTTCTACGTTTTTTTGTTGTGCACTTGCTCTAGGTGTTTTCAGATCTTGTCTTCATCTCCGCTCCATATTCTAACAGAACATGGAAACAGGCTATGGCACTTGGATAAAGCCTTTGCCCTGGTGGAAATTGACTTTAAAAAAGTGTGGAAGTCAAAGTTGCCACTTAAGCAACGGGTCTTTTTTTGGCATTACAGGCACGCTACCGGTTGGTACTCTACTGGCTCAAAGGCGTATTGCTCCAGCTTTATGTCGATGTTGCTGCCTTATGCCCGAGACCGTACCTCACTTATTGTGGAGTTGCTTGCATTCCCGCGATCTTCTTCAACACTTGATAGCACTGCTGCAGTATAGATTCCCTCGACAGCGCTTTGGGCGGCTTTTTTGGATTTTTGGCAGATTATCCCCGACCTTATCGGGGTATGATGACTTCTTAGCATGGGTGCGATTCTAGGCTCTTTGGACCATCTATTCCACCAGAAATCATTTGTACTTTTTTGGTGATGTTGTTCATTCTTCCCCTATTTTCGTGCTGCTCTACTCCGGTCTCTTCGAGATTGCTATGATCTTGGCGAGCTTTCTCTCCGGAGCTCTCTCCGGCGGTTTGAAGAATTTTCCTAGGATTTTTAGTTCATTCTCATAGTTCCACCCGCTTCGGGTGACTATGACTATACAGTTTACTATTTAATATAAACAGCGGTTTCACAAAAAAAAAATGTGTGTGTGTGTGTGTGTGTGTGTGTGTGAGAGAGAGAGAGAGAGAGAGAGAGAGAGAGAGAGATATTAAGCGTCTACTAAAGACCCAATGAACCTATGAGACCAAAGTTATACAATAATGTCCATGGTATATCTCATCATGGAATGGAAAATAAAATAGAAAAAAAACATAGCTATCTCACTGAGGTGATACAAAACTATCCATGGAAACTCATCATGGAATACCAGGAACATGGAACATGGAACATGAGAGGAGCATCAGCCCCCAATAAATGGTACACCACTCTCCAAAATATCAAGCATGGGGCTAATGAATATGGCCGAAAGGTCTCCCTCAGCTACATCACATGGAAAGGTAGCTCAATGGCGGTGGAGCTACATCACATGGAAAGGTAGCTCGATGGTGGTGAAGCATATCCTGGATCTGGAGCTAATGAGGGGATCGTGGCCGACGTCTGGGAGCTGGGGATGTCGGGCACGTTGGAATGCGGAGGCTCGGTCTAAGGTAACTTCTCTCGGGCGAGGTCAGTCCGAGAAGAGAGAAAAAAGAAAGAAAGAAAGAAACATTCTACTAAAGACCTAATGGGCCTATGAGACCAAAGTGATACAATAATGTCCATGGCATATCTCATCATGGAACAAAAATAAAATAGAAACAAAACAAAGCTATCTCGGTGGGATGATACAACATTCAAAGTAGATTGATGAGAATGAGTGAAGTACAAGTGAAGTGACATGATAAGGTCACTTACACACTCCTAGGAGTTCGTACATACACTCGGGGGAAAAAACCTCCTAAAGTGGGAAAAAGTGTCCCAGCCCATCACTGCCATATTTCCAAGTTTGCCATCTTTGATATTTCCCTCTTCCTATGTAATAAATTGACATGAGGTGTTGTTCTTTATAGTGCACATTCTAGTGAGAGAATACAGAATTAAAGAGAGAAGGTGTGCAAAACTTAAGAGCATAAGAAAATTTAAAATCAGATAAACAATTTAAGTATTTGGCCAAGCTGGTGTGTGCACAAATGTATTGGGGTCTTCCCATGGAGTTTATAAACAATTCTTTGAACCTGAAGTAGCACTCTGGGGAAAGCATTCTGAAATATAGACTGCAACCCACGTCCCCTCTACAAGCCAATTCCAGAACATTCCAGGCACATTTTGAGCTTATAAGCACTAGAGGACTCAGGTAGATAAAAACAAATGGCAGGTGTCGGCAGCAAGCACAAGTTATAGTTTGCATGCCTCGATGGACAGCAAGGCACTCCACCCAATGTGCTCACAGACCTTAATTCTCATTTTATAAAATGTCTGTAAAATAGAAATCTTTCAGGGAAAATCAAGATACCTCCTATATCATTGCCAAGTGCAATAATACACGCGCCCGTCAGAGTTGCCAGGTCCACAATCTGCCATAACAAAACCAATCTTTGGTAATCAGTTTTTTCATTTCATCGTCTGTTTTATAATCAATCAGTGCAACTAGAGCCTCCCCATGTCCATAAGCACAGGACAGAATGGCAGCCTTCAGGTAGGATACAAGCCTGCAATCAACATAAGGATGGAGCTCTCCATCCACCTTAATATTCTTAGGTTTGCTTCACTCTCTCAATTGAGGCTGCTCCCATAAAACGAGTAAGGTTATTTTGCAAGCATAAATGGGTGCTTGTTAGAAAAACTCCCAACTTGGTAAGAGTGTAAGACAGTAATGCCTCCTTTAACCATTGGTTGATATTGCAATGACTATCGGTAAAGCGTCTACCGCTCCCCTCCTCCCCCACAAAAAAAAAAGAACTTAATTGATTGCAAATTTTGAATTCAAGAAAAAAAACAAGCATTTCCTGTAGTGAAACTACATAATCATGACATTGAGTTGCTGATCAGTCAGCTAAAAGGATGCCCCAACACAGCTTTAGGTAGTCGGTCCCAAAGTGTACCATTTATTTCTCCTCCCAACCATTATGCCAGGTCAAAGTGTACATCCTTGCACCTTCATCAACCAGGCCTTGCTCATGCGTGCACCATTGGCTATGTGCAGTCCTGAATGTAACTAACCCTTTTTATGTGGCATAATGGGCAAAAGGGGAAAAAGAAGTGGTTTTTATTAATACCAAATAAAAACAGCACCAGAACGGATATTTATTAAAAATTTGTAACAAGTTGTAAACTGAAACCAAACCTTGTGAACTCCTTGATTGCAGGAGTAGACCAAGGCATCAGCCAGAGTGAGTCGGCCTTCAGCATCCGTATTATTCACCTGATTTGGATCAAGAAAACATATTAAGCCATGTTTTTTGTACAACACCTTGCTTGTTAGATACCACGACGTGCACTTCTTCATACCTCAATGGTTTTACCATTTGAAGCTGTCAGTATGTCTCCAGGTCTCATGCCTGCACCACTTATCATGTTCTCACAAGCAGCAACAACAAAATGGACCTGGTGCACATGCGCACACACACAGAGTCCAAACTGCCAATCATTCTCTCTCCTTACAAAGACCAGAAGATAAATCGATAGCAGCATTCCTCAAGATCAGAAAATAGGACTAATCAATTTTCAATAACAATCAAGTATTCACCTCCACACCAAGAGGGCGTATTGCGGCGATTGCTTTTGCAGCACCTAGAGCAGCTGCAGCACCTCCCATGTCAAACTTCATGAGGTCGATTGATGAGCCAGGCCCAGTTTTAAGGTTGTAACCCCCACTGCGCAAACATGCATAAGGATGCTTGAAACCCAAACTCAAGAACAAGAAAAATAAATGCTACATATGCAATAATTCCATTACAGACCCCAAGGACTCAACCATCGATTCCAAAGAACAACATTCTCATCTTCCTACCTTGCTTGCATTTAAGAAGGCAACTAATATTTACTCTTATATAGTTATGCCATACACAACTTCCAAGTAACATCCAAAAACATGATGAAGCACACATAACACAACACAAGTCCACAAACAATAAATGCTTTGCCAAACTATACCAGCACCAGCTCCAGTGTGGGTTGTGAGCATGTGAGTGTAAGTGTGAGTGTGCGCACGTGTGTGTGTGTGTGTGTGTGTGTGTGTACCCAAAAACAAAAGTGTGAGATTGTTGTCGTTGTGGGAGCTGCAGGCAATGGTGGGTGTATTTTTTTCTTTTCCTTGAAGTTTTTGGGGGGGATGTTGTGTATGTGTGTTTTGGTTGGGAGGTGGTGGTGTTGGCACTAATTCCGTGACCAGCGTCAACTTGTGTGTGTTGGGATTAGGGTTAGGATTTGTAGCAATGCACAAAACACACACACACACACACACACACACACACACACACACACTTGAGAAACAACCATGAGCAAGGGGGCACAATACTCTATGTTGATTGAGTGTACCACAATAATAGTACAAAATGATAAGTGAGAGTGACCTAAAGTACAAAAGTCACTTCACACGCGCACTCCCAAAAGTGAGATAGAGTGTGTTCCTATGACCAGGAAAAAACCTCCTAGTGAGGGAAAAAAAGCTCTGGCTGAGCCTAGAGTGTTCACACACCATTGCCCATGGCATAAAACAAAATCTATCACTAGAGATATGTCGTTTTGCGAGAAAAGTGAAAATTGAAAGTATTCCCACAAGACATCTACATAAGAATAGACGAAGTTTGAGAGGCAACTTACAACCCCAGATTAGTCGAAGCCTTTGTTTCTACCATTTAGTATTCTTATGCATTCCCCATAAAGTATCTACTATCAACATGAGGCTAGATCCACAGGGAAGGAAGCAACAATTTGTACACATTACTATGAGAATATGTGGATGTGAAGCAAAAGCAAATAGAGCGTCATGTGCACAGTGTGTATCTACCGTGTGCTACACACACAAGACTGGCTTCGAGGTTTGGGGAAGCTTGGAGCTAGGCAAGCTGATTGGTGAGCTGAGTTAGGGATAGACTAACGGGCGGACACCCAAGTATGGACGGGCAGGCACCCAAGTGTGGATGCCCGATGACCAGCCAAGAGCCTATAAAAGGGTGGCCAAGATTAGTCATTAGTCATATAGAGTCTCGCGTGACTTTGTGAGAGCTCTATGGTCAGGAGCCTGGATCTAGTGCAGACGTGCACCTGCTTCATGCAGCTGAGGCCGGCAGCAGTCTCGAGGCCCGCAAGGGTAGCTTCGTGGCGGTATGGGACGTCATGAGGTAGAGATTGGTCGGTATGTCCATTTAGTTTTCTCAGCTCGTGGCTCGGTGGGGACAGCCAAGACTAGTGGGCTTGCCCACAGCTGTCAAGGTTGGGAGATGAGTTAGGCCTACACCCCCGTCATGTTTGTTTAGTTTGTTTGCAGGTTTCGAGTCTTGTACCAAGAGCGTTCTGCTTCTTCCTCGGAACGTCAAGCACAGAACTCCATCTCTTTGTTGACCTCTACCCTATCTACTCTTTCGGGTATGGATACCTTGGCATTTGCTTTAGACCCCAATATTACTCCGGAACAGTTTAGGGGCGAGCAAAAGCAGCGTACTAAGGAGATAGTGGACACTTGGCTACATAAGTGGCAAGTCCATTTTCAGTTCCATCCGTATGACGATGGGAAAAAGATCCAATTAGCAGCAGGTTTCCTCTCAGGCAAAGCTTTGCTTTGGTGGAAGGAACTCAACCCTAAACCAACGACTTGGGCACAGTTCGAAGACAAAGAATATGACTATGATGTTGTTGCCCGGTTTACTACTTTGACCATGACCTCGCAGAACGTCACTTTATGAGGTCTATCTCCAGAAATTTAGAGACTTGCAGATGAAAGCTACGAAGATGGATCCCACAACTCTTTTGGGTTTTTTCGTAGCCGGTTTACCCGACTCATACCGTTTACAGGTTTAAAACAACAAATGCAAAACTTTGGACGAAGCCATTCATTCCGCTTGTATCTATATGATGATACAATGGTCTCTTCCAAGTCTAAACCCGTTACCGAGCAAGGGAACAAGCACAAAAGGAAGTTCTCCGCACCAATGGCTAGCACGACTGAAGGAAAGTCTTCGGACCAACCTTCCAAGAATTCAACTTTGACACCAATGAAGAAGAAACGTCTCCTTAAGGCTTTGAAGCTCAAGGAGGAGGGACGTTGCTTCATCTGCGAAGAAAAAGGACATATGCGTAACGAGTGCCCGAAGCAAAAGGGTGCAAAGACCAACACAGGACCCAGGCCAAAGGCAGCTAACCAGTTGTCTTTGACAGGTACATCAGTTACTGTACTTTCTCGCCCTAGTACATGTTCTGATTGTCTGTTCAACTCTAAAGTTTTTGGCTTGCATGATCTTCTCCGAGTTCATGAAGAAGTGAATGGCCATAGAATCCACATTCTTCTAGACCCTGGCAGCTCACACAACTTTGTTAATTACAAACTTGTGCAGAAATTGGGTCTTGACACAACACCCAAAGATCATACCTATGAGAAACGCCTACCTGCGGGTCGGCAAGTATGGGATCGAAAGGTGGAGATGCTACCGATCCGGATTCAGGACTACAAAGATACTCTGGAATGCTATATTATGCACCTAGAACATGTAGACTTGTTATTAGGGATTGAGTGGTTTAAGACTCTTCAAGTCCAGATAGATTGGTCTAGTCATATTTTTTCGTTTGAACATAGGAACACCCAGTATAGTATCTTAGGTGATTGTATACATCCCTCTCAGGGACCTCTTGTAAATACAATTGATTTTGGCAATATAATGGATTCTTCTTTGTATACTGCTTTCCATTGTGTATTGATTCCACTTTCTTCATTTCTCATACCTTCTATGGATGTCAATGAATTAAGTGTATTTGAAAGCAAAGAATTACATAAGATACTTGATTCGTTTCAAGATGTATTTCCTAAGGAACTCCCATCGGGCTTACCACCTGAAAGGACAGTAGATCATCGTATTGACCTGATCCCTGGGGCTCATCCTGTTAGTATTCCACCGTACAGGATGAGCCAAGCCGAGGAAGATGAGTTGGCCAAACAACTCAAAGATTATTTGAGGATGGGCCAGATCCGTCCAAGTAAATCACCTTGGGGTGCACCTGTGTTGCTTAGGAGAAAGAAGGACAACACCTAGAGAATGTGTATAGATTACAAGAGATTGAACAAGCGGACAAATAAGAACCGTTTATCCTCTCCCTAGATCAGATGACCTGATTGACCGGTTTGCAAGAGCGAAATATTTCACGAAGATAGATTTACGTACTGGCTATCACCAGATACATATTCATGAAAGGTATGTCGAAAGAACCGCCTTTCGGACTAGGTATGGCCATTACGAGTTTCTCATATTACCTTTTGGGTTAACCAATGCTCCAGCCACTTTCCAGCAAATGATGAACGATCTTTTTCGTGAACATTTGGAAAAATTTGTGGTTGTGTTCTTGGATGATATTTTGATATATAGTCGTACTCTTGAGGATCACATTAGACACCTCATGATTGTCTTAACTATTTTAAGACAGAATCGATTATATGCTAAATTAAGTAAATGTGAGTTTTTCATGATAGACGTCATTTACTTGGGACACAAAATCACTAGAGATGGATTGAACATTGACTATGATCAAGTTCAGAAGGGGCTTGGCCTATACCACGAATAGTGAAACAACTTCGTTCTTTTCTCGGTTTTGTTGTTTTTCTTCGGAAATCTGTGCGAGAGTACTCTCGGCTCACACTACCGATGACCGACTTGTTGAAAGGTCATGGACGTAAGTCAAATCAGCCTATCACTTGGAATAACAATCTGGATATGGCCTTCAGACTTTTGAAAGATAAAGTCAAGGAAGCACCTATCTTAGCATTACCCGATCCTAGTCGGCCTTATGTTCTTGAAACTGATGCCAGTGACTATGCCATTGGGGCTGCTCTATTTCAAGATGGTAGACCTGTTGCTTTTGAAAGTAAAAAGCTAGACGACACTCAATCTCGTTGGCCAACCCTTGAGAAGAAGCTTTATGCTGTGATTCACGCTCTCAAGGTTTGGATACATTATTTATATGGCTCCAAGTCTGTGGTATTGACTAATCATCAGTCAATCAAGTATGTGTGTGATGCGGATGAAGGAAAGCTCGATGGACTGAATTAATGCAAGATTTTGATTTTGAGATCCGTTATAGAAAAGGGTCCATGAATAGTGTTGCAGATGCGCTTAGTCGAATTAGAGAGATGAATACTTTGTCGTTCACCGAGATTTCTACTGACTTATTTCAGTCATTGAGAGGGCTTTGCAGGACTGATAGTTCTTTTGGTCCATTTTGGTAGAAGATCCAAGACGGGAGCTCATTGACTGACCCAAGACTCAATGACTGAGCAGCCTACCATTCAGGCTGCAGGAGGCCAGTTGGATGATTCGGAATGGTTTACTATTCCGTAATGACAAAATTTGTGTACCACAGATCCCGGACATAAGATCCAAGATTCTTAAGGAGTGTCACGACGCCCCTTTTGCTGAACACCCTGGGGTACACAGGACATTATCGTTAGTGAAACACACTTTTTATTGGCCAAAGATGAAAGGGTATGTAGAAGATTATGTTCTCAAGTGTCAAGTTTGTCAAGCAAATAAAGCTGAACGCTTTAGATAGGCTGGGTTGTTGCATCCTTTGCAAATCCCAGGTAATAAATGGGAAAGTATTTCCATGGATTTTATTACCGGATTGCCAAGAACACATCAAGGCCACGATTCTATTTGGGTTATGGTAGATCGCTTGACAAAAATGGCTAGATTTTTACCGACCCGGAAGACCATTACAACTACACAATTAACACGGCAGTTTATCGAGCAATTGTTCAGACTGTACGGGTTACCACAGGACATAGTCAATGATAGGGACTCTAAGTTTACGAGTGATTTTTGGAAACTTGTTTTTGTGAGTTGGAAACAACTTTGAATTTGAGTTCCTCAGATCATCCTCAATCTGATGAACAGACTGAAAGAGTGAATCAGATTTTGGAGGATATGCTTCGAGCATATGTATCCAAAAGACAGAGTTCATGGGAGGATTATCTTCCTATGTTAGAATTTGCATATAACAGTACTAAGCATACGAGTACAGGTTTTAGTCCTTTCATGCTTATGTATGGTTTTCAATCTAGATCACCTGTTACGGTGGGATTCTCAGGACTTCAGCATGATGCAACACGTAATTTTTTGCAAGATATGCAAGAAATGTTACAAGTTGCGAAGGAATCTATTAGAAGTGCTCAAGACCGAGACAGATTTTATTCTAATATACATTGTTCACCCAGAGAGTTCTCTGAAGGAACGATGGTGTATTTGCGAGTTCCGAGACTTTACGGACAGGTCGATCTCCGAAATTATCCCCTAGATACTGTGGACCATTTCGTATCACACGACGGATTGGTTCAGTTGCATATGAATTGGATTTGCCTTCTCATGTGAAAGTTCATCCTGTATTTCAATGGAAGGATTGAGCTCTTGGTGTGAGCTCCTGGCATGGTTTGTTACATGTGGAAGGGCTCCATGGAAGGATTGATATCCTGGTGTGAGTTCATCGCATGGCTCAGTACATGTGGAACGGCTTCCTGGAAGGGTAGATACCCTTGTGAGAGTTCCTGGCATGCTGATGAAGTCTCATGGAAGGGTGGACACCCTGGTGATCATTCTTTGTACATGTATTGGCGGTGCCTGAGTCAGGTACTGTACAAGATGAATAAGTTGGGAGATGGAATCCAAAATATTGTGCATAAAGCATTTGTGTGTGTTCTCACATGCATGAATGACTTGTCCTAGCTGCCTGGACAATGCTTGGTATTTCTGCTTGTGCCTGTCCATGGACTCCGAGGATGCCTAGAAACCCTATGGACACATGTGTGCACACCTGTTTGGGACCGAGGCAATGGTCTTATGTGTTTTGGAGGTGGTAAGTGACCCCAAACTCAATTTACAGCTTATATTTTATTATACTAAGGTTTATCAGTGCAGGTGTTCACATACACTTAAGTTTGGGCGGACAGTTTATAAAGTGTTCACATCAAGTGGACCAGCTTTTAATGAAACTTGGCCATTACTCAAGGTGGGTAGCGAATAACTCCACGAGTAGGGGGAGAAGCCAAAAAGCAGCTGGATGCCTCCTTCAAGCTGTTTTTGGAGTGGAACTCTCATAGGGATAGATGTCAGTTTGGCATGCTAGACAGCTTCTCAAAGGCTGGTTGACTCCTTCCAAGACTGATTTAAAGCTGATCGCTTGCTTCCATAGCGGCTACAGACAGAAGCGATTCTTCTCTCTCTTGATGCAGGCAACTACTTCTAGCTCCTCTACAGGGCTGGTCGACTGCTGTACAGCAGATTTCAGGGCTGTGTTTTGATGCTCCAAAGGCTCTAGGTTCAAGGCAAACAACAGGGCAACTATCTCATCTCTTGGGGTGCCCTGTACAGCATGTTTGTGGGCTGAAAAAAGTGCTATTCAGTCCAATTCAGCAAGGTTATTCGAAGGCAAACAATATCTAAACCTGCGTGAAGCCTTGGCTCCAAGGGTGGCACCTTCGGGTGGCTATAGATAGAGTTCTCATGGCTGGTTAGTCGGGACAGAACTACTACTGGAGGGTGTGATTGTCAGAATACGCAGCGGAGATGATGACTAAAACTGGAAACACGAGCAAGTGCAGAAAATAGACAGCAATGGAGAGAGAAGCATATAACTCTACTATGTATACACAAGAAGATCCCGAATACAATACAAAATGGCAAGAGGGCAGTGGGGCCATTTTATATGGGGGGGGGACTGCAGTCAGCCTGCATCAGAGGCAGCCGACAGGCCCTGAAGCTCCACGACCAGCCACAACCACCGGTCGGCCAGCTGTCATGAGTCGGCCAAAAGAGTGACCAATCGGGTAGTACCTGAGAACTCCAGCCACCCAAGCCATAGAAAAATGGGAAAAATGTGGGGAAAAATACGGGAAGTGAGGAAAAATGAGAAGAACAACTACACGGGGGGGCACACCCACAACAAAGGCCCTGGTGTCCACATAAAGACAGGAGATGACTTCTAACACCCCCTCTCAGCTCCTGGCTGTGAAACCAACCACAGGGAGCTGGGGTGCCGCCTAAGCAAATCCTGAGATAGCGACTTCGTGAAGAGGTCCACCGTACTGTCCTCCATCGAACAGAACTCTAGCAAGATGTCATCAGCAACACGAACAAAGTGCCTCTGGATGACCGTGGGTTCCTCCAATGGAAGCCCAATCCTGCCATGCAACCTCTGCAACCTTACCACCTCACAAGCAGCATCACAACCAACCTGGTACTCTGCCTCTATCAACGACAAGGCAAAAGATGACTGCCTCTTACTACTCCAAAAAACTGCTCCTGGGCCTGAAGTAGATCTCCTCGTGTCTGGATCTCCTCCCCAATTTGAGTCACTCCATCCGTGGAGTCGGACTCCATCCATCAATCCCCCTCCTGTGTAAAAGAGTCCATGATCCTTCGCATGCCGCAAAAACCACAAGATACGCAATCCTGCCTCCCAAAGAGTCATCCGCAACCACGAGCTCAACTGCCTCATCAGGAAGCTCCCGTCCAATCTGGTATCCATCAACCAAATCAATGAACCATTCTGCTTCCAAGTCAAAGAGGCATCACACTGCTCACAAGGATCAACACCTGTTACGGTGGAAAGCCACATCCTGGAAACCTGCTAAGACCACGCAAGGCCTTCTAAAACCTGTCAACCACCCCCTCTGAATTAGAAACCACAAAGCCTGGAGAATCCACCTCCTTCTACAAGTAATCAACTGCCACCTGCCTGGCTTTCCGAGAGGTCCCCGTGGAAAGAACATCCTTATCTACAGGAGTTTCTTTGCCCTGAATACTACGAGACATCAGAGCATAAGTTACCTGTTCAGTTTCCTTTGACTAACGAACACAAGAACCACCAACATCAGTACTGGAAAGTTCCTGCCAACTGCTGCCATCAACTGGAAAGCTATCCTCCATCTAGTCCCGGAGAGCTTGCACCTACAGCGTATCCACACTTAAGTGGCCATTACCAGACTGCCACTCATCACAAACCTGAGGACCTGGGAGAGAGAGTGCTAAAAGCTTGTAAACTCCATTCTCCACTCCCCCTTCCCACGCTACCTAGACGTTTCTTTGTCCCGGAGAGCAACAAAATGCTCATCAAACTCCACCCGTACGCCAGTCTTGCAAACCTGATGCACTGACAACAGATGAAAACCAAGTGTGGGAACATACAACACCTGGGAGGAATGCTTCCCCTCTATGTCATCGGGAATTATCTCCAACTTGCCCTCACTGTGAACTGGGATAGTGGATGTATCCCCAGTAAGAATGTGACCAAAACACCTGCAGAGATCCTGTAAAGCCAAACGGGAAGGAGTCGTGTGCCTGGAAGCACCACTGTCTAGAATCTACTCCCACGTATCTGCTGCGGAGAGTCCTCTAACCTTCTCCCTGCCTGAAGAAAATGAAACATCGGTGTCCATCACCCCGGAGTCTTCATGATTGCTGCTGAGGAATCTTCACCCTTCTCGGTCTTCCGCTTGGGACACTGTCTCCAATAGTGGCCTTTCTCGCCACAATCATTACAGGTCCTCTCTACCTTTAGTTTCTCGCGGTCAACGTCGGACTTCTTCTCAGAAGACTTCTCCGATGAAGCCTTCCCTTTGCCCGTGTTACGGCCTTTCCACCGTTGGCCAGTTAAGGCCTCCGAACCTCCACCTGAGGAGGGTTCATGAATCGTTCCTCCTGGTCCAAGACCATGGGCACAAGCTCCTCCCACGTGATGGTGTTGAGCCTGCCACTGGTAATCAAAGACAAGTAAAATGCTGAGTACTGAGAGAGCAAATGCGACAGCAACGTTATGGCCATGTCCTCTAATGATATCTCCTTCCCAACCTGAAGAACTTCCTGCTGAAGAGCCTGCAGCTTGTTAATATACTCCCGCATCATCGACGACTTTGCAGGGCTCATAACCCGCATCTGCACTTCCAAGGAAATCCTCTTCATGGGCGATACCCTGTTGTAAAGAGAAGCCAAATGCTGCCATATACCTCTGGCCAGCGTCATATGCTTAACATGATTCATTACCTGCGGTGTGCAGTTGAGGAAGATAAATGAACGAACCCTAGCGCTGACACGATCTCACAACTGTGCCTATGCCTCCCGGTCCTTACGAATCGACGGTAACTCCCCTTCCTCTACTTCCGGTCGTGGAACCCCAACAACGATGAAATCAGCAAGGTCGTAAGACTCCATAACAAATTCCATCATAACCTTCCATATGCCGTAGTTGTTCCCATCCAATTGACGGTCCACCGGGAACATGGGGAGTGTAGGGATCTTCACATGCCTCTCAGCCATCTCTAACAAATCTGCCAGTGCGGGGATGTAATCTAAAAAAAGAGTGGGTGGGTGGGAACAAAGAAGAACTTACACTTACACTTGCAAGTGGCTGTCCAGCAAATCAGCCCGCCCTCCTCTTGCTTATCCTCTTCCCGAACAGTCCACCAATCAGCAACACAACAATCCCCCTCTTGCTCACACAAATCCCAAGAACTATCAAAAGCCTAGGGCTCTGATACCATGTCAGAATACGCAGCAGAGATGATGACTAAAACTGGAAACACAAGAGCAAGTGCAGAAAATAGACAGCAATGGAGAGAGGCGTATAACTCTACTATGTATACACAAGAAGATCCCGAATACAATACAAAATGGCAAGAGGACAGTGGGGCCATTTTATATGGCCCCCAGACTGCAGTCGGCCTGCATCAGAGGCAGCCAACAGGCCCTGAAGCTCGACGACCAGCCACAACCACCGGTTGGCCAGCTCTCATGAGCCGGCCAGCAGTGACCAAACGGGTAGTACCGAAGAACTCCAGCCACCACATGGCAGCCACCCAAGCCATAGAAAAATGGGAAAAATGTGGGGAAAAATACGGGGAGTGAGGAAAAATGAGAACAACTACACGGGCGGGCACACCCACAACAAATGCCCTGGTGTCCACATAAAGACAGGAGATGACTTCTGACAGTGATCACGAACTAGAGTATGGCTATGCCCGAGGAACTCTTGGAAGGCTGAGATTAAGGCATCAAGCAACTGTTTTATTTGTTTTCGTCATATTCAGGATGTATCTGGTGCCAACTTGGAGAGTGTTTACTCTATGGCACCCGTTCTCTTGTATTGGAACACTCTGTTGGTAATAAAGGTACCTCAAGGGGGGGCTGACCCAACCTCAGCCCCTAGTGCTGTGTCTTGAGCAGGTTTCTCATATTGTTGTTTCAGTGGTTTCGAAGTATGATTATGTATTGTCAGATGTCTATGTATTATGCCATGATGTTATGTATGGGATAAGATTTTCTGTGCACACGTGTTCGTATTTGTGATAGCGAGGTGACAAGAATGACGAAACTGTTGTAATCTCCGTGTCCATGTCAAAGATTGTGCTAAAGAATCAGCAAGGTGATGAAGTTCCATAGTGGAGAGATGAGAATTATGAACAGTGGTTTCCAGCCGTCGTGGAATCTTGGGGGCAATCCTCCATTGCATAGGAGCAAGAGGAGGAGGACAAGCCGCGGAAGGAGGGGGTGGAGAGGCAAGGGATACAGAACATAGTCACATGGGACGAGGAACAAGGAACGGTAAAAGGCAAGGAACGGGGACAGGGGGACGGGGACGGCATATGGAATATGCAATTTATTGACTACAAAGCACACTAAATAAAAGAACATTTATGTTTTTACACTTTGAACTTTGAAGGCATCACTGTAAAGTTTAAAGTTTTGAGTTATTTAGTAAATGCACATTGCACAATGCAAACACCGAACAGGCGCTAATAAGTACACTGACAAACCAATATACAAGCATGGAATGATGATCACTATCAAATAACAAAAGATAGTGTCGACAATGCACATAAAGTGCCGAGTCAAGACTCAAAAGTCAAAACAATGAAACATAGCTAAATGATAAATCATAGAGCCTGCAATGCTCAATCGGAGGCTGGAGCGTGAGAAGTACTGGCGTCATGATCATGGCTGTCTACATGACCAATTTGATTGAAGCGGAAGCAAATAGAGATCACAATGAGAGCGTAGACAGCCACACAGAGATCCAACACTTGAGCTAGAGACTAAAATATTGAATGTATAGAATGAATGTTGAATTAAATATGAAGGCACAATGGCCATGCTTATATACATCTCATGTAGGACAGTCGGCCAGTCGCTTTGGAGAACAAATGTCCACGCAACTGATATAAATGCCTAAAATAGGCTGTAAAAATGGTGAAAAATGTGGAAAAAAACCCTTAAAATATCATATAAATACATGGATAAAAAGGGGGATAAAAATGGAGTCAAAGAGAGCGGGAGATGATGTGTCCAACAATTACTCGCCGAAAGTGCATCCGATCGAGGAGGACTGGTATGACCAACAAGTTGCTAATCATGAAGTCTGTCATGATCATCCAAGGGTGGGATGGGTTCAAAAGGCCACAATAGTGTAGTAATAGTTTTCCACACTCACCTAATTCAAATAGGCTTGTGGGACAGTCAACACAAATCCCTCATCTATTACAGCATCCACCACAGTGTTGTTGTAACTCGCGGCGGTGCCCGGGGGACTAGGGCCTTTGACACACTTGTTGATACCATCAATGCATATTAAAACATTTAAACATGGCCACAACCTTTAACATATATCCATCATCTTTGCATAAAACATAAAGCTGGACAAAACATCCACAAATGCTGAAAATGGATCTTGCACATGTGACACCACAAAGAGGCCGGAATGGGCCGACCCCCCCCCCCTTGGAGTATTTTATTACCCAAGGAGAATAATATCATGTACAAGCTTTGAGGGCCTTACTCTCCCCACGGGAGATGCCGGATTATCTATATACAAATGCCATAACACAGCCCAACACGAGGCAACCAAGCCAGAACATAGGCTATAGAAATGCCGAGCCAACAATATAATCCATATACCTCCGTGTGGGTACTGATTCTTTCCCAAAAACCACAGGTCTTCATGCAATAGAGCTAGTACAGCAAGTACAACTCTCCATTCAGCCGGTATAGCAGGTACAATGGCTGGTACAGCCGGTACAATGGTTGGTACAATAGGTACAACCCGTACAGTGGCTGGTACAACAGGTACAGCAAGTACAAATGCTGGTACAACAAGTACAAAGGCTGGTACAACAAGTACAATGGCTAGAAATCATAATAAATGATTAATTACCCTAGCCTTCAGTATTTCTTCGCGATGGAAGCCTCCAAAACAGTCCCCAACAGCCGGTATTCTCATGGGCAGTCTTCAAGAGAGAGAGAAAGAGAGTAGCCATCATTAGGGCAGCTTGTAACGGTGGTAGAGGCTAGTGTGCAGCAAGAGAGCCTCCATTAATGAAGAGAGAGGGCTCCAATTTATAGATTTGGGCATCCCATGAGCTAAAATGGCAAGAGAAGGCTACAATGACAAGTGGAGAGCCACACAATAGCTGAAGTGACAAGTGTGAGGCCACTTGTCTCACTTTGATCCACTTTCTAACAAGTGTCAGGCCACTTGTCTCACTTTGGTCCACTTTCTTGCCACATATATCCCAATCTAAGAGATGGGTCCTTCCATAAACTTTATCTCTAAAAATATCCCAACTGGTAGACATTCTGTCATAGGCACTTTGCCAACTCTAGGTATCTGCTCAATTCCAGATGTAATGACGCAAACAGAATTTCCATCGGGGTCGGGCCAAAAATAGCAACTCTCCTAAATGTTAGGAGGTGGTCCTCTGTATTCTAGGATAATCTCCCATTCCCAAAGCTTGTACTTTCCAAATATTTAGACATCCTGGAGTCCACCAGACCCCTTTCATACTAGGAAATGTCCAGGCTGGTGACATCCTCCCCAACTTCTTAAAAGTTGTCCGCAACTTTAAGCTTCAAGCCATATATTCAAGATATAATCATGTCCCATCAAGTGGGCGAGACAAGACAGTCTCAAAAATCCAATATAATGGAAGAATCCATGTCCCAAAGAAATTAGTGAGACTAAATAAGTCTCCATAATACCAATATCAAAATCATGTCCCAAAATAAATGGGCGAGAATTCCATGGAAGATATACTAGACACAGGCACAAGAGCCAATATCAATGAGGTAATCATATGCCAATGAAAATCACCAACTAGGTGCTAACACACTTAAATAAGTGCCATGCACAAGAAACTAGTGCCTCGCACAGAAACATGTGCTATGCACACAAACTGGTGCCATTCAAGAGCACAAACCATGGTGACAGAAAAGCTGGTTCTCCATAGTTCTGGCGATCCTTTCTCCCAATCCCAACAGTTCCCACGTTCTTCCATACAATCCCAACTCTGATCAGCAAGCATGGTGTGGAAACAATGAAACACTCACTCTACAATCGCAACACGAATCCACGTTTATGGTGGAGTGTTCATTGAATTGCCCTCTCACAATCCCAACATGAATCCACATGCATGGTGAGATGAACAATGAACCTCTTGGCCTCTGTATGGGAAGATAGTGATTCTAATATGGCATAAAGATAAATAAATAAATCCATGTCCCAAATAAATGGACGAGACAAAACAGTCCCATAAGTCCAGATATCATAATCATGTCCCAAGTAAATGGGCGAGATGAAATAAGTCTCCTGCCAACAAGGCATCGGTCCACATGACCCTTGGCATAGACGTAAGTCCCGTGCCAACTAGGCGTCATGTCCACTTTACCACTTGCACTCCGTGTTGGTACTCTGACCACACACCTTGGCTGAGAGGTGGGCTCAAGTAACAAGATAAAACAATCAGGCATAGATAGCCTGGTGTTCCATAAGCATTTATGCTACACATAGTTTATAGGCATTTCGGCCACCAATAGTTTGTAGGCATTTCGGCCATCAACTCACACTACCCTCTTAAGTGCCCATGTTCCCTTCCATCTGCTCTCTATTGTTCCACCCATACAAGGTAGAAACAATCTGCAAGAGAGCACATAGGACAAGAGAACACTACACAGGGTATGTTGTGCTTGACACTATCCTCTGAAGTGCCCATGTTCCCTTCCATCTGCTCTCTATTGTTCCACCCATACATGGTAGAAACAATCTTCAAGAGAGCACGTAGGACAAGAGAACACTACACAGGGTATGTGAACAATGAGTTTCATTAGTCCAATGCATCCCAAATAAAGAAAGCCATAAAGAATAATCCATAAACCTGAGGATAGATCTAAATTCCTAGAAAAGAAGTCCATGAATCCATAGACCTGTATACCATAATCCTTGTATACCATAACTCTTACCACATACTCCGTGCTAACCACACACCTTGGAGTAGAGGTGGACTTTTATCCATAAAAGCATCATATCCATGAGATATCCAAATATTTCTTCTCTATAAACTGGGACAGATTCGTCCATAATCTTGTCCAAGAAAGAAATATCCATAGATATAATCCATCCCAATAAAGGGAGCCATAAACAATGTTTCCCTGAAACCATCTCAAGGCAAACAACACCACCTTTCTCCTTGCATGGCTATACAAGGGTTAGTGAACATCAAAAACACTTCATAGTAAATAGCCAAAGCACCAACTTTGCAAACTCAAAGTATACTTAGCTTTTCTTGGTCATGAAGCCAAAAGAAATATCTCCTCACCATATCCTTAAGATATCCCGAGATATATCTCCATATAGCTTGTCTGTAAGCTTGATAATATAATCCACAATATCCATATGGAAAGAGTGCTAAACGTGTGCACATAAAGCCAACTCCACACTTCCAAGATAAAATTTTGTGAATTCATAAATCCTTAAATCAACAAGCTGTCTGCTGCTCATGCTCTTGCTTCATAAGCTATGAAGTGGCTGGCCATGCTTAACAGCAATGATGGTAAGTGTGGTCCCCACTTGAGATCTTTTCTCTTCCTTATTCGATAGAAGGAAGCCTCCGCTTCCAAGAAAGCCTATGCTCTGATACCAATGTAACTCACGGCGGTGCCCTGGGGACTAGGGCCTTTGACACACTTGTTGATACCATCAATGCATATTAAAACATTTAAACACGGCCACAACCTTAACATATATCCATCATCACTTTGCATAAAACATAAAGCTCGACAAAACATCCACAAATGCTGAAAATGGATCTTGCACATGTGACACCACATAGAGGCTGGAATGGGCCGACCCCCCCCCCCCCCCCCCCCTTGGAGTATTTTATTACCGAAGGAGAATAATATCATGTACAAGCTTTGAGGGCCTTACTCTCCCCACGGGAGATGCTGGATTACCCATATACAAATGCCATAACACAGCCCAACACGAGGCAACCAAGCCAGAACATAGGCTGTAGAAATACCGAGCCAACAATATAATCCATATACTTCCGTGTGGGTACTGATTCTTCCCCAAAAACCACAGGTCTTCATGCAATAGAGCTGGTACAGTAAGTACAACTCTCCATTCAGCCGGTACAACAGGTACAATGGTTGGTACAACAGGTACAATGGTTGGTACAACAGGTACAGTGGCTGGTACAGCAAGTACAGTGGTTGGTACAGCCCGTACGATGGCTGGTACAGCAAGTACAGCTAGTGCAAATGCTGGTACATCATGTACAAAGGCTGGTACAACAAGTACAATGGCTAGAAATCATAATAAATGATTAAATACCCCTGCCTTTAGTATTTCTTCGCGATGGAAGCCTCCAAAACAGTCCCCAACAGCCGGTATTCTCATGGGCAGCCTTCAAGAGAGAGAAAGAAAGAAAGAAAGAAAGATATATTAACGTCTGCAAAAGGCCAAAATTGGCCTATGAGACAAACAAGTAGTACAATGATGTTCCTCCAGTCATCAAGAGGAAAATGTGGAGTGAGAATAAAATGTACAAGTATGACAACACAACCATAGGGGACTCAATGGTGGTGTACAAACAAGAGGGTGTGGATGGAGTACTAGGGCTACTAATGCATCTCTATATGCTGAAGGGGTGATACAAGTATGATACGTTATCTACTCCTAACTCCATCCAGTCCCATAGTCTGGGTACAATATGTCATACATCCGATCTGAGGATGCCGTAAATGTCTGGAACATGCGTCCTGGATCAAAGCGAAAATGTGCCAGCTGCTCCTCGACCTCCTGCTAGTGTCGAGACCGGATGGCCGCGATCTCTCTGTGGTGTAGCCGTGGTGTCTGGTAGCCAGCTAGTCTGGGTCGTCGCCTAGCTCGAATCTCTTCCGCTCGCTGAGATGTCACTCCCAATGTATGTGGCTGGGCTACTGGTGCCAATCTCTGGAAGAAGTCAATCAACTGGGACTGTCTTCCTCCGCTATGGTGTGCGGGTGTCTGAAGTAAGATCTCCCTGTGTCTCTGTAGTGCTAGTAGTAGTCTGCCTAGCTGTCTCTGGTCCGATCTCTCCCAGATCTGTCTAAGTGATGTGGTCCCTCTAAAAACCTCAAGATAGCATGCCCTGATCTCCTGCAAAGCACCACACTGGCAAACAAAATGCTCCTCTGTCTCTACCCCCGTCTGGCATAATCTGCAAATGCGCTCTGCTCGAGGGATGCCTGCTGCTCTCCGAGTCTCGATCTCTAGTTGGTGTGATGAGACCCTTAGTCGCCCAATGGCTACTCTGGCTCCATGTGATAAGTGGACCTCCAAGTATCGTGGTCGCTGGATGAAGCCGTCTGTGGAGGTGCTCAAGAAGTGGTCTCTGTAGTAGAGCATCTTCGTCGGGAGTGGCTGACTGGGAGATAGCCAAGTCTCCTGTATGTGGCCCTGCCAAATGTCATGTCTCATGACTCTGTTCCTCTCTGTCTGAGAGAGGCGTCTGTGTGGTGCAGCTAGTTCATACCGTAAGGGTGGTAATCTGTCAATATCAATCCTGTGTGATGATATCCACTGTACCACCCCGGAGCAAGCTGTCTGGATGCCTCAAAAGCAACCCGAGATACCCGATTTAGTAGGAGCTCCCGCATCCTGTGTATAAAAGATATAGTCTGGAACATGGCCTCTACTAACATAGGTGGTACAGCAAACTCCGCTCGAAGGATATCATGTGGTACTGAAGGTTTGCTGCGGATCATCCGCGAGAGCATAGTGGGAATCATGGTGGCCTTTCTTGCCAAGAGATAATAATGCAGATCAAATATATTTAGTCCACCATGCATTTTAGGTGTGGAGACCAAAGATCGTCTCAAAAGACGCAACGTTCTTGTATGATGCTTGGTTTTCCACAACAATTCCAAGGCATCAGACATAAAAGTATCAATATCAGTTTTACGCCAAATCAACAACAGCAAGTAAAATTGCACATAGGCCATAATGATCGATTGAACAATTCTGAGACGCACATGTAAAGGCCATGTAGAAAGCTTCCAATATGCTAGCTTGGCCTTCAATTTGTTCAATACCCAATGAATGACATCCTACGTAGACATATACCATGCCAGTGGATATTCCAAATGTCTAACCAAGTGGTCTAGTGAAATAATTTGTCCTGGCCATAACATTGTCCTGGCCATAACAGTGCATGCAAGTCACAAGAAGTCAATGGAAGCAGTTCAGACTTAGAAAAGTTGATATAAAGTCTAGCTACTTGAACAAATAATTCCAAAGTTCAAATGATGCACTTGAGATCATCTGGATCATTTTTTGGACATGAATAAAGAATCACCCGCATAGGCCTGGGCCACAAAATGCGAACCATTAGGTAACTGCAGACCATGTAATTGCCCCTGTGCAGTCAAGACATCCATATACATCAAAAGTGGATGTGTGGCAATCACATACAGTAATGCACTACGAGGGCATCCTTGACACACGGATTTTTGCAATGTCCACTTCGATGAGAGATCACGACCCAAAACACACAAGGCAATACTATCCTGATATAACCCAAAAACAGCTTGTTGCATTTTACGAGCAAAGCCCATTGCAGCCGTGACCTCGGCTATGTAGTCCCATTGAACTGTATCGAAGGCTTTTGCTATATCCACTTGCATAACAAGGCCGTTCTGAACCAAATATACATTCGCAATATTATCCATAATTTATCTTCTGGGGACTAAACCATATTGCTGTGGATGCAAACCATGAAAAAGTAGTCCGCCACTACGATTTGCAAGCATTTTAGTTGCCAATTTGTAGATAACTAGCATCAACATGATTGGTCACCAATCATTAAGGGATTCTCCTAATGCTTTTTTAGGTACCAAAGTCACAAGGCCTTCTTTCCATGAAGTAGGCATAGTCTCCTATGCAACATTAATCATGGTCAAGGTCGGAAGTTCAACCGTCAACCAGGTGACTTCCAACGTCCCATGCCATATAACGCATGTCAGCTCTTCCTCAGTGAAAGGCAGATTATATCTCAAAGCAAATTCATTGTCAACAATGGGATGCACATAATTTAAGAAAATTTTGCGAGCATCATGGACATAAGCATCCACAACAATGAACTCTGAAGTATGTGCTGATAATGATTGACACATTCAATTGTAAGCTCCATTTTTGTGGATGTCCATATGCCATCAAATTTCTTAACACGCACAATTTTGTGGCTCTGCCTATCAACATGCAAGCTTTTGAAAAATTATTGTGATGAGCAACCTTTATGTTGGATTTGCTTACATCTCAATCGGACTTGCCATTTTTGTAGCCTTCTTTGTTGATTCACAGAGACGGCTTTAGCTTCACACAACACATTTTGTTGATCTTGTGTAAGAGTTTGAAGATGGCTTAACGTCGTAAGCGACTGGATTTGTTGCTTGGCCATTTCAACTCTTCGCCTAGCGTCAACAACATACCACATGTCCAAAACGAAACCAAGCAATGTCAGCATTATCTAACAACTGAGCATGAAGCAAAGAGATGGCATCATCTAGTTGAAGGTGGCAATTCTCGTAGCTACTCTCGGGTTATCAGATGACTAGAAGTTGTGGTGGATTATCCCATATGCAAGAGCATGGGAAGTTGAAGAGCCATATATAGGGTGTGGTGGCACCTTGTCATAGATATCTCCTTCGGCCGGGTTTTTGGGGGGGAGCAACGGCTCGGAGATGGGAGCCTAGCCACCAACGTTGCTTAGTGCCCTAGGGTGGTGTGCATGTTGCTGTTGCGTGACCTTGATGAATGGGAGAGTTAATTAGGGTTAGGTTTTCATGTGTGGGAGACATACACAGAGAAGCAAGGGACAGAGAGAGAGAGAGAGTTGTGGAGATAAGTCAACTCATGGGAATGAGTGTGTGACTCCCCTATCACACATGTATATTGCACTAGTACACATAGTGCACTTAGTACATTAAAAGTACTAAGTGTACTATGTACTATAACTTATGGGCTTGTACACACTATAGGGGGGGCATAATGCCTTTACCCCAACAACCTCCCACTTAAAGGCAAAGTGCCCTTAAGTAAAGGAAAAGAAAAAATCAGCATGTACATGATAATATACAAGGCCATATCAAGGCTGAAACTGGCCTCATCCAATGCCCATCAAGTGTCTGCAATGAGCAAACCGCTCCGGAGGCAAACTCTTTGTCAACAGATCAGCCAGGTTGTCATCCGTATGAATCTTAACAAGCTGAATTTGCTTGTTCTCTATCACCTCTCTGATGAAGTAATACTTCACATCCACATGCTTCGTCTTTGCATGAAAGACAGGGTTCTTTGCCAACTGGATGGCACTCTAACTATCACAATGCAACAATGGAATATCCCCTGTATAGCCCAAATCAACCACTAACCAAGATAGCCATAATGCCTCCTTGCAAGCCTCTGTGGCTGCAATATGATCGGCCTCTGTAGTAGATAAGGCAGTGCACTTCTGCATCCTGGATATCCATGACACAACACCTCCTCTGAATGTAAACACATAACCAGTAGTAGACTTCCGGTTATCTGGATGACCGGCATAATCCGAATCCGTGTAACCATGCACTAATGCATCCTGTTTGCCAAAGCATATGCACATATCCTGTGTGCCCTTCAGGTATCTCATGACACCTTCCACTGCTTCCCAATGCTTCTTGCCAGGGTTGGCCATGTATCTAGAAACCACTCCCACTGCAAATGCAATGTCCGGCCTAGTAGCAACCATGGCATACATGAGACTGCCACAAGCTGAAGCATACGGAATCCTGGCCATATCAGCCCTGTCACTATCCGACTGTGGGCTGTCCATAGCACTGAGTTTCACATATGGAGGCAAAGGAGTACTAGTTTTCTTCCCCCCGTCCATATTGAACCTCTGCAAGACTTTGCCAATGTATTCCTTCTGAGACAAATACAACACATGCTGATTTCTGTCCCGAAGTATCCGCATACCCAAAATGTGATTTGCATCACCCAAATCCTTCATATCAAAGGTCTGATGCAGCCTCTTCTTCAAGGCATCCATCTCTTTACGAGATTTCCCGGCAATCAACATATCATCAACATACAAGATGAGGATCAATAGACTGCCATCCAAAGCTTTCTTGGTGTATAAGCAGTGATCTATGTCACTTCTCCTGAATTTCTGGGATTTCATGAATGTATCAAATTAATGATACCATTCCCTTGGTACCTGTTTGAGCCCATAAAGACTCTTTTTCAGCTTGCATACAAGCTTCTCCTTTCCACTCACTGCATAACCCTCTGGCTGTTGCATATATATCTCCTCATGGAGATCACCGTGAAGAAAAGCAGTCTTCACATCCATCTGAATCAAGTCCAGATCATCATGTGCAACCAAAGCTAACACAGCTCTAAGTGTGGTCATTTTGACCACTGGAGAGAAGATCTCATCAAAGTCCACACCATATTCCTGCTTGAAGCCCTTAGCCACTAACCTGGCTTTGTATCTTGGCTTTGCATCTCGTGCAACTTTGAGCCTGTAAACCCACTTGCATGGCAAAACCTTCTTGCCTGCAGGCAAATGCACCAACTTCCATGTTCCATTTTTGTGCAGAGAATCCATCTCTGACTTCATGGCACGCTCCCAAAGAGCCTTGTCTGCCCTCTGTAAAGCCTCCTTATAACATGAGGGCTCTCCACAGTCAGTAAGCATCAAGTAGTCAACCCCTGGAACAAACCTGTCAGGGGCTCTGGAGGGTCTTGTGGACCTCCGTACCCAATGACCATCATTTGCAGGTTGCTGTCCAGCCTGCATATCACCCATTGGTGGCTCCTGTTCCATGCCATAAGGCTGAAATATCATGCCCGGTATCTCCTCTAACTGTGGTATATCCATAGGGATATCTTCTGCCATCTCTCGCTGTCCATTTGGACCATTTTCAGCACCATTTAAGGGCTGGTTTTGCTGCTGTAATGGCTGATTTACAGCCCTTGGTTGTTGTCCATGATGTCCATCATCATCAAAGATGACTCTGCCAGGCTCCTATTGCCTTGCAAGCTCCTTATACATGCATGTTTCATTGAAAATGACATCATTGCTGCGTATAATCTTTCTATTCACGGGATCCCAAAGTCTATACCCCATTTCACCTCTGTCACCATATCCTAGGAATATGCATTTGTGAGACTTAGGATCAAGTTTGGTGCGCATTTCCCTGCCTATGTGCACGTACGCAACGCAACCAAACACTCTCAAGTGCTTGTAGGACGGAGGCTTCCCTGTCCATACTTCCTCTGGCACTTTCCAACCAAGCCTCGTGTTAGGTGACCTGTTTATAAGATGACCGGCTGTCATAACAACTTCAGCCCAAAAACCATGAGGTAATGCAGCATGTGACAACATAGAACGGACCTTCTCCTGAATGGTCCTGTTCATCCTCTCTGCTGTCCCGTTTTGTGGAGGATCATAAGGAGTAGAGAGCTCCCTCTTGATGCCTTTAGCATCACAAAAGTCCTGAAACTGTTTGGACATATACTCTCCACCATTGTCGGAACGCAAAGCCTTCAGTGTTTTACGAGTTTGATTCTCAACAAGAGCAACAAACTTCTAAAACACTAAGAATGTATCACTCTTCAAACGAAGAGGATAAACCCACACCTTGCATGTGGCATCATCTATGAAAGACACAAAATATTTTGCCCCTCCCAAAGAAAGCTGAGGCATCTCACATACATCTGTATGCACAAGCTCTAACTAAGCATCTTTCTGTCCAAGAGCTTTCTTGTGGGGGCACTCGAGTTGCCTGCCATATATACAATGCTCACAAAACTAAAAACTTGAAAACTTTAGAGAAGGCAAGTAACCCAAACGAGACAATTGCTCCATTCCTTTGACACTCATGTGTCCCAACCGGCTATGCCACATAGAGATTTCCGGCAACTCGGTTGCATTTACATTAGCATGGTGACAAACACCAGCATGCATGAAATAAAGAGTGTCCACCTTAGAGCCTCTGGCAACAACCAGTGAGCCCTTACTAATTTTCCACTTTCCACGACCAAATGTGGTAACATAATCAGCATCATCAAGTTGTCCACCAGTAGAAAGCAGGTTCTTCTTGATCTCAGGCACATGCCTGACATCATGGAGCATAAGCTGTGAGCCATCTGAAAACACAAGCCTCACATCACCTCTGCCAAGAATCTTGCATGCATGGTTATCACCCAAATAAACTACTCCTTCATTGCCAGCAGTATACCTGACAAACAAGTCTCTGCAACCTTTGACATGAAAGGAGGCACCTGAATCAATGATCCATGAGTGCATACCATGACCATCTCCTGTAAGAAGTGAATGGGCATCAAGTGAAGACGTGAATAGGACCTCATCCTCACTGTCACCTGCATGTGACACATTGATTTCTTCAATCTTGACTCCACTTTTGCTCTTTGGCTTTACATCTTTGTCTTTGTCTTTGCCTTTTCCCTTTTCCTTTTGATCATTTTTCCATTTGTAGCATTGCTTTTTAATGTGTCCCTTCTTGCCACAATAATGGCATTCCAAGTCCTTTTTGAAGCGGGACTTGCTCCTTCCCCGTTCTTGGCTTTTACCCCTTTGCTGGGATCTCCCACGTGCATTTATTGCATTGGACTTTCCAACAGAGTTGTGTTTCCTGTTCATCTCTTCTTGAAGAAGAGCACCCTCAACATCTGCATATGACAGCATAGCATTCGAATTGCTAGTGGCTGTCCTGAATGTGTCCCAACTCTCTGGCAAAGTGCATAACAGAAAAGTGGCTTTGAACTCATCCTCCATTGCCAACTTTTGATTTATAACTTGGCTGACAATACCATTAAACTCATTTAGATGGGCTGTCATAGACGCCCCTTCCTTCATCTGAAGACCTATGAGTTTCTTCAACCAATACACTTTGCTTGAGGCACTTTGTTAGGCATACAAGTCCTGCAATCTCTGCCACATTCCCCAAGCTGTCTTCTCTTCACGAATGCTGAAAAGTAAAGAGTCTGACACAGACAACATGATAGTAGATCTTGCCAGCTCATCCATATCTTCCCACTCTTCAGCAGTAAGAGAAGCGGGCATTACACCCCTTTCTTTGATAGGCTTGTGCTGCTTCTTCTGGAGCAACACATTATAGCACTGGGTTTGCCAAATATCATAGTTATGTGAGCCTTCAAGCTTCTTGATGTGAAGCAATGAAGAGCTCTCACCTGTGGTTGCCATCGCAATATGCAACCTGTCAATGCCTGACTCCCTGCAAAATGTGCAAACACTGCACCAAAAGCACACAAAGTGCTCACAGTTGTTCTCCCAAGCTTTATCTCCCACTGCGGAAGCACAAATGCAACTCTACTCCCACTGTATGTGATAAAATCACCAAAATCTGGTTGCTGCAGATTTAGGACAGCACCTTAAATGTGCTCTGTTCCCCTTCCAAAGTACTGTACAGCAGTACTAAGTGCTCACCAATGATGTACCAAACCTGTACCGGCAAGTACAGCAACTGAAATTGAGCCTTTTGGTCACTCAAATCAATGTGCAGCCATGCCAAAACTTGTACAAAGCTGTACCAAATCTGTGTTAAAATATAGTATCTCATGTGGAATCAAGTCGTAACAAAGGAGTCGGCCATTCACAGCATAAGGGTATAAATACCCATGCCCACCATTGTAATAATCCAATCTATTCATTGCTAAAGTTAGCTGTTCGTCAACTTTTCTCTCTCTCTCTCTCTCTCTCTCTCTCTGCGTCAACTTCTCTCTCCTTCTCTCTACGTGTGTATGAGTGTGGCTTCCGCATGCACTAACTCTGACATGGTATCAGAGCTGAGTGCTCGTTGATTCTTGGGCACACGGAGGAGTTGGAGAAGGTGGCTGCTGCAGCACTGTGGTGGCAAAGAGAGACAGAGGGCAGCTCGCGTGTCTATGCTACATGCTTCGAAGGTGACACGAGACCTCAAAGGGCGGCAGCGTTTCAGCGTTTTTTCAAGTGGCAGAGCACAATAGCGAAGGTGTTGGCGGCTGCAACAAGGCGGTTGGCTGAGAAGGTGAACAACCGTGGCCTCTGTGCTATTGCGCAGGCAGGATCCCTGCGTTACAAACTCTTAGGTGGTCTTGCTGTCCGGAGAGCTTGCTATGGAGTTCTGAGATTTATCATTCATGTTTTCCTGAGGGAACTGTTGAATTGTATGCGGAGAAGAAGCAACACACGTGGCTTGGGCAGCGTTTCATAAAAACGCTACTGCTCTCTGTGCTTGGCAAACTTTGAAGCGGGCAGACCGGGTCGACTGAGAAGAGGTGGACGGAGTTTTCGAGATGGGACTCCCGTGTTCGAGCAAGGATGACAAACTGAATGGTGACAATTATACGCATTGGAACTTGATCATGAGGCTATGGTTTAGCAGAAAAGGCTTATGGGACATTGTTGATGGCTCGGAGGAACGTCCCCGAAGGGATAGCAATCGGTTCACACGTCTTCAGGAGGAGGAGTTTCTCAAATCTCTTGTGGATTGGGAAGCTCACAATGCGAAGGCAATGTCGGCGATTGCAGAATCTCTCACCAAGGAAATTTCCCCTGCCATTCAGACTTTAAAGACTGCCAAGGAAATGTGGTCAAAGCTTGCAGGAATGTTTGATCGAGACTCAACAATGCAAGCAGTAACCCTTCTCGGCCAGTTGTTTTCCATCAAGTTTGAAACCGGGACCTCTATGCAGTCACTTCTAATGAAGGCAAAGGTTATCCATGATCAGTTATCGGCTATGAATAGTGCATTAACTAGTACCCAGTTAGCTGCCTTGGTTCTTACGAAGTTGCCTGAGGAGTATGAGATGGTCTCGAGGGCATTACGCTTACAAGTCACGAAGGAAAAGCTGGAATTTGATGATCTCAGCTCTTTTCTCATTGAGGAGGAAGCAGTGCTCATTTCCCAAGGCAAGATTCGGGTTCCGAAGGATGTAGAATCGGCACATGCTGCATCAAAATCCAATAAGAAGTCTAGGAGCCGTTGTTATAAGTGCGGAAAGCGAGGGCATTTGGCTCGGGATTGCAAATCCAAAGCTAAAGCTCAAGGCTCGACGAGTGACAAAGGCAAAGGCAAAGCTGACGAGGATGACAGTGACAGTGATTCTACTAGGGATGCTACGGCGTCTGCCGGTGTGGCGAGGACTACACTGGCACATGCTCCAACATTCTAGCTTGGTGGATGGATGCTACCACGTGCTTCAGCCAGAGAGAGGCATGTGAGTGGCAGAGAGGGGCAGTCTGTGCTCCCGTTTTTTGGTGATTTGGACCCGTGTGTTGGAGTTCAAGGCACATGCATCTGGCATGGAACAGCTTGACAAATCTATGGACGTGATGAGTTCGTAGTTCATTGGTAGCAGACTATGGATGGGATGAGTTCCTAGTTCATTGTCAGAGAATTTTGGGCGTCATGTGTCGACAGTTCAAGGTTCAGAGGATTTTTTGAACGTGATGTGTTCGCAGTTCAACGAATGGGGGATCATGAATGTGGAGTTGTCTGCAATTCATTATTCTATGTGGCAGCTAAAGCTCAAGATGGCATTTTCTTGTGGAGACAGGTTGATTGGTGCATTATCCGAGGTGTACCTAGCAAAGGCCACGCTAGGGTGTCCATGGTTGCATCTGCATCGACTTGGTTTCTTCATCTATGCCCACTATGAGCTACAGAGAGGGTGTTAAAATATAGTATCTCATGTGGAATCAAGTCGTAACAAAGGAGTCGGCCATTCACAGCATGAGGGTATAAATACCCATGCCCACCATTGTAATAATCCAATCTATTCATTGCTAAAGTTAGCTGTTCGTCAACTTTTCTCTCTCTCTCTCTCTGCGTCAACTTCTCTCTCCTTCTCTCTACGTGTGTATGAGTGTGGCTTCCGCATGCACTAACTCTGACAATCTGTACCAGCAGGTACAATAGCAATAAATGCTCTCCTGGCTGTCCAAATGAGTGAAAATCAGACTTTTACAGTCTCGAACACTTAATTGCACAATTACATCAAAAGCCCCAAATTTTGACATCCAATTTCCTGCAAATTGATCCTGATTGTGACCAATGTTACCCAATTTTGCCAATTTTGCTCAAAAATTGAGCAATTCGGCACCTGTACCTGCTCAATTGATTGAATTGATAAGAAATTCCCAAAATTGAAGGCAAATACCTCTTAATTTTTTGAATTTCTCTGAGATTTGCAGGCTGAATTTTGTTGTTGCAGGAGAGGGGGAGGGGCACGTCTGATGCTGATGCTGTTGCTGCTGCAAAAGGGTGCTGCACGTGTGTTGATGCTAATGCGCCTGCTCGTTGCAGTTGTACGGATGGCTGGGCAGCTCTCTGCGCTGCCTGGTTGGGCAGCGTGGCTGCTGCTGGGCAGCAGCTGAGCAGCCCACGCTGCTGGCTGCCTACGCCCAACTGCTGGGCAGCAAAGTACCAAGTACAGTGCGACCAGTGATACGTCTGCTGCCTACGTCCAGCGATAGTGATTACGCCTGCTGCCTACGTCCAGCGATAGTGATTACGCCTGCTGCCTACGCCCAGCGGCCAACGCTTCAACGCCCCCAGTTGCTCTAGCTCGCCTTCCTAGTGGCTTTACACCTGAGTATGGACGTGTGCTGCCTAGCGCTGACACCCCTGCCTTCGCCTTCTTCTCCACCTGCGCCTGGGAGATCTGAGGGCAGCACTGCTTAAGCCAGCTGATAGCAATCACATCCTTGCGCTGCTGCAGAGCTTCAGGTCACGCAGGTACAGCAACGCGCAAGCTTTAGGCTTGTACATCAGCAGAGATGCACAAAGAACGCGAGCAGAGTGTGCTGCACCGGAAAACTGCAAGCTCTAGGGACCTGTGTGAGAGAATCAGGAATTAGGGTTAGGTCATGTGGGAGACATACACAGAGAAGTACAAGGGAGAGAGAGAGAGAGAGTTGTGGGGATAAGTCAACTCATGAGGCATGAGTGTGTGACTCCCCTATCACACATGTATATTGCACTAGTACACATAGTGCACTTAGTACATTAAAAGTACTAAGTGTACTATGTACTATAACTTATGGGCTTGTACACACTATAAGGGTGGGCATTATGCCTTTACCCCAACAACCTCCCACTTAAAGGCAAAGTGCCCTTAAGTAAAGGAAAAGAAAAATCAGCATGTACATGATAATATACAAGGCCATATCAAGGCTGAAACTGGCCTCATCCAATGCCCATCAAGTGTCTGCAATGAGCAAATCGCTCCGGAGGCAAACTCTTTGTCAACAGATCTGCCGGGTTGTCATCCGTATGAATCTTAACAAGCTGAATTTGCTTGTTCTCTATCACCTCTCTGATGAAGTAATACTTCACATCCACATGCTTCGTCTTTGCATGAAAGACAGGGTTCTTTGCCAACTGGATGGCACTCTAACTATCACAATGCAACAATGGAATATCCCCTGTATAGCCCAAATCAACCACTAACCGAGATAGCCATAATGCCTCCTTGCAAGCCTCTGTGGCTGCAATATACTCGGCCTCTGTAGTAGATAAGGCTGTGCACTTCTGCATCCTGGATATCCATGACACAGCACCTCCTGTGAATGTAAATACATAACCGGTAGTAGACTTCCGGTTATCTGGATGACCGGCATAATCCGAATCCGTGTAACCATGCACTAATGCATCCTGTTTGCCAAAACATATGCACATATCCTGTGTGCCCTTCAGGTATCTCATGACACCTTTCACTGCTTCCCAATGCTTCTTGCCAGGGTTGGCCATGTATCTAGAAACCACTCCCACTGCAAATGCAATGTCCGGCCTAGTAGCAACCATGGCATACATGAGACTGCCACAAGCTGAAGCATACGGAATCTTGGCCATATCAGCCCTGTCTCTATCCGACTGTGGGCTGTCCATAGCACTGAGTTTCACATATGGAGGCAAAGGAGTACTAGTCTTCTTCCCCCGTCCATATTGAACCTCTACAAGACTTTGCCAATGTATTCCTTCTGAGACAAATATAACACATGCTGATTTCTGTCCCGAAGTATCCGCATACCCAAGATGTGATTTGCATCACCTAAATCCTTCATATCAAAGGTTTGATGCAGCCTCTGCTTCAAGGTATCCATCTCCTTACGAGATTTCCCGGCAATCAACATATCATCAACATACAAGATGAGGATCAATAGACTGCCATCCAAAGCTTTCTTGGTGTACAAGCAGTGATCTATGTCACTTCTCCTGAATTTCTGAGATTTCATGAATGTATCAAATTTATGATACCATTCTCTTGGTGCCTGTATTAGCCCATAAAGACTCTTTTTCAGCTTGCATACAAGCTTCTCCTTTCCACTTACTGCATAACCCTCTGGCTGTTGCATATATATCTCCTCATGGAGATCACCGTGAAGAAAAGCAGTCTTCACATCCATCTGAATCAAGTCCAAATCATCATGCGCAACCAAAGCTAACACAGCTCTAAGTGTGGTCATTTTGACCACTGGAGAGAAGATCTCCTCAAAGTCCACACCATATTCCTGCTTGAAGCCCTTAGCCACTAACCTGGCTTTGTATCTTGGCTTTGCATCTCGTGCAACTTTGAGCCTGTAAACCCACTTGCATGGCAAAACCTTCTTGCCTGCAGGCAAATGCACCAACTTCCAAGTTCCATTTTTATGCAGAGAATCCATCTCTGACTTCATGGCACGCTCCCATAGAGCCTTGTCTGCCCTCTGTAAAGCCTCTTTATAACATGAGGGCTCCCCACAGTCAGTAAGCATCAAATAGTCAACCCCTGGAACAAACCTGTCAGGGGCTCTGGAGGGTCTTGTGGACCTGCGTACCCAATGACCATCATTTGCAGGTTGCTGTCCAGCCTGCATATCACCCATTGGTGGCTCCTGTTCCATGCCATAAGGCTGAAAAATCATGCCAGGTATCTCCTCTAACTGTGGTATATCCATAGGGATATCTTCTGCCATCTCTCGCTGTCCATTTGGACCATTTTCAGCACCATTTAAGGGCTGGTTTTCCTGCTGTAATGGCTGATTTACAGCCCTTGGTTGTTGTCCATGATGTCCATCATCATCAAAGATGACTATGCCAGGCTCCTGTTGCCTTGCAGGCTCCTTATACATGCATGTTTCATCAAAAATGACATCATTGCTGCGTATAATCTTTCTATTCACGGGATCCCAAAGTCTATACCCCATTTCACCTCTGTCACCATATCCTAGGAATATGCATTTGTGAGACTTAGGATCAAGTTTGGTGCGCATTTCCCTGCGTATGTGCACGTACGCAACGCAACCAAACACTCTCAAGTGCTTGTATGACGGAGGCTTCCCTGTCCATACTTCCTCTGGCACTTTCCCACCAAGCCTCGTGTTAGGTGACCTGTTTATAAGGTGAACGGCTGTCATAACAGCTTCAGCCCAAAACCATGAGGTGATGCAGCATGTGACAACATAGAACGGACCTTCTCCTGAATGGTCCTGTTCATCCTCTCTGCTGTCCCGTTTTGTGGAGGATCATAAGAAGTAGAGAGCTCCCTCTTGATGCCTTTAGCATCACAAAAGTCCTGAAACTGTTTGGACATATACTCTCCACCATTGTCGGAACGCAAAGCTTTCAGTGTTTTGCCAGTTTGATTCTCAACAAGAGCAACAAACTTCTGAAACACTGAGAATGTATCACTTTTCAAACGAAGAGGATAGACCCACACCTTGCGTGTGGCATCATCAATAAAAGACACAAAATATTTTGCCCCTCCCAAAGAAAGCTGAGGCATCTCACATACATCTGTATGCACAAGCTCTAACTGAGCATCTTTCTATCCAAGAGCTTTCTTGTGGGGGCACTGCAGTTGCCTGCCATATATACAATGCTCACAAAACTGAAAACTTGAAAACTTTAGAGAAGGCAAGTAACCCAAACGAGACAATTGCTCCATTCCTTTGACACTCATGTGTCCCAACCGGCAATGCCACATAGAGATTTCCGGCAGCTCGGTTGCATTTACATTAGCATGGTGACAAACACCTGCATGCATAAAGTAAAGAGTGTCCACTTTAGAGCCTCTGGCAACAACCAGTGAGCCCTTACTAATTTTCCACTTTCCACTATCAAATGTGGTAACATAATCAGCATCATCAAGCTGTCCAGTAGAAAGCAGATTCTTCTTGATCTCAGGCACATGCCTGACATCATGGAGCATAAGCTGTGAGCCATCTGAAAACACAAGCCTCACATCACCTCTGCCAAGAATCTTGCATGCATGGTTATCACCCAAATAAACCACTCCTTCATTGCCAGCAGTATACCTGACAAACAAGTCTCTGCAACCTGTGACATGAAAGGAGGCACCTGAATCAATGATCCATAAGTGCATACCATGACCACCTGTAAGAAGTGAGTGGGCATCAAGTGAAGACGTAAATAGGACCTCATCCTCACTGCCACCTGCATGTGATACATTGATTTCTTCAATCTTGACTCCACTTTTGCCCTTTGGCTTTACATCTTTGGCTTCATCTTTCTCTTTGTCTTTGCCTTTTCCCTTTTCCTTTTGATCATTTTTCCATTTGTAGCATTGCTTTTTAATGTGTCCCTTCTTGCCACAATAATGGCATTCCAAATCCTTTTTGGAGCGAGACTTGCTCCTTCCCCGTTCTTGGCTTTTTTCCCTTTGCTGGGATCTCCCACGTGCATTCATTGCATTGGACTTTCCAACCCTCAACATCTGCATATGACAGCATAGCATGCGAATTGCTAGTGGCTGTCCTGAATGTGTCCCAACTCTCTGGCAAAGTGCATAACAGAAAAGTGGCTTTGAACTCATCGTCCATTGCCAACTTTTGATTAATGACCTGGCTGACAATACCATTAAACTCATTTAGATGGACTGTCATCATAGACGCCCCTTCCTTCATCTGAAGACCTATGAGTTTCTTCAACCAATACACTTTGCTTGAGGCACTTTGCTGGGCATACAAGTCCTGCAATCTCTGCCACATTCCCCAAGCTGTCTTCTCTTCACGAATGCTGAAAAGTAATGAGTCTGACACAGACAACATGATAGTAGATCTTGCCAGCTCATCCATATCTTCCCACTCTTCAGCAGTAAGAGAAGTGGGCATTACACCCCTTTCTTTGATAGGCTTGTGCTGCTTTTTCTGGAGCAACACATTGTAGCACTGGGTTTGCCAAATATCATAATTATGCGAGCCTTCAAGCTTCTTGATATGAAGCAATGAAGAGCTCTCACCTGTGGTTGCCATAGCAATATGCAACCTGTCAATGCCTGACTCCCTGCAAAGATGTGCAAACACTGCACCAAAAGCACACAAAGTGCTCACAGTTTTTCTCCCAAGCTTTATCTCCCACTGCGTAAGCACAAATGCAACTTTTCTCCCACTTTATGTGATGAAATCACCAAAATCTGGTTGCTGCAGATTTTGGACAGCACCTTAAATGTGCTCTGTTGCCCTTCCAAAGTACTGTACAGCAGTACTAAGTGCTCACCTGTGATGTACCAAACTTGTACCGGCAAGTACAACAGCTGAAATTGATCCTTTTCCTCACTCAAATCAGTGTACAGCCATGCCAAAACTTGCACAAAGCTGTGCCAAATCTGTACCAGCAGGTACAGTAGCAATAAATGCTCTCCTGGCTGTCCAAATGAGTGAAAATCAGACTTTTACAGTCCCGAACAGAAATTGGGCAAAATCCCCTTGACTGCAAGCTGATTTCTGAGGATTCAAGGCATAAATGTCTTGCCTGCTGCTTTGCCAAGCTTAACAAGCATACAAACTTGAAAAGCCCCTTGATTTAAGATCAATTTTTGATCATACATGGTACATTGACGCACATGAAGGCATCCAGAGTGTTCACGATGCTTCCCCCTGGCCACATATACATCAAATACATGAAAGCCCCTTGATTTACAGGCACATTGAGTGCTTGTAAGGCATCAACACATTATCCACAGCATCAAATGCAATTGCCTGCATACAAATCAACCAAATCGGCACAAAAGCCCCTTGATTTGCACTGCAATTTGCTGCAATTTTGCCCAAATGTGCGATTTCTCACATCATACAACATGTATGAGTGCTTAATTGCACAATTACATCAAAAGCCCCAAATTTTGACATTCAATTTCCTGCAAATTGATCCTGATTGTGACCAATGTCCTGCAAATTGATCCTGATTGTGACCAATGTCACCCAATTTTGCCAATTTTGCTCAAAATTGAGCAATTCGACACCTGTATCTGCTCAATTGTTGATTGTACCTGCTCAATTGCAAGTCCCAAAAAAAAATTGAGGAAAATACCTTGTAGTTTTCTGATTTTTCTCTGATTTGCAGGCGGGTTTTGTTGTTGCAGGAAAAGGGATGATGATGCTGCTGCTGTTCTGTGCAGGTGGGGGGGGGCACTTCTTGCTGCAGATTTGATGGCTGCTCCTACCACCACTTCGCACTACGGGTTCGCTACAGGCTTGCCTTTGCGAATGATTCAGCGCTTGTTGACGTCGCCTTGTGGACCAGCCGACGACTAACGCCTAGTAGCCTTCGCTCACTTCAGTTCGCTGCTCCACGCTCGACGCCTGGCTTTTACGTGGACCACTACCCCGCTTACGAGCTCGCCTCCAGCTTCGCTTGCGTTTCGGCTCGCTGCTCACGCTCGACGCCTCCAGCTACGCTGCCTTCGCTTATGTTTCGCCTAGCGCCAGCCGACGCCCAGCATTTGTTCGCCAACGCTGCTGCGACCCTGATGCAAGCTGCTGTAGGCGCCTGGCAGCGCTGACACGCCTGTGTGTGTTCCAACGCCCGCCACCAAGCACATTGTAATATGCCCATCTGCTGCCTGTGTATCGCCATTGTAAGCCTTTGGCTAATCGATCAAGGTGATCTTGTCTGCAATCGCTCTCTCCTTCTCTCTCTCTCTCTCTCTCTCTCTCTCTCTCTCTCTCTCTCATTGTTCACGCTTCCGCCTGTGCATACTCCAACACTGAAAGCATCAAGTGAGAGAGAACTATTATTTATGTGTAACAGTCTCTAATGCTGGAGAGGAGGTTCCCACAAGGGCATATGGAAATATAACGCACGCACACACACACGTGTACATTATATACTTATGTATACACAAACATGTATGTTTGCTCATCTTTATATTTATACTTATATGAATAATTGTAGCCTATGATGAAGGCAGTCACTAGAAAACAAAGCCACTCAATTTCATGACCACAAATGTTCCAAATGCACTTGCAGCCTCACGGTCCGGACATTGCTTGAAAGTTTCCTACCGATAATGAGAGCTGCTTGGCTTGTCTATGGTATAGCATAAGGCACCATCACAAAGTCAGATTACCTGTCAAACGTCAAGCCTTTTCCAACAATAGCCAACTTGGTCTTCGTTTCACCACTAGAAGGCTTATACTGTATATGGATGAATTTGGGGGGGTTGGTGGAAGCAGCAGACACACCAAGGTATGCTCCCATCTTCAGCTCTTTGCACTTTTCCTCATCAAGGATTTGAACAGTTAATACGTCCTCAAAAGTGGAGCCCAAACTTAACGCTTCTTCCGCAAGAGCGACTGCTTCAAGGAACATACATATACATAAGTAGCAACGCAAGATGATTCTCTGAGCTCTCTTTATAAACCCAAAAAAAAAAAAGCATTGTTGTTCTTTGTATGGAAAATCACTCGGGCTGTAACACAACCTTCCACACCTATGCAACGGCCAGCAGGGAGTGGGACCAGCAAGATTGCCCTCCATCCATCCCTGACGGGTGGCCTGGATGGACCCCCATACACGGGCAGGGAAGTTTGTGTAACTAGCCCCCCACCCACAATCAAGAAGAGTTTAGTCTACGTACCAGGAGTAAGCACATTTGGAGGGGCATTCACAAGCTCTCTTGAAAAGATTACTCCTGCACAGACTTTCTCAGCAGTTTTTAGCTTTTCCTCCAATCCAGTCCCGCTTCCAAACCCTAGAAGTTCTAAACTCTTAAGAAATGGCTTCTTCTTTTCGGACCTAAATCTTGAATCTTCATGCAGCCCCAAAGTTACACCTGTAAGGACCAACCAGATTGACCTTAGCTCATAACAAAACAAACCAAGTCTTAGAAAGAGATTGAATTGCCACCATCCCAAATTAATCACACAAAAACTGAACTAAAAAGGAGAACTACCCATGGCAATAGCACGAGCTCTGTAATGCAATGACTCATCATCCCAATCTTGAAAATTGGCAAGAGTAACAGCTAGGGAGCTGGCTTGCACAGTCTTGGCAATGGCTGCTACCGATTCTCCGAAAACCTTCCATTTTGAAGGCAATATCGCTCCTGATGTTTCAACCCCTATTAAACCGATCCTCTTGAAACCAAACCCGGGCAGCCTTACAAAAGTAGACTGGCCAGCTTTTCCCGTAAAATCTTCTTCTGTGGTAACAGCTCCCAGAATACCTTTCAAAAACTCATCAAGTTTTCTCAACTTTAAGTTTTTGAAACCACCACTTTCATCTTTTTCCAAATCACAAGAAGATACTCCTACAGCCAACATATCGCCTTTCCACTCAGTCGCATCAAATTCAGATGCTGAAATCCCAATCTGACAAAACCAAACTAGTATGCTTCAGATGATTGAATATCAATTGTTAGTGATACCATAAACCAATACAAACACTCACGAAACTGCTGGTTATCAGAGAGTCTAGCAGAAGTGATTAATTAATCAATGAAAAACGGACATCAAGACAGCAATTAACATGCACACACAACACCGTATAGGATCCTGATGGCCAGGACCCTCCCTCCCTCTTGCTGCTTGCGGAATAGTTTCTTTACTTGATATAAGAATAAGAAGTACAAGCCTGAAATCTGCCACCTACTGTTGCCTCTCCATGCTCTCCTGCGTTCCTTATCACCTGCCCATTAACTATCACCCATCCGAGCCCTATTGCCAAATTTCTTCCTGTTGGGGGTGGGCACCCGTGCATTTTCTGCTTTGGGCAGATTCAAGCTGCAGATGAAGGGTGGACACTTGCTTTTCTGTTCACTCAAGAGGCTGGAGTGCCATGCTGAAAAATGGTTTTGTAGGGAGAGGAGAATATAGGCCATGTCACCCCTTTTCCACTAGTCAGCTGGCTGACTGCTGAATGGGCCCTTGAAGAAGGGTAGCTTAGTCCCTTTTTGCTCCTTCACTTGGGCTTTGTCCAGGCTGTTTTGGGCACCCCATATTTACTTTACTTGAGATAAGAATAAATATGAGGCTGAAATCCACCACCTACTGTTGCCTCTCCATGCTCTCTTTCATTTCCTAGCACCTGCTCCTTCACAATCGTCCATCAGAGCACTGTTGCCAATTTTTTGCCTGTTGGCAGTGGGTGCCTGTGCATTTGCTGTTTTGGGCTGATTCAGGCTGCAGATGAAGGGTGGACAGTTGCTTTACTCTTCACTCAAGGGGCTTCTGGAGTGCCATGCTGAATGGTGGAGGATATAGGCCATGTCACCCCTTTTCCCCTAGTCAGCTGTCTGACTAACATGCGGAAGCTTATAGACAAGGTTATACTTTGATAAAGAATATTCAGCACCTTGATTCTTGACGATTGCACAATGTGGCGGAGATAACTGCGCGCGCGAGAGAGAGAGAGAGAGAGAGAGAGAGAGAGAGAGAGAGAGAGCAACAACAACAAAGACAAGTACACCCGATTGGGTCCTAAATACCCTCTGAAGGGCCCCCACCAAGGACTGGTGTATTTGCTTTACTGAATGATGGAAAGACTAACTTTCTTGGAGATCTTCCTTGGCTATAAATCAGCACCCTGAAGATGACCTGATTCTTGACCTTCAAGTTCACCTTGCTTCAGACTCCCCTTGGCTGTCCTGGCCCTTGGAGTATTTCAGAACTTGTGAGGAATAATGAGATGCTTTAACACCTTGACAAGCCCATGCTTATCTGGTCCCAAAAGAGGCTGGTCGGTTTGCTGAAATAGCTGTTGGCTTATGCCTTCAAAAACTCAACATGGGCTTTAAGTCTATCTCAAGGCATTACAAGTGGGTAGCTCATGGCATTGAGAGAGAGAAAGAGAAAGAAAGAAAGATTTTATTAACATCTTCCAAAAGACCGAACTCGGCCTATGAGACAGATCAGTGTACCTGTGTGGGGTATCCTCTGTCATCCCAACAAAATGAAAAAGTAATGAAGCTGAATCTGGGTGTGCAATAAGTACAATGAGTGGGGGAGGAGGTGGAGTTCTACTACTAGGAGAATGCAAAGCTATATGCATGGAGTATACAATCATGATATGCAACCTAGCTAGCTCCATCCTGTACCATACTGGGGGTATAGAATGGTATACATCAATGAAGGGGGTGTCCACAGCTCCCTGAAGAACATGCCTGGGTCTGCTCTGAAGCGAGCCAGTCGCTCTGCACCCTCTTTGTGAAACTGAGCTCTGATCTCTGTCATCTCTCTCTGGTATAGGCGTCGTGTTCGAAAGCCAGGTGTCCTCTGTCTCCTGCGGGCTCTGAGTGTCTCTGCTCTCTGGAGAGTAATTCCTTGCTGTGTAGGGGCTGGGAGTGGGGTGGATCTCTGAAAAAATGTAATCTGTGTCTCTCGTCCCCCCTCTGGAGCTGTCTGAGCCTGTAATGATGTCTCTCTGTGACGCTGTATGTCTAGAATGAATCTCCCCAGTATGCGCTGGTCTGTTGCCTCAAAGATATGGCGTAGGGAATGTGGCTCTCTGAATAAAATGGGATCTCTCTCTCTCTCATGGCTGTATATGCTCTGCATCTACATACATAATGCTCCTCACTCTCCACCTCCTCTCTGCACAATCTGCATACCCTCTCCTCTCGAGGGATCCGTGCTGCTCTGCCAGTCTCGATCTCCAATCGATGTGATGAGACTCTAAGCTGACCAATAGCTACTCGGGAGCCGTGTGGTAAAAAGCCCTCCATGTATCTAGGCCTCTCTATAAATCCATCATCAGTGATACTCATGAAGTGATCTCTGTAGTATAGCATCTTCGGTGGAAGAGGCTGTGTAGGCGATATCCATGTCTCTCGTGTATAGAGCTACCATAGGTCCTGTCTCAATACTCTGTTCCTCTCACTATGAGAGAGACGGACATGTGGTGCATCCCTGTCATACTAGAATGGTGGTAGATGATCCATGTCTAGGCCATGCTGTGAGAACCAATGTGTGACCTGTGCATACCATGATCCTCTGTCTCCTGCCTCAGCTAGCTGTCTAGATGCCTCAAAAGCTCTGTATGACAACCTGTCATGTGGCATCTCTTTGAATCTGTCTAGCAGGTATATAGTCCGGAATATGGCCTCTACCATCATAGGAGGCACGGCAAACTCTGCTCGGATAATGTCATGAGGTACTGACGGTTTGCTGCGTATCATGCGTGCCATCATGAGGGCCTGTGGTCTCTCTTGTCAAAATACGCAGCGGAGATGATGACCAGATCTGGGAACACGAGAGCAAAACGCATGCAGAAAAAATACAGCACAAGAGAGAGAGAGATATAGGCGTGTAACTCTGCTCTATATACACAAGAAGATCCCGCAAAAGACTGAATGAGGAAGTGGTGGGGGCATGGGGCCTATTTATATGCCCCATGTGAGTAGTCGGCCAGCACTGGTGGCCCTCCACGACTGCATGAGCAGTCGGCCAGCAATAAATGAGGCCCATGACTGCATACATCCAGTCGGCCAGCAGTACAAAGGTCCACGACTGCTGTTGGGCAGTCGGCCAGTCACATGTATGCTGTTGGGCGAGTCGGCCAGCCACTCAGTGCTCCTGCCAACCTCTGGCATCCCTCCACACCACTAGAAAATGGAAAAAAATAGGGAAAAAATACATGGAGTGAGGAAAAATGATAAAACACCTCATAAGGGCGGGCACACCCACAACAAAGGCCCTGGTGTATAAAACTGGACAAGAGATGACTTCTAACACCCCCTCTCAGCTCGTGGCTGTGAAACCAACCACAGGGAGCTGGGGTGCCGCCTGAGCAAATCCTGAGATAGCGACTTCGTGAAGAGGTCCACCGTACTGTCCTCCGTCGAACAGAATCAGCAAAACGATCTGTTCACGAACAAAGTGCCTCTGGATGACCATGGGTTCCTCCAGTGGAAGCCCAAACCTGCAATGCAACCTCTGCATCCTCACCACCTCACAAGTAGCATCACAAACAACCCGGTACTCTGCCTCTGTCCGCGACAAGGCAAAAGATGACTACTTCTTACTGCTCCATAAAACTGCTCCTGGGCCTGAAGTAGATCTCCTCGTGTCCGGATCTCCTCCCCAAACTGAGTCACTCCAACCGTGGAGTCGGACTCCATCCAACAATCCCCCTCCTGTGTACAAGAGTCCATGATCCTTCGCATGCTACAGAAACCACAGGAAACGCAATCCTGCCTCCCAAAGAGACATCCGCAACCATGAGCTCAACTGCCTCATCAGGAAGCTCCCGTCCAATCTGGTGTCCATCAGCCAGATCAATGAACCATACTGCTTCTGAGTCAAAAAGGCATCACACTGCTCACAAGGATCAACCCCTGTTACAGTGCAAAAACAAGTCCTGGAAACCTGCTGAAGACCACGCAAGGCCTTCTGAAACCTGTCAACCACCCCCTCTGAATCCGAAACCACAAAGCCTGGAGTATGCACCTCCTTCTGCAAGTAATCAACTGCCACCTGCCTGGCTTTCCGAAAGGTCCCCGTGGAAAGAACATCCTCATCTACTGGAGGTTCTTTGTCCCGCATACTACGAGACATCAGAGCATAAGTTACCTGTTCAGTTTCCTCTGACTGACGAACACAAGAACTACCAACGTCAGTACTGGAGAGTTCCTGCCAACTGCTGCCATCTACTGGCAAGCTATCCACCATCTGGTCCCAGAAAGCCTGCACCTGCAGCGTATCCACACTTAAGTGGCCATTACCAGACTGCCACTCATCACAAACCTGAGGACCTAGGAGAGAGAGTGCTGAAAGCTTGTAAACTCCATTCTCCACTCCACCTTCCCAAACCACTTGGCCTGTTGCTTTGTCCCGGAGAGCAACAAAATGCTCATCAAACTCCACCCGTACGCCAGTCTTGCAAACCTGATGCACTGACAACAGATGAAAACCAAGTGCCGGAACATACAACACTTGGGAGGAATGCTTCCCCCCTCTGCCATTGGGAACTATCTCCATCCTGCCCTCACTGTGAACTGGGATAGTGGACGTATCCCCAGTAAGAATGTGACCAGAAAGCCTGCAGAGATCCTGTAAACCAGAACGGGAAGGAGTCATGTGCTTGGAAGCACCACTATCTCCCGAGTATCCGTTGCGGAGAGTCCTCCAATCTCCTCCCTGCCTGAAGAAAATGAAACAGCAGTGTCCACCACCTCCAGGTGCACAAAAGCCGGAGTCTTCATGATTGCTACCGAGGAATCTTCACCCTTCTCGGTCTTCCGCTTGGGACACTGCCTTCAATAGTGGCCTTTCTCGCCACAATCATTACAGGTCCTCTCTGCCTTTAGTTTCTCACGGTCAGTAACGGACTTCTTCTCAGAAGACTTCTCCGACGACGAAGCCTTCCCTTTGCCCGTGTTACGGCCTTTCAGCCGTTGGCCAGTTAAGGCCTTCGAACCTCCACCCTGAGGAGGGTTCATGAATCGTTCCTCCTGGTCCAGGACCATGGGCACAAGCTCCTCCCACGTGATGGTGCTGAGCCTACCACTGGTAATCAAAGATGAGTAAAATGCTGAGTACGAAGAGGGCAAATGTGACAGCAACGTGATGGCCATGTCCTCTGACGATATCTCCTTCCCAGCCTGAAGAACTTCCTGCTGAAGAGCCTGCAGCTTGTTAATATGCTCCCGCATCGTCGACGACTTTGCAGGGTTCATAACCCGCATCTGTACTTCCAAGGAAATCCTCTTCATGGGCAATACCCTGTTGTAAAGAGAGGCCAAATGCTGCCATATACCTCTGGCCAGCGTCATATGCTTTACATGATTGATTACCTGCGGTGTGCAGTTGAGAAAGATAAACGAACGGACCTTGGCGTTGACACGATCCCACATCTGTGTCCCAGCCTCCCGGTCCTTTCGGGTCGACGGTAACTCCCCTTCCTCTACTTCCGGCCGTGGAACACCAACAACGACAAAATCGGCAAGGTCGTAAGACTCCAGAACAGATTCCATCATAGCCTTCCATATGCCGTAGTTGCTCCCGTCCAACTGACGGTCCACCGGGAACGTGGGGAGTGTCGGGATCTTCACGTGCCTCTCGGCCATCTCAAACAGATCTGCCATTGCGGGGATGTACTCTGAAAAGGGTGGGTGGGTGGGAACAAAGAAGAACTAATACCTGCAAGTGGCTGTCCAGCAAATCAGCCCGCCATCCTCTTGCTTCTCCTCTTCCCAAACAGTCCAAAACAGTCCACCAATCAGCCACACAACAGTCCCCCTCTTGCTCACACAAATCCCAAGAACTATCTAGAGCCTAGGCTCTGATACTACGCAGCGGAGATGATGACCAGATCTGGGAACACTAGAGCAAAACGCATGCAGAAAAAATACAGCACGAGAGAGAGATATAGGCGTGTAACTCTGCTCTATATACACAAGAAGATCCCGCAAAAGACTGAATGAGGAAGTGGTGGGAGCATGGGGCCTATTTATATGCCCCATGTGAGCAGTCGGCCGGCACTGGTGGCCCTCCACAACTGCATTAGTAGTCGGCCAGCAATAAATGAGGCCCACGACTGCATACATCCAGTCGGCCAGCAATACAAAGGTCCACGACTGCTGTTGGGCGGTCGGCCAATCACATGTCTGCTGTTGGGCCAGTCGGCCAGCCACTCAGTGCTCCTGCCAACCTCTGGCATCCCTCCACACCACTGGAAAATGGAAAAAAATAGGAAAAAAATACGGGGAGTGAGGAAAAATGATAAAACACCTCATAAGGGCGGGCACACCCACAACAAAGGCCCTGGTGTATAAAACTGGACAGGAGATGACTTCTAACATCTCTATCTGTGTCCACCAATGGGTAGCGAGTCTTGGCGCCCATACCGCTGCTCCATACATCAGTGCCGGTGTGACTAATGTGTCAAATAGCCACCACCCCTTCGTCCGGGGCTCCTGAAAATGCGCTTGGTGGCACTGTCTCTCTAGCCTAGCCAATGCTGCATATCCCCGTGTCAATCTGGCTCTAGCTGCTGAACCCATGGTGAAGCGCGTGGCTGCTAGAGAGAGAGAGAGAGAGAGAGAGAGAGAAGAACAAAGATAAGTACACCCACTTGGGTCCCAAATACCCTCTGAAGGGCCCCCCACCAAGGATAGGTGTATTTGCTTTATTGAATGATAAAAAGACTGACTTTCTTGGAGATCTTCCTTGGCTGTAAATCTGCAGCCTGAAGATGACCTAATCCTTAACCTTCAAGTTCACCTTGCTTCAGCCTCCCCTTAGCTGTCCTGGCCCTTGGAGTACTTCAACACTTGTGAATAATGAGATGATTTGACCCCTTGCCAAGCCCATGCTTATAAAGGTCCCAAAAGAGGCTGGTCGGTTTGCTGAAACAGCTCTCAGCCAATTCATAAAGCTCCATGACCTAAATATTATCACCTTTATCGTGGCACCTTTTGTAATATGCGGAAGCTTCGGAGAAGAATCGGTAACTTCAATACTCAAAATTCAGCACTCTTTCCAATTACCCTCTGTAGGGCCCCCACCACGGATGGTGTATTTGCTTTATTAGAATGATGAGAAATCTGAAAGAAAATACAGCAATCTTGGACCTTTTCTTGGCTGGGAATACCCTGCCCTTGACCTGAATCCTTCACCCCTTTGCTTAGCACCCTCTTGGCTCTGTCTAGCCTCTTATGCTTGAGCTCTTGGTGGAGAATGAGATGAACAATTGGAATTATGGACTCTCCTATTTATACTACCCAATCATGAGCAGTCGGCCAGCATTAAAGTACTCCCACGACTGAATTTCCAGCATTTAATGCTGAAATAAATCACATAAAAATGCTGCGTTTTTTCCCTAATTGGCTGGGCATCATGCGCCTGCTTCCAGAGGGCTCGGCACAACTTTTGCCCACAATCCAAGGGCTGGGCAGCCTGTATGGGCTGCCCCATACTTGCCCTACAGCCATATAAAGGCTGTAATCTCCTAGAAACTACCTTAATCTTGCCCTAAGGCTGTCCTATAGCCCCTCCATGGCTGGTGGGTTCAACCTGGGCCTTCCTGGCCCTTATGGGGGTGGTTCCACACCATTCTCATGCCCACACTAAGATCCGGGGTAGCCCTATGGGCTGGCCCCTTGTCCTAACCACTATCTACTCGGTGATCTGGCATCCGGTACCATACCAGATACACAGAACCACTGACATCATTCTAGAGGGAGAATCACAGCGTGGATTGGCACTGTTTCATGTGCAGGACAGTGCACACCTGACCTTGGACTCATGTGCAGGACAATGCACACCTGACCTCGGACATCTGAGATGGATCCCTGGCTGACTCGTCCCGGACTGGGCTCACATGGGACCAGTTTACCATCCAAGGTCCTGCACCTTCTGTACAGAAATGTCTACATGGCATCCAAGTGCGGGATGCACGTGACACCTTTCCACACATGGCCCACATGACGCTGCTGGCCGACTCTCGCCCCTTTCTCATGGGCTAGCTGACTTGTTGCCCCGCCCTTAGGCCTGCCCAAGCCTTTCCATGCCCTGGTTTGCTTGGGCATGGGGCCTCCTTGGCCCCTAGGGTCGCCCACAAGGGCTGCCCACCTTGTAGGCAAGGCCCTTAAGGCCTTATGGGGTGGCCCACAAGGCTGCCTTTGCCTACCTATATGTGGGCAACAAGCTTCCTAGACCTAACACTGGAGTCCCAGGCAAAGCCCAATACACCTCTACATCATTCCAGAGGGTGACTCACAGTACGGACTGGCACTGCCCCATGAGTGGGACATGCACACCTGACCATGACCATGTATGGGACTCGTACACCTAACCTTGGCTAACACGTCCCGGACTAGTGCTCATAAGGGGCCAATTACCACTCCAAGTCCTGCACCTGTTATACAAATATGTCCACAAGGCATCCAAGTGCGGGATGCACGTGACTCTGACTGCTGAATGGAGTTGCTTCTGCAAATGCATCAAAACGCACATCCCCTTAGCTGCTTCTTGCATGTCCTCCAATCCTCAACAGCACCCAACCATTGGCCTCACTTTGTGGTTCAGTTCCCGGTCTGTTAATTCTCAAAGGCATGTATCTCTCGGTGGCTATAACCTCTTATAGGCGTGCACCTACATCTACCTTGTTTATGAGCCCTAGCCTACACTCATAGTCACTCCCTTATGTGAGGGAAAAAACCATCCTACACTACCCTGAACCTGTCCTCATGGAGCTATGACACATGCATTTGAGGAGGAACGTATGTGGAGAGAGGTGCACAAAACCACACATTAGAAATGGCATCTTTTCATTAAAAAAGTGCATAATCAAACCATCCTAGAGAACACCAACCCCCTTGGAGTCAAGTAGCTAAGCAAGAGATGGACATGGTTGTCCAGGAACAAGCCCTGTGGCTGGACACCAGACACCTAGCCCCTTGAGCCCTTGTCCAAGGCATGTGAACCAGTGTGCCACCACAAGAAGGTCAAGGTCATATGTGCAAATTGTTAATACAAGCTGAGCCCCCATCATTGTTTATTATGACTTCTCCTCTCCTTTGGTTATATGCTAATAATCATATACCTAGATGAATCCAAGAACATGCCCAAATTCACCTTTTAGAAACGTGCATGTTATATACTCATGGTAGTCAACCCACAAGACTATATAACTATCAACTCCATTATGCATAGTATGGACTAGATACTACAACCACCCCACTAACGTCATCAATGCCCAATAGTGGGTGTAGAACTCTGTATCAAGATATGCTCTCACACACGCACTCTACACACACACACACACACACAGAAGAGCATATATTCACACAAAGCACTCCGTACTAAGTTTCTGTCAAACCTCCGGAGATGCAAGGCAGACTCGGTCATAATGAAGCCTAGCACTAAGGGAAGTAGCAAATAGAAAGAATTAGTGCAGCAAATAAGTAGTTGTTTCTAGCCTATACTTGTTGCCTCTTACATACATGGTGCTATCTTGAAGATCTTTGCTGAAGCACACTCAAGGAGAAGTAAACTCCATGTTAGTTTTAGTGAAAGAGAAGATTCTGCCTTATGATATGCTATGCAGCATAGTGAGGCTCTTAAATGCGATTAATATACTTGTATTTGGGCATCTTCATTGTGTACTTCGCTGTCCACAATTCAGAGTTAATTAAAAGAGATTAGCTTGTTTATTAAAGAGTTCTATTTAATCCATGTTGTTCAACTTTCTTGGCATTTAATGTTTGGGCATTTTTCCCGGTCACAATTCTCTAAGTTTTATGTGGTCATTAAACACCCTTCCACACTTGTGTTTATTTTGGAGGGATTAGTGCACTTAGGGATATAGTATTCACCTCACCTCATTTCTGTGACACTAGTAGCATTTACCCTTAATGCAGCACATATAGCTCCGTAGGATGATTAACACATATAGCTCCGTAGGATGATTAACACAAGCTCCAAGGTGCTACCCTTTGCAGCCCCCAGTCAGTCCCATACACATTCAGCAATGCAAGCAAATATACCTTCATGGTGGGCGCCCTTCATAAGGTTATTTCGGACCCAATACAATGTACTCTCTCATGTCTCTCTCTCTTTTATTTGTTCATATGCAAATCATCACGTTTGAATGCTGAATTTGTGCTCTTATCAAGTTAACGATTCTACTCCAAGCTTCCGCATGCAACAGCTTCGGTAAGAGCATACTTGAGCTTGTCGATTCTTAGTGCACATATAATATGCAAGCTATAGCTCGGGAAGAATGTACACAACTCTCACAGATGGTTCCAATCAAGACGCATTGCACAGATCATGGCGTATGAAAAAAGCAGGGAGGCCCCCCTCAGAGAAAGGCTACTGAGGCAACTGGAACCAAAGAGTGTAAATCTCGGAGTACTTAACCATTAACTTAATTAAACTCGCAATTAACCAAAAATGAAATGTCACAAGTTACCAAGATCATCAACACCACATTGGGGCTGAAGATGAGCCCAACCCTCTCCTTAAGGTATTTTGCTACCAAAAGAAAATATTCATAGTTCAAGCTGCTAGGTTGTCTCCCGATCACCAAATTACCAAGACCATCAACACCACATTCCTTGTAGGTATATCAGAGATCAGACGAGCGTCTCTCTCTCATCATATATGGTGCTTCTCCAAAGTTATTGTGTCTCAAGCTTATACATACCTTATGCATCTCCTCTTCAGCTAGGATAGCTTGGTTTTCTAAAGCTTTGAATGATGAGTCCACTTAAACAGCCCTAACACTCACAGGAGTCCAAAGCCAACTCAATAAGTTTCCAGTATTCAAACAGTCATCTTGAATCATCCAGAAGACATATTGATATGACTCTCCAACAACCCACATGGCTCATCCATAGGCCCACATGGTTTGTCCAATAGCCCACTTGGTTGTTCCAAGAGCCCATTTAGCTGTTCCATGAGCTCAATGGCTAATTTCCAAGCCCAATGGATGAACTCCATGCCCAATGGCTTGGTTTGATGCCAATGGCCACTCAATGGTTGATACATGTGCCCAATGGATGATTTCAATTTCTTTCTTTTTTTCCATGCCCAATGGTTGAGTTTGTAATGAGCCTGGAACAGACATTAGGGCTTTCTCACTATTGTATTTAGATTGACAAGCCTTTTAAACAATAGACAACTTAGAATACCATTCACTTTACATGAAAAGAGAAAAAGACACACGCTGGGCCAAAACAGTCCAACCCCCCCTCAGGAATTCTTTATTATTTTACAAATAAAAGTATGAGAGTGCCAAGCAGCAGATTTCCAAGTATATGAAAACAAATCAAGCACTGGCTCCATACCCTAGCGTTAGAACCAAGGCAAGAACCACCCACTACCCAAGTCTAAGACAAGGGAAGAACTCCATGCTTGTCTGTAAGAGAGGTGCTAAAGAAACTATGGAGGCTTGAATAGGAACATGGCTATGGCATGTTTAGCACACACACACACACACATACCATGCAGCACTCATCCATATATTGAGCAATTTGATCCTAAAAGCAATGGAGAATACAATAGATTAGGTATTTGTGTATTATTATAGTTAGTCTAAGTCTTAAGTGGCTATATTCCTTCGGTTACTCATTTGTCATTAGACAGATAGGCCTTACGTACGTGTAAGGTGAGGGGAACTTATACACGACATATGGTATCAACGTGACTAATCACCACGAGATGATCTCGCACACAGCTTACAAAGGTTGCTAAAGGAGTTAAAAACAGCATAGACACTAACCTTGGAATCAAGATTTGGTGCAAGCCCTCCATCTCTAAAACGAGAAACATTGAGGAACCACAAAGAGCATTTAGCATGGCCAAACACAAGGCATACTAATGGAGGAAGATCAGAAGTCATCTACTCAATACCTTTTACCTACAGTGCACTAGAGGCTCATCAAAAATCTTCTCTCTCCCCACACCAGACTCCACAAGATTTCTAGCAGGGGATTCATTCAATTTGGGATCCAAGGATATGCGCTTGATTGACCAAAAAGTGACTGACACAGGCTACATGTTTTGCATATTACGATGCATTGGGGTTGAGGTGGATTCTTGAGAAAATGGGAGAACAAGAAAAGGTCAACAATGTTACAAAGCAACTTTGCATGACCATTGCAATGAATCCACTGTTCCATGCTTGCACAAAGCAAATTGAGATCCGGTATTATTTTGTGATTGATTTCATCATGATTGGAGATGTCAAATTGATCTAAAATACTTCAAGGATTGCAAAGATACCATCACTGAGAATCTAAGCACGGCCTAGCTAAAGCAGCATTTACATCGAGTAACCGTCGGTCAACAAAGGTGAGTTCAGCTTGGGGAGGTAAAACTCAACCTAGTCCAGCTCAGTTAAAAAGCAATGATTTTGTTTTTGTTTTTCGAGCCGGGGTCAGAGATGAACGGGCTCGTTCTGAGACTTGAACAGAGAAACGCTTTTGTCATTAGCAATGCTGCTCATGATGTGAAGCCAGTGTTGAAAATGTGGATTAAATTAGTTGTCCACACCATAGTGGCTACTCATTTCAGCATCCATTTATTCAAGTGGAGGGTGTGGCGATGAAAAACAAAGATATTTATATAAGTTTAAAAAAATCAGCTTGGTCAACGAAATATTCTATGGAAAAAAAAGAGAGGTGAGCATACCTGAGGAATAAGAGATTCTCCAGGAGTTGTGAAGCCAAGGGGATAGGAGGCGGCGAAGCGAGGGCCGCTACGCTGCATGGAGCCATGGGAGAGGAGGACGGGGGAGGGCGAGCTTGGGATCTGGTTATGGATGTGACTGTGGGCATGGCTGCGATGGCTGTGGCTGTGGCTGTGGCTGTGGCTGTGGCTGTGGCTGTGGCGGCAAATACAGCGAGAGAAGGGGAGGGCGATGTGCGAAAGGCCTACTGCTACACAGGAAGCCGAGGAGAGAGGGAACCGCAGAGGTACGCTCGTCGATGACGACAAAGACGAAGCTCGCACTACTACTACGCTCGCCATATCTCCAACTGAATGGATTTACACTTCACATTCTTATCTTGTGTGTGTGTGTGTGTGTGTGAGAGAGAGAGAGAGAGAGAGAGAGAGAGAGAGGGAGGTTTTTTAAGTCATGGCAACTATGCCAAGAGCTCTAGAAGAACTATCCGACCAAACTAGATTCGAATCTAGGTGGATCTATGCCAACTTAAGGGCCCTTGCTCTAGCCACATCTGCCCTATGTCGGGGTACAGAAGGGTAGTGTGAGGGTCCAAAATGAGAGAGAGAAGTTGATGAAATTAAAGAGAGAGAGAGAGAGAGGAGGAAATGAGACGACGAGACTGCTTAACGTCGACTTATTGATCTAGAGAGACCAATCGATGGAGAGACTTGAACCCATGTGGGTCCATGTCATCCCAAGGGCAATCCCACTAGCCATTTCTACCCCACAATGGGTGGCAGAAAGGTAGAGAGAGAGAGAGAGAGAGAGAGAGAGAGAGAGATTGATTTTCGTGAGTGGTAGAAAAGTTGAAGAAATCACATAGAGAAGAGGAAATGAGAGGAAGAGAAGAAAATGAAGGGAAGGGAGGGGAGGAGAGAGAGAGAGAGAGAGAGAGAGATTATTACCTCTAACAAGACTAACTCAATGCCAATGTGTGTGACCATGATTATGTATTGGGGTTGAGAAGAGCTTCTTTCATCTCACATATGTATTCTCTCTTCTTCTTTCTCCTCTCTCTTGTGTGTGACCATGATTATGCATTACTGTTGAGAAGGCATTGCTTCTTTCAGCGTTCTCCTCTCTCTTGTGCAAATGATGGTAACTTCACAGGTCATTAGCATAATTTACTAGACTTATAACCATTAGTTGCCATTCTAACATCGCAATCTCCTTGTAGGCAATTTGACACTACATGTGTTGATATTCTTGGTTAGTGATGATGGTATAAAGCTATTTTTTTGGAACCTTTCTTTAAGTTTTTTGAGACGAAGGGTGACCATTATTACATCTCATGCCTCCTACCAATGAAGAAATCACCTTAAAATTTTTCTATTGGCACGTCATTGATGATTCATGTGGGTCAAAAAATAACTTTAGTTGTGTATCCAAAATATATACCTAAGTGTATAGAGCACACCTCCCCTTTTCACAAGTGTAGAGGAAAACCCTATGTTTAGACTATAAACTTTCAATCTTCTTTCATGGGGTGGTATTATCCAAGGCAAAAACAACATAATCTTGATGGTGAGTGCTCCTTACTTACCACTATACTTGGTTACTTGTCATTTGGGGCCTACATGATGAAGCATTTGATTCCTTGCATTAACACCATTGATATTCCTGGACATTGTTTTCTTAATATTGATATTTCCTTGTCCTTCTTGCAAGATTGTGACAATTGTAGTTGGAAAGTGCACCCTTGAGTCTTTAGCATAATTTGCATTTAATAAGTTGAAGGGCTTTACATTTGATAATTAAAAAGGGCTTTACATTTAATAATTAAAAAGGGCTTTGACCCTCATTAGAGTTGTAATTTTTATAATCACCCTAATTGAAGTTACATTCAAAGTACAATGCACATTAGTAAAAACACTTTAATTTAATCTTAAGGTATCAAGGGAATCACTCTTACCTCACCCTTAGTGTCGTGGGACTCCGTTCTTTAATTAGTGTTAATGCTTTGAAGGAAGAACTCTTATGTCGTCCTTGGTGTCGTTGGGACTTCATTCTTTAATTAGTGTTAAGGAATCGAGGGAAGAACTCTTACCTTGTCCTTGGTGGCATTGAGGGAAGAACCCATACCTCTTCCTTAGTATCATTTGGACTTCAAGCCGCCCTACTCCAATTCAGACTTCAAGCCGTACTCCAAGAGCTCCACCTCCTCCTTGGGAATAATTTTTTATCATCACACCAATGTGTTGGACTATAGGTCAATGTCCCTCCTCTTACCTCACACGCTTCCTCACATAAGATCAATATCTTTACGTAATCAAAAGATGGGTGGAAAAATAGTTGCTGGTAGCTCAAGGCTCCTATGAGGAAAGTAATCCAATTTGGCTACATTGTAACCTAGGTTGTGCTCATAACACAAATCTTAGAAGCCTGTTAAAGGGGTAGCCTACCACCTCTTTCGTGAAAACCCACACAAGCCTAACAAAACCTCTACCAACTTAAAAGTTGTTCCAATGAATTTATTATAAGGCCAAGGATACTATGAAGGTAATGTTAAAGTGTGGATTCTAAAGAAACCTAGAAAGAATCCCTAAGCCTGCACAAATAAAGAAACCTCAAATAAAGGCACCAACCCCCATTCCAAAAAGTGGAGAAAAGATGGATATATACTTGCCTACTCCATGCGCAAGGGTACGATAATCATGGCAAGAGTTGATGAACTGGTTGATTAGGTTATGGATTAATCATGACAAGAGTTAATATCATTAGGGTTAGGCTCCTATTGAGAGGTACTGGTTATGCCATTGTTGATTGGCTCGTAGTAGCCACTCATGCTATTATTGATTGGCTCAAAGCCACTCATGCTTAGAAACTTATTTTTCCAACCTCCTTTGTGCCTTACTAAGGGCATGGGAGTGTAGCCTTCTACAATATCATTACCCAGTATTTTGATTCTTCTCATTAAAATATGTATAATTGAAAACAATGTAGCAGTTTGTTAACCCTAATATTATAGAGCATAAATGTCTTTCTTGGGATTTGAGGTGATGAGACATGTGAGAAAGTACAATGTTATATTGGGCTAGGCAATGCATAAGGTGACCCATTGGATCTACTCACTCTTCTTATTATCACCTAGAAGAGCTAGACTAAGTGAGGAATTGGTATTTAAAAAATCATGGACCTACGTACTCCTACTCTCATTCTATTTTCTTTTCTCTTTTCTCCTTCTCCGCTTACCTACTCTAATTGCTTCTCTAGTTACCTACTCTCTTTTCTCCTTCTCCACTTACTCTAATTGCTTCCCTACTTACTTGCTCTCTTTTCTCCTTCTCCACTTACCTACTCTAATTGCTAGAGCTACTCGCATTATTAATTGAATTCTTTTGGTTCAAGCGCTCACTTCCCTTGGGAAAATCTAGGACCCAAGCTTCATCAAATTCACTTATTGCATGAAATGATGGGTGAGGTAAAATGAAAGTGAAGTGGTGGATGCTGTGATGACAAAGTTGATGTAGCAATTGAGGTGAAATTTAGGTGGCAATGAATTTAAGTGAAGAGAGGTGAAGCTGAGGTGGCAAAATTGAGGTCAAGTTAAGGGGGCAATAAGTGAAGTAGTTAAGGTAGCAAGTAAAGTTAAATGAAGTGAGGTGAGGTGAGAAATGAAGTGATATAAGGTGAAGTGAAGTGAAGTGTCACCCAAGCTTGTGTGGAGACTAAGACTAGCCTATTCCTCCTTCTCCCACATGGGCGATGTTTACTTAAGCTTATTCCTTTTCTAAGCTACCCATGTCAGACCTTAATGGGATATTTCTACACATTTGAGACCCCTACAAGATATATAAGTGTGAGGGAGTGTTATATAGCATAGTGTATGCTACATTACATCATATAAAGCAGCCTAAGCGAGTGCTATATAACACTATCTATGCTTCATAACAGTATATATACTAGTCCAAGAGAGTCATATATGGCATGGTCTACGATTCATAGCAGTATATAATATAGCATCTTATATATAGTAGCTTGAGGGAGTGGTGCTATAGAGCACTAAGACTATGATTCATAGTAGTATATAATACAGCATCTTATAATATAGTAGCTTTTGGGAGTGGTGCTATAGAGCACTGAGACTATGATTCATAGCAATATATATAACAACCCCAAGACAGTGCTATAAAGAAGTATATGCTTCATTGCAATATATTTAGTAGTCCGAGGGAGTGCACTTCTTCACACATAACATAGATTCATACGAAACAAAGATAGATAGTTGGCTAGCTTTCTCAACCAGCTAACTAGCTATTAGCTCTTTTGGTAACATGTTAGGTGATTATTTTAGCCAATATTTAGGTAGCTATCCTGCTTCTTAGAGGAAATTTCCCAACCCTATATTTAGTTTTCTTAGACCAAGCTACAAAAGCCTCTTCTAGCACCACACATATATGATAGATTACGATCAAAAATATGTATTAAACCTAAGAAAAAAATGATGGATTGTGATTAAAAACATGTATTAAATGTAAGAAAAACAAAAATGAAAGTACTTTTCATTATTGAAGCATCCATAATTACAAACTTCATTTTTAAGGTCATGTGTGAAGGTTAAGTTAGTAGAGGATGTGAATGGATGAATGTAAAGGTGCTCTCAATGGTCAAAATGTAGGCACATGGAAAGTGCAAGGGTGCACAAGGTATGTGGGCATTTATGGACATATGAATGGTAAATCTTTAGCTCTCAAGATCTGCTCCGATATAAAATATGGTGAAAGGATCACCTTGAATCACCAAAACAAAGTTGAGAAGGTGATTCAAATCTAATGGGTGGCAAAACCCAAAAGATATATTCTCGGCACAAGGGTGCACATATCTTGTGGGATGGAGCTCCTTGAGAGCTATAAAAACATGTAATCCTTGGCTCATTGTGAGAGCTTGATTAATGCAATCATAATGTGACTAGTGCCTTGTTTATGCCTTATTACTAGTGCTTGATTTAATTCTCTTTAGTTGTTAATTACCTTTGTTAAGCCATGGATTTGATAATGTTCTATGAACCTCCTTAGATCCTAAAAATTAACATGGTATCATAGCCACAATGGTCCTTAGTTGCGTGCATTTCATCCCACCTCTACATCTAGCCTATTTCCACTAAGTTTGGAGACTTTCCTACAATCTTATCCAAAAAGCCTCTCCTCTTCACTTTCTACCACTAGTTGGTATAACAGCTTGTTCTCTTTGTTGTGGAATCTATTCTTAACCAAACTTTGTGAGGCCCTCAAGCCTAGGGTGCCCCTCTGGATGTGTGGAATTGAGTGTTAAAGCTCTGGTCTACGTAGTATTGTGATCTGCCCCAAATTGTATGTAGGAAGGTGTTATATGCACATTACGTGTGCATATACTATGAGGCTAACCCACATTAGCCTTGTGAGCATGGGAGCATGGGTTAGGACTAACCTTAAGGGTTAAGCATCCAAGGGTCACACATGGGAAATGGAGAGTTAAGAGTCACTTGAGGGCCCTCCTATATAATAGGAGCATGGGGCACACTCAAGGGGGGGATTGGAGGCTTAGGCTATGGTCTCTTGTGTAGAGGTCCATATCTACTCACCTATCATTTCACACTATAGCTACATACTATTGGATTGGAGTTATACCTCTTGATGGTATGGGACATCAAGGTAGAGGTATGATGTATTTCATTTATAATTCATGTGTGCGTCCCTTGGGCTTGGGGGTGGTCGGGGGTGGTTGAGTTTATGCATGTTTATGCATAACAATTATCTAGAGAGATCCTAGGGTTTTAACAGTGGTATCAGAGCAATCTCTAGTTAATTGTTGTTGATTTTTTTTGAAGTAAATTTTAATATTTACTAATAAAAATGTTATTTTGTTGATTTGTGTTGATGATTTGCACGTGGATCGTCGATATGGCGATTGGAACGCCTGTTACTATACAGTCAACCTGATGGTTTACGAATGAACATATGTGACTCATCGAGATGCTGATGACTCTCTATGTTGATATGGGTAACTCGGGACGTCGATTATTCCATATGCAGATGTGGGTATGTCGGGGTGCCGATGAATCCCTGGTTTCTACTGTTATAATGCCATGTTTTCCTACTTTATTCCGAATAGTTTACAACGAGAAAGTTACTTTGAATGTGAATTGCTATGATCATCCGTAGTCTGATGGGCAAACAGAGCGTATGAATTAGATTGTAGAGTATATGCTTCGTGCATATGTCTCTAGAAAAGCATCAAATTGGAAAAAATACCTTCCAATGATGGAATTTGCCTATAATAGTTTTAAATATACGACTATTGGTTTTAGTCCGTGCAGCGCAGCCCCCCCTGCGTGCGCCAAAATCCAAGAGAGGGAGGGAGTATCAACTCTCCTCTCCATCTCCACTCCTTCTCTCCTCCATCTTCTCCACTTAATTCCCCCTCCTTCTCTCTCTGTTAACAGAGAGCTTAACTTTAATCCTTTGATTAAACTTTTAATTAAACCTTTACTTAATTATAATTAACATTAATTATGATTAATGTTTAATTTAAAAAATCCCTTTTAAGAGAAATTCACACGGGAAAATCAAAATTGAGAGGCGAAGAGGGTCCCACGCACACGGGAGAGCATTTCATGCATCAACATGCTATCCCCTACTGCATTGTAGCAGAAAATCAACAGAAATTTGATCGCATACCCGCGACTCGCAAAAATGCATAAAAATACATTTTTAACTATAAAAATGCTTTAAAAAATTAGAAAAAAATTCTTGAAAATTCTAGAAACTCAGGGAATCCATTCTACCAAAAATATCCACATTAAAATATGTGGTAATTTTGCAAAAATTTCCATTAATACTTATTTTAAACTATAAAAAATAGAGAAAAATAGCATTAAACTCACAGAATTTTCCCGCAACGTCGATTCGTCTATTGAATAGTAGTAACACGCGTTCTAATTGCCATATCGACGATCCACGTGTAAATCATCAACACAAATCAATAAAATAATATTTTTATTAGTAAATATTAAAATTTACTTCAAAAAATGCCAAAAAATATAAAAAATCAACAACAATTAACTAGAGATTGCTCTGATACCACTGTTAAAACCCTAAGATCTCTCTAGATAATTGTTATGCATAAACATGCATAAATCAGGCATAAAATCAACCACCCGCCCAAGGCATGCACACATGAATTATAAATAACATACATCATACCTCTACCTTGATGTCCCATACCATCAAGAGGTATAACTCCAATCTAATAGCATGTAGCTGTAGTGTGAAATGGTAAGTGAGTAGATATGATCCTCTACACAAGAGAGCATAATATACCCTTGGCCTCACAAGCCTAAGCCTGAAAACCTCCTTTGAGTGTGCCCCATGCCCCTATTATATAAGAGGGCCCTCAAGTGACTCTTGACTCTCCATTTCCCATGTGTGACCCTTGGATGCCTGACCCTAACCTTAACCCTTAAGGTTAGTCCTAATCCATGCTCCACTAGAGCTTGTTCCCATGCTCCCATTCTTACAAGCCTAATGTGGGTTAGCCTCCTAGTATATACACACATAATGTGCATATAACATACTGTTAAAACCCTAAGATCTCTCTAGATAATTGTTATTCATAAACATGCATAAATCAGGCATAAGCTCAACCACCCGACCACCCCCGAGCCTAAGGGATGCACACATGAATTATAAATGAAATACATCATACCTCTACCTTGAGTCCCATACCATCAAGAGATATAACTCCAATCCAATAGCATGTAGCTATAGTGTGAAATGATAGGTGAGTAAATATGGACCTCTACACAAGAGACCATAGCATATGCCTCCAATCCCCCAAGCCTCCCTTGAGTGTGCCCCATGCCCCTATTTTATAGTAGGGCCCTCGAGTGACTCTTGACTCTCCATTTCTTCCCATGTGTGACCCTTGGATGCTTGACCCTAACCTTAACCCTTAAGGTTAGTCCTAACCTATGCTCCACTAGAGCTTGTTCCCATGCTCCCATGCTCACAAGCCTAATGTGGGCACATAATGTGCATATAACACACTGTTAAACCCCTATAATCTCTCTAGATAATTGTTATGCATAAACATGTATAAATCATGCATAAACTCAACCACTTGACCACCCCCGAGCCTAAGGGATGCACACATGAATTATAAATAACATACATCATACCTCTACCTTGATGTCCCATACCATCATCAAGAGGTATAACTCCAATCCAATAGCATGTAGCTATAGTGTGAAATGGTAGGTGAGTAGATATGATCCTCTACACAAGAGAGCATAATATAGCCTTGGCCTCACAAGCCCAAGCCTGAAAGCCTCCTTTGAGTGCGCCCCATGTCCCTATTATATAGGAGGGCCCTTAAGTGACTCTTGACTCTCCATTTCCCATGTGTGACCCTTGGATGCCTGACCCTAACCTTAACCCTTAAGGTTAGTCCTAACCCATGCTCCACTAGAGCTTGTTCCCATGCTCCCATGCTCACAAGCCTAAGGTGGGCACATAATGTGCATATAACATACTGTCGAACCCCTATAATCTCTCTAGACAATTGCTATGCATAAACATGCATAAATCAGGTATAAACTCAACCACCCGACCACCCCTGAGCCCAAGGGATGCACACATAAATTATAAATAACATACATCATACCTCTACCTTCTTGATGTTACATACCATCAAGAGGTGTAACTCCAATCCAATAGCATGTAGCTATAGTGTGAAATGGTAGGTGAGTAGATATGATCCTCTACACAAGAGAGCATAACATAGCCTTGGCCTCACAAGCCTCCAAGCCTCCAAGCCTCCTTTGAGTGTGCCCCATGCCCCTATTATATAGAAGGGCCCTCGAGTGACTCTTGACTCTCCATTTCCCATGTGTGACCCTTGGATGCCTGACCCTAACCTTAACCCTTAAGGTTAGTCCTAACCCATGCTCCACTAGAGCTTGTTCCCATGCTCCCATGCTCATAAGCCTAATGTGGGTTAGCCTCCTAGTATACGCACACATAATGTGCATATAACAAACTTCCCCTCTCTCAAAACACCTCTCTCAAAACATTGCACTCTTGCAATGAAAAAAAGGAGAACTCCACTGAACAATATCAACCAACTCTCAAGTGAAAACCTCTATTTCCCTATCTTTCCACCTAATTTTAACCTCAGGGATTAGTCAACTAGAAAGTTTCCTTTCCCTGAATTCAAGTACCTTATCAGGTTCATGTGGAACATAGGATAAATCTTTGACTTCAACGAGTTCTTGAGGAGTATTTGTGTAATCCTCACCTCCCAGTTTCCCTTTCAATCTATTGATATAAAAGACTGGATGAACTCTAACATGTGGAGGTAGTTTATAGTTCATACGCAACCGTACCAATTTGATGTATAACTCGAAATTGACCACAATATCTAGGAGATAAATTTGAGCATTTTCCTTTTGACAAAGTCTAAAAAATCTTTAGGAACTTTTAAATAAACCAACACTCTTGGTTCAAAAGATCGAGATAAGTATCCCCTATCAGCATAAAACCGTGCCCTATCTTGAGCACTCCTGATAGAGTCCCAAGCTTCGGTCAGGATTTCTTGCATATCAAGAAATCCCTCGATGCATCAAGCTTGATGTCCTTAAGACTGACATCAATAGGTTGCTTGGGTTGACACCCATACATAAGCATGAACGAACTAAAACCAATAGCCGTATGTTTAAAACTTTCATAAGAAAATTCCATCTGTGGATGATCAAAGGAATTCATACTCAAAGTAATTTCCTCGTTGTAAACCATTCGGAATAAAGTAGGAAAACATGGCATTATAACAGCAGAAACCAGGGATTCATCGGCGCCCCGACATACCCACATCTGCACATGGAATAATCGACGTCCAGAGTTACCCATATCAACATAGAGAGTCATCAGCGTCTCGATGAGTCATATATGTCCATCCATAAACCATCAGGTTGACTGTGTATAAATCACCTAAAGTACGAAATTAGAGAAAGAAATGCCAACAAAGGAAAAATCTAAATTTCCTTAATCCGAACACAACAAGATAAACTCGTTGAACTCTAAAGAAAGAGATTTCAACAAGTGAAAATGCCGACGAGATTACACTCATCAATACATGCAAGCTATAGATAAAAGAAGTTTATTTAGAGAATGCCCACACTATAACTTCTAGTGAATTTAGAAAATGAGATTGTCTTTGAATGTTGAGGTCAACATGCTAAGTGATGTAAGCAAAGCAACAATCTTGAGCCCAAATTATCCCATAAGATAATATATGTGAGAGATCGCTAGTGACCCATACTACCATGATACCTCCCATACATACCTTAACAATTTGAAACTCCCTAGTATGCCGTCTAGGAAAATATGAATAAAATTCTGTATAAAAGGAATAAGATGGCCTTATACGAACTTTCACATACTAAAACCTGTCTCTATATTCCTGAGACTACATCAAGGAATAACTCTTTCCGAGTACATCATTAGAAAAGAAATTGAATTATTGGCGCCTTTCTAATGATAAACTACTCAAAACACAATAAAGTTAGGGTAGAAAAATAACTCACCTAGATAAATAAACAACTAGGTATCCGAGTTGGAATATGTACAAGAGTACAAGAAATATACTCCAAAATTACGTGTAAAAAATGAAGGCAAATGCTACCCTCAAAGTACATAATATTATCCAAAAGATCAAAAGATCCTTATAAAACCATGGATAAAAGCATAGAAGCTTCTCGAATTCATGAAAACCATAGTTGATCATAAAAATCAATGCATACCATCTAATGGACATTAATCATGCCAAAAGAAGCATTAAAATTGGTGGGGCCAACTCATCAATCCGGAGTATATGAACGTGGTGTTGTTCAACAAAACTCCAAAGTAAGCAAGTGAAACATATGTGTGTAGCACTCAATAAAAAACCCCTAGACACAAGTGATCTAGGCAGAACCTGACGAGTTCATATAAAACTTGGAAAACATCCAATAAAATCCACCAAAACAAACCGATCAACTAACCCATGATAGAATTTGTCTTAGGCTTAAGAAATTAAGCACAAACCACACTTAAACAAGTGTAAAATAGATTATCATAGAAAAGTGTCAAAGGTGAAACACACTTTGAACGCAAATTATAGCCATCAAAAGAAATTAAGGAACATGTCCAAAAAGAATTGCTAAACAATGGTAAAAAATCATGAAAATATCGTTTAGAATTAATCTAAACAAAAATAACTACTAATACGAGGTATAATCGTATTAATAATATGTGAATAACCTGCATCTATCTAATGTTAGCACGTGAAAACGTACTTCAACATTAAATAACCCTCGAAAATATTAAATTCTCGAAAAAAAAAATATCATATTTTTTTTCTAATTTTTCCTAATTTTATAGGACCTCAAAATACGATAATTTTGAATTCCACCAAACCTATCTTATGGCATTCCAAACTTATATTTTTTCAAAAAAATTTTAACAATTAATTTTACCAAAATACCATTGATATTTTAAAAATACCACTTTTTAGGATTTTTAAAAATAATTTCTAGAATATTTCTAATTTTTTCTTGAGAATCCCACCGTTCACGAAATTTTTGATTCCGCCCGACAATTCTCAAATCCAATGAAAATTATAATTTTAGTGGTTTTTTTTAAATTTTTTAGGTCAAAAAATATATTTTTAAAGGAATTTGAATGGTCACGGGCGCCTGAATGGACACACCACATGCCAAACACAAACCCCACATTTTCTCGAAATTTAAAGTAACCTTTTTCTAATTTTCCACTAATTTAAAGAAAATTTTTAAAATTTTTAAATAATCCCGAACGCATTAGAATACGAACGGTCAAAAAATTTCAAAATTCCAATGGTTTTCTCGGAATACGGAAAGCCAACAGTTTCAAGAAAATGAAAAGACAAAAAAAAAAATCGAAACGTGAAAAGTCAAAAGTTTCTGGAATACGAAAGGTCAAAAGATTTCCCGGAATTCGGAAAGCCAAAAGGTTTTGAGAAAGCAGAAAGCCAAAAGTTTTCCGGAAGATGAAAAGCCAAAAAAAAATTAAGAGGAAATTTTTTTGAAATTTCCTGAGATTTTTTCTCCCAAATGTCAAAATTTTCTCTATTTTTCTAGGCTTTTTTTTCAAGCTTTTTTGAAAAAATTCCAAAAGTTCTTTTTTATTAAAATAAAAAACTCATTAAAAAAAACAATTTGAATAAGCTTTGATCAAAGCTTATGGAAAATATTTTTTAGGGGAGGGGGTGGCGATTTTTTTCACCGCCTGCAGCGAAACCCCCCCCCCCGCCGCGCGGGTCTGCGCATAAAAGATTGAGAGAGGGAGAGACTGAGAAGGCTCCCTCTCTCTTCTCCCCTTTTTCCTCTCCTTCTTCTCCCTTCCATTCTCTCTCCTTCCATCTCTTCTCTCTTTGTTAACAGAGAGGTTAATTTTTTATTAATTTTATTAATCATAATTAACTCTTAATTATGATTAATATTAATAAAAATGTGTTTTTTTTAAAAAGTGTTTATACACGAGAGGAAAAATAGAAGAAAATTCAGAATTGAGAGACGAAGAGGATCCCACGCACATGGGAGAGCATTCCATGCATCAACATGGGTGAGCATTCCATGCATCAACATGCTGCCCCCTACTGAATTTCAGCAAAAAATCGACAGAAATTTGATCGCATACCCGTAGAAAAACCCGTAAAAATATTGTTTAGAATTTGCCTATAACAGTTTTAAATATACGGCTATTGGTTTTAGTCCGTTCATGCTTATGTATGGGTATTAACCCACGGCACCTATTGATGTCGGTCTTAAAGACATCGAGCTTGATGCATCGAGGGATTTCTTGCGAGACATGCAGGAAATGCTGTTCAAAGCTTGGAATTCTATCAGGAGTGCTCAGGATAGAGTACGATTTTATACTGATAGGGGATGATCATCTCGGTCTTTTGAACCAGGAGCGTTGGTTTATTTTAATGATCCTAAAGATTCTCAGACTTTGTCAATAGAAAAATGCTCGAATTTATCTCCTAGATATTGTGGTCCATTTTTGAGTTATACATCGGATTGGCATGGTTGCGTTTGAACTTAAAACTACCTCCACATGTTCGAGTTCATCCAGTCTTTCATATCAATAGATTGAAAGGGAAACTAGGAGGTGAGGATAACACAGTTACTTCTCAAGAACTCGTTGAAGTTGAAGATTTATCCTATGTTCCACATGAACCTGATAAGGTACTTGAATTTAGGGAAAGGAAACTTTCTAGTTGACTAATCCCTAAGGTTAAAATTAGGTGGAAAGATAGGGAAATAGAGGTTTTGACTTGGGAGTCGGTTGAGATTGTTCAGCACAGTTCTTCTTCTTTTCATTGCCAGAGTGCAATGTTTTGAGAAAGTATGTTATATGCACATTATGTGTGCATATACTAGGAGGCTAACCCACATTAGGCTTGTACGCATGGGAGCATGGGAACAAGCTCTAGTGGAGCATGGGTTAGGACTAACCTTAAGGGTTAAGGTTAGGGTCAGGCATCCAAGAGTCACACATGGGAAATGGAGAGTTAAGAGTCACTTGAGGCCCCTCCTATATAATAGGGGCATAGGGCACACTCAAGGGAGGCTTGGGGGCTTGGAGTCTTAGAGTATGGTCTCTTGTGTAGAGGTCCATATCTACTCACCTATCATTTCACACTATAGCTACATGCTATTGGATTGGAGTTATACCTCTTGATGGTATGGGACATTAAGATAGAGGTATGATGTATTTCATTTATAATTCATGTGTGCATCCCTTGGGCTCGAGGGTGGTTGGGTGGTTGAGTTTATGCCTGATTTATGCATGTTTATGGATAACAATTATCTAGAGAGATCTTAGGGTTTTAACAGAAGGGGGAAAGTCAAAGAAGTTGACTTGGGATGGATAGAACCTTAATTTCTCTTAAGGTAGGATTCCTCTATCCCTAAGCAAAGGGATGATGAAAGGAATCGCCTTGAGATCAACTTAGTCATGCGCATGAATCGCCTTGGGATCAACTTAGTCATGTGCAGGAAGCTTACCATCAAAACAAGCATAAAATTTGACGCGATGTCTTGCTGTACTTAGTGCGCCATGTGGACAAATCTTATGGGGGCCTATAGGGACCCAAAAAAAGCTCAAGGGGTGCCCTTCGAACCCCTAACAAACAACTCTCCCTACTGTTCACACGAGGCCTCTCATTCCTGCCTATATTTCATGTATCAAGAAGAAGGTCAAGAGAGAAGAAGATAGAAGCACAGCTTCACGAGCGATGACAGCAAGACAATAAGGCTGAAAATCATTTCCAAACCGTAAACCTTATCAAAAAAATTATTTGGTGTAAATTACCACCAATGAGGGGTTGTTGACATGGGGGTTAGAAGTTAAGTTATGTGTTTATGGACCTTGTACATCATTGGGCTATGTGTATTGATGCCGCATGAAGCTATGTAGTTTTTTAATGACCTCATGCTATTTTCAGTATGTCATTATGTTGATGAGATATGTCATGTCAAGATGCTTCCATTATGTTGATGAGATATGTCATGTCAAGATGCTTCCATTATGCTATGCTATATATGTTATAATGATATGCATTATCCCATGTATGAGATTCATGAATGCTATCTATGTTATAATGCTATGCATTATCCCAGTATGAGATTCATGAATGCTCGTGGATCAAGATGATGAATGGGCTCATGATGATGGAGCCACATGAGAAAGATGAACATTATGATGTTGAAGCAACCATAGAGATGGATATTAAGATAAAGAAAAAGATGGAGCTCAACATGAAGATAAAGATGAAGATCATGAAGCCAATGATGGCTATGTTCAGCTATGTTATGTGACATCATGTATGTTTATGTTCAGCTATGTTATGTGACATCATGTATGTTTATGTCCCCACGTATGATGTCTATGTCAACCTTGGGATTGGGCAACCCTTGGTCAAGATGTCCCCATATGTGTGTGGATGTGATGATGCCTATATTCATTTCCATGGTGTTTATGGTGGTGCCATTGTATGGTGGTATCACAATGTATGGTTGATGTATGGCAACAATGTCATGTATGTTGATGAAATGATGATGTCTATGTCATGTATGTTATGCTAACTTTTGAGCTCAGTGTGAGTGAGACAATTTGGAAATGGGAGTTATGCTGATGTATGTTCACGATGCTGTAATCACTTCTAGCACACCAATGATGTAAGCTTATAAATGATGTATGTATGTGTCTCCATCAAGGGGGGAAAATGTCATGTCTATGTATGTCACATTACCTTCTTGGGACGGGACCCATTTGGGCACACCAAGGGGTGGTGTTGAAATATGGTGCCTGTCATGTCATGTATGGGGCACATGTATGTGGGAGTAAGCTAGATGGAGCCTAAGATGATATGAAATTGGAATGGATGAAGGCTAAGGTTAGTAGACGATGTGAATGGATGAATGTAAAAGGCGGTCAATGGTTAAAAAATTAGGCACATGGAAAGTCCAAGGGTGCACAAGGCATGTGGGCATTTATGGACACATAAATGGCACAAGGGTGTACATATCTTGTGGGATGGAGCTCCTTGAGAGCTATAAAAACATGTAATCCTTGGCTCATTTGAGAGCTTGATTAATGCAATCATATTGTGGTTAGTGCCTTGTTTATGCTTATCACTAGTGCTAGATTTAATTATCTTTCGTTGTTAATTACCTTTGTTAAACCATGGATTTGATAATGTTCTATGAACCTCCTTAGATCCTAGAAATTAACATACCCTTCACCTCTACCATTGCATCAAATGCTTCCCGTGTCTCCCCCATGATATTCATATAGGGATGCATAACTACTCCATTTACATATAGCACTTGACAAATCATACATTTCATTGTTATCTTTGCATATAATACCCCAAATGTACATGGTCTGACACAAGGCCAATGAATCTGGAAGAAATTTTACATTTCATTATTGTCTTTGCATATAATACTCCAAAGCAAAATAGATATACATGGTGACACAAGGCCAATGAATTTGGTAGAAATCTATAATGTGGAGTCTACACATCTAGCATTGGTCAAGTTGTAGCATTTCTAGAGGATAATCATCGTCGTCTTACTCTACTCCCTACCAAGCTGTTGTGATAATCATCATCTTACTATACATCCTAGCAAGGTGTTGTGATAATCATCATCTTACTCTACTTCCTTTTATTAGAAAGATTTTTCTTGATAGTTTTCTCCTTCATCCTGTAGGACATGGATATTCTCCCTCAAACTCTCTGTCTATTGCTTGCACTATTACATTTGATTTCTTCAATGTTCTCTTAGTACTAAAAGGTCTTCAACTACCTTAGTGTATTCATCATCATACAAGGTATTGAATCGAACCTCCACTTCATTAAATGGCGCTCCATTGTAGTATTCCCATCATAGGATTTTAGTAGCACTATATCAAAAATACCTTGCAAGTACCACTCATTGTATTTGCATATTCACGTTGATGTGTTGATTTCTAGCTACTCTTTATCCTCTCTACTCCCTCTTGCTTAGCTTTTAAGCTTTTTTTGCAGCTCCTCCATGATAAGCTTTTTTGTAACTCCTTTATGACAAGTTGTAGTTTTCTCTATCTCCTCTCACATTCTTTCTATCATGTTACCTTTCTTAATGTTTAACTTATCGTCCACCATGTTTCTTTTTGGTTCTTTGATCCTCAGTGTTTTTCCATGGTATCCAGCTCAACTTTTGCATGCATGTGATTGAGTGTCTTGTAGCTGCCTTAGTGTTTTTCCATGGTACCCAACTCAACTTTTGCATGCATTTGATTGAGTGTCTTTAGGTCCTTCAAATGATTCTCTACTGCCTCTTTTCTATTCCTCTCCTAGTGGGGGTAAACTTTTCAGCAGCCCTCAGTCGAGCCTCGACTGCCTTAACCTTTTCTTTTTCCTATGACACCTTGGGTAAACTTTTCAGTAGCCCTTAATTGGACATGAGTTGATTTAACCTTTTGCAGGGCTTGAGTTGCCTTAACCTTTTCGTTTTCTTATGACACCTCTGTTGCCTCAACATAGTCTTTTGCCTACAAGGCAGTCGAGGCTCTTACTTGGGCCTACAAGGCAGTCGAGGCTCTCACTTGGGCCTCAGTTGCCTCAACCTAGTCTTTTGCCTATGACAACTTTGCTTGGTCTACCAAAGCTTGTACATGCTCTACCCTAGCTTCTACAAACCTTGCCTTCACTAGTGCATCATTAATCTAGCTCTTCAATTCCCTTATCTTCACTTGCCATTGTTGCCACTTTGCTTTGAGGATAGTGTTAAATGGGTGTATGTCAACTTTAATTAAGTGGAGAGATAATTCATATTTATGTTCTTTAAACTCATCAAGTTGGTTGGCACCAATGACGTAGCTACCAATGAGACTGGATGACCTTTTAGCTAATTAAGCTTCTATTGTGAGAGTCAAAAAATAAATTCTTTGTTTGCTTTATCACTCATGGGTAGGCTCCATAACTTTACTGATTTGCACACTTGGGAATCTATTCAAGATGTTCTATTTTTTCATGGTTTCTCCAGCCATGAATTATCTCCCCATTCAACTTTCCTTGAATAGGGAGATAATTTATATTTTTGTTCTTAAAAACTCTTCACGTTGGTTGGGAGTGACTTAGCTACCACTTTTTTGTATGATACTGGATGACCTTAAAGCCGCTTAAGTTGCTAAAATGAGAGTCAGAAAATAAATTCCTTGTTTCCTTTAGGCTACGTCACTCCGAACTAACTTGAAGAGTTTTTAAAAATATAAACATAAATTATCTCCCTATTCAATGAAAGTTGAATAGGGAGATAATTCACGGCTGAGAAACCATGGGAAAAATAGAACATCTTAAATAGATTCCCAAATGCACAGATTAGCAAAGATGGTGGAGTGATGGAGCCTACCGATGAAGTTCAAGCCGTGATAAAGCAAACAAAGAATTTATTTTTCGACTCTTGCAGTAGAAGCTTAAGTAGCTAAAAGTTCATCCAGTCTCATTAGTAGCCAAGCCAACTATTTAAACCAACCAAGTCTATTAATCCAACTATTTAAACTAGCCAAGTGTATTAATCCAACTATTTAAACTAGCCAAGTGTATTAATCCAACTATTTTAACAAGCCAAGTGTATTGATCCAACTATATGCAAGCCAACCCGGTGACCTTTAAAACCAATTACCTAACCTAGATGCAATATATGTATTATATTGCATGAGTTCTATACATTTAATTCCTTTAATTCCTTGCATCGATTCTATGCATCTAAATCCTTGCATTGATTCTATTCATCTAAATCCTTGCACATCAATTCTATGCATCTAAATCCTTGCATTGATTCTATTCATCTAAATCCTTGCACATCAATTCTATGCATCTAAATCCGTACACATCAATTCTATGCATCTAAATCCTTGCACATCAATTCTATGCATCTAAATCCGTACACATCAATTCCATGCACATCAATTCTATGCATCTAAATCCATACACATCAATTCTATGCATCTAAATCCATACACATCAATTCTATGCATCTAGATCCTTTGCATCATTAGTTATGTATATCTAAATTCTTGAATAATGTATATTTAAATCCTTGCACTATTTTTTTTCTCTTAGTGTAATGGATTTCTCCAACTCCCTCCAAAACCTTCTAACAAGCTCCTTCTCTTACCATTTTTTTGTATGATACTAGATGACCTGTAAGAGTCAGAAAATAAATTCCTTGTTTCCTTTAGTATGGCCTGAAGTTTTGTTGGCAAGCTCCATTCCTTCACTCCACCATCTTTATTGATCTATAAATTTGGTAATCTCTTCAAGATGTCCTATGTTTTCCATGTTTTCTCGGCTAACTAATTATCCATTGCATTGGAGGACCAACATAAAACTGATTTCACCACCACATGGGAAACCTTTGCATACAAGGTCATGCTATTTGGACTAACCAATGATCGTGTAACATTCTATAGATTAATGAGCACATCGTTCAAGGATTACATGCAAAAATGATTAGAGGTGTTCATTTATGACCAATGCTCCCATAACATTCTAGAGATTAATGAGCACATCGTTCAAGGATTACATTGTATGGTTGGAGGTGTTCATTCATGATCTTTGTGTACACTCACAAATGGATGAAGCATTTGTCTTGCCAAAGAGTTTGAAAGGTGTTGATTGTATTCTATATCCTTAAACCCTTTAAAATGCCAATTTTTAATAAAGCATGGAGTTATATTGGGACATATAGTATCTAAGAATGAGATTTCCACTGATGATAGTAAGGTGAAACTCATACTAGAGGTGCCACCATACCCACCAACTATAAGGGAGTATAACGGTTTATGGGTTACGTGGGCTATTATTAGAGATTCATTGTGTTTTTATGTTGATATTGCCAGGCCATTGTATAAGCTTTTCGAATGGACCGAGGTGTGTCACTAGGATTATGATGAATTGAAGAGGGCATTAGCTAGTGTGCCTATCTCGAGACCACCAAATTGGGATCTCATATTCCATGTGCATATCAATGCATCAAACTATGCAATTGGGTGTGTTTTGGCACAACCAAGAGAGAGCATAAATTGGATTACCCAATCTGCTTTGCAAGTCGACAACTCACTGAAGCTAAGATGAATTATACCATAATCGAGGGGGAAGGACTAGCCATGGTGTATGCAATGAAAAAGTAAAGACATTATCTGTTGGCTACACAAGTTCATTTTCTTTGTGGATTATCAAGCTTTGTTGAATCTCCTCAACAAACCTTACATGATTGGGCAAATTACCCACCGCTAGTTGATGGAGTTCAAGTTTATTGTCATAGTAAGGAAAGGCTTACAACATATATTGGTAGACCACATGTCGAGAATACCTAATGGAGAATGTGACCACTGGTGTTAATGTGATGAGCTACCAGATGCTGCTCTATTCAGATTAGATCTCCTGGTACTGGAATGGAGTGAAGGAATCTCCAAAATATTTTGCTTATGGATTTCCATAAGATAAGCCATTAAACAAGGATAGGATGTGATGACTTATTAAGTTAGCAACACTCTATAGCTGGTCAATTATATATGCTAGGCAAAGATCATGTAATGAGATGGTGTGTTAGGGAGGATGAGTTCTTGACCATTTTAGAAGAAGCTTATAGTGAAATCACTGGTAGACATTTTGCAGGCGAAGTAACGACAAGGAAGATCTTGCAAGTAGCAGGGTAATGGTGGCCAACCATGTTTGGTGATGCTATAGAATTCATCAAAACACTGTTGATGAATGCTAGCGCTTTAACATTCCCCAATGAACAAGATAGAATGCCTTTGATTCCAATCATTGTGCAGATAACAACCGTTTGAGAAGTGGGGAATAGACTTTGCTGGACCTATTAGAGTCTAGATACACAACAAATGCAAGCATGGTATAACATCATAGCCACCGAGTATTTCACAAAGTGGACATAAGCGAAAGCCACATGTAAGGCGGATGCTCGTACAACTCCTAAATTCTTATATGAGGATATTATATCAAGGTTTGGGAAGTGGGGAATAGACTTTGTTGCACCTATTGGTCCAGCTGCACAACAAACGCTATGGATAACAAAAAGGCTTACTTGCAGTATCATTCACCCCGATGCAATGCAGCTAGTGAATGACATCAAATGAAAGGAGAAGCTAGACCAAATAGGGCTTGGGAACCTAGCAGAAGTTGTGCAATGTAGGATCAATACAAATCTCTATCCTAAGTTTCTAGCCTCATACCAACATGGCACCAAGAGGGGCATGGTCAAAGGTGTGCATGGATCCAAGAAGCCCATTTTAATCATAAAAAAGCTTATTAGGGATGCCCTTTGACTGCCTTTGTTGGACCCAGGCCCACACCCTTCTCTAAAAAGCTAGATTTCATTAACATCTGCACACCCAATAAGGTCAACAATAATGGCCAAGTTTTCTATTCTCAAAGATCCCAAGTTGGAAAAGGCCTGTAGGGTTGCCTCCATAATCATGCAAGTGAAGCCCGCAGATAGGTATAATAAAGTGGATATGCATAAGGTCTATTGATTGCACAAGGGTGAATAAGACGATATGCTTGCTAGGGATTTCACACATTTTCTTAGCAAGCATGGCATCAAGGTGGTGAATCCCTATATCCTTACACAAGTGTTGAGCCATGTAGGGATTGCATTGTAGAAAGGCTAGTCCAAGGAACCCAAAGAGCATACACTAGATCAGCCCATAATAAAAAGAGAACTCACAAAGAATTCATCACTCAGATGAGACGAAGAATTTGATGGCAAAGCTTGGATTGGGTTCTTAAGAATTGGGACAATAAAGAAGAGAATAAAGACCATTCCCAGACATCCCCTTTCAGTTTTCCCACCACCATCAACATCAACTCATGCTCAGGGGCATGAAAGTACATTTGAAAAAGTCTAGAGTCCTCTACCACCAACTTCTCCCACTCCATAAGAACCTATTATTATAGAAGTGCAAGAAGAAGCCACCCTTCCTAGTGAGCCCACCCAAGAGCCTGAGGCACAGAGTATTGGATAGAGCCAACAACCTCTGCCACAATAGCATAGCAATTATTTATACCTCCCAGGGATTTGACGGAACCGTTCGAGTTAGAAGATCTCATCACTAGATGTCAAACAAGAGCATATGAAGAACCATCATATTCCAAGAAGCATGCTCGAGAAACTATTCAAGTCAGTTCTAGAGAGAGGGTTGACACTATAGCAAAGTGCCAAAAGAATAATGGTCAACATGAAGGTGCCTTGGAGCTGCCCTATACATATCATCATATTTTCTTTGATGCAAGGAAGGGTAATCTCTATGCTGGCTGGATACTAAAGTTGTCGATCGTAACTTGGCTATTAGCATCAGTAAGTATCTCTTCATACCCTCCCCATGACTCGTCTAAATGCTCACGCTACCACCACTGCTATGGGCGATCATGAATGTGACGATTCATATCTCGACCTAGTTAGCTAGCTAGATTGGCAAGCCTTGATCCTTTTGCTACGTTAGACCACTATGATTCTGGGTGATCCATCTGTCGCCCCAGCTTTCTTGCCTCCAGCTTGTCTCCCACTAAAGCGTATGGCACAATTGATGGCTAGTCCCCAATTTGCACAGGCTTCTGCTTGGATTGGAGTGACGGGATTGAATGGACTGATCTGTATGAGAGCTTGGCGCATGATGATTTTCTCATATTCTGGACTCGGGAGATTGATAATGGGGTCCAAAAAGGTAAACTTGCCGTCGCTTGATCGTGGTGTTGAGTGGGGGCCTCAACCTCAGGGATTGAATGGACTGATCTGTATGAGAGCTTGGCGCATGATGATTTTCTCATATTCTGGACTCGGGAGATTGATAATGGGGTCCAAAAAGGTAAACTTGCCGCCGCTTGATCGTGGTGTTGAGTGGGGGCCTCAACCTCAGGCTAGCCATCCACCAGTGGTTCCTCGTGGGGTCAATAATGTTAGTGGGAAATTAAAATAAAGAAGAGGGAAAGTCTCTCTCAGTTTTAATGGCATAATAGTATCATCATTAGCCTTATTATCATAAATGCTAGATAAATAACAAGTTATTAAACACCGGGTAGGTATGTTCTCCTCGTCTTCTTCCCTTTTATCCCTATCCCCATCATTAGAAGGTGATGGTAGTTTCTTTGTGATAAAGAAATCATGTAGGACGTGCAAATCCTCGTCCTCTAGGAATGAGGGATACTCAATGTGCACCTGGTCAAAATCATAGACCAATGTTGTTAATAAGATTTGTAAATGTACACAATAATGAGATAAAAAAGTCTTAAAATTGTTAATCCCATTTGGATTAACAACATGATCCGCAATTGAGGACATTAATAAGTGTCATGCAAAGGTACTATAAAGGTTGTACATTATGAGATATTGGCCACCCAAGGCCTAGTTAGTTTTGGGCGCCCAAGTGTGAATAAGGGCCAATTATATATAAGGCATTTTCTTATAATGAAAAGGAAACAATCCCCTTTGTGCTATTGAGAGTTCTCCCCTTGTGCTTTGTGGTGAGAGAGTGAGAAGTGAGAGCATTCTAGCATTGCGCCTCTTTCATGCTTGTGTGTTTATGCTTGTATATGAGAGAGTGAGAGAGAATGTGATCGTTCTATGTGATGGTGTGAGTGACTCTACGGTGATAGTGTGGAGGTGGAGCTTGGAGTTTGGAGCTTTACAAGCAAGCTTGGAGGCCTCAAGGGACTCGAGATCGAAGCATTGGTAAAAGTACCCCACGAAGGTTGTGTTTTATTACTCATCCATTAGGTGAATGTGTAGAGTTCCCTCTCTTAGAGGTGAGGTAGCCCATAACATTTTTGGCGCCGCTTGGAAACACCTTTGTTTCTTCCATACTCTTTGAATTTCAGCTCCCATTGCATAGTATTCATTATTTCCTTTGCATTTTGGTAGTGCATTATGTGGAAAGGAAGGGATAAGGTGTGTGTGGTTGAGAAAAAAAAGTTATAGTTTTGAAGCTGTGAATGTTGTGGAGAGTAGTGTAGGAAAGGATTCATTAGTTACTCCTGTTAATTTTGAAGTTAGCATCACAAAAAACACCAACGTGAAGAAGGAGGTTGGGTGTTGTTTTCTTCTTTTTTCACAAAAAAATTCATAAAAATAAAAAACATAAAGGACCATTGATTGAGCCAGGAACTTGCATTTCATTCTTTAGCATTGGCACAATCTAATTTTCATCATTTGGATAAGTATTATGCACCCAAAACCACTAATTACCGATGGAAAAGTCAACGTGAAAGTACAGGAAAGTTATTCATGACGTGAACCATTTCCCTGCACTTTCACGCCCGCGAATCGCTCATGAAATTAGTGCCGAGATTTTTGTCGAAAATCACGGGATTACAATCCAAAAATAGAAACCCTTATCCTAACACCTCTGACACGGTGCAACCCGCCACCAAAAATTGGATCACGTGAAAGTGCAGTAAACCTTCACGGCATGAACCATTTTTGAAGCGGTTCACGGGCATGAAACACTTACTATTTCACGACATGAAAGAAATCCTGCTATTTCACGTGAAAACCAAACTGACAAATTGATAATACTAAGGCTGTGAGGGTCGGCCAAGGAAAGGGAATTTGACTAAAAGACGGAATTTAACCCTAAGGAGGAAAATTGTTGAGCACGTGAAAGTGCAAGAAAACCATTCACAACGTGAACCATTTTTCTACAGTTTCACGCGATGTGAACCGAGTCTTGCTTTTCACGACGTGAAACATTCCCTGTTAATTCACACCTCCTGAACTAGAGCAATAGAATCAGAAATTGAATCAATTTGGGTTAATTAATAGCTTATCAAATCATACATACATGCGTGCACTTAAGATCTAGAAAACTCATCAGAGACGATCTTATGCATGACGATAGTGCATCAAATCATCTAGGAACTTCCTACCAAAGAAGTGTGGGATCAGGACATTTCGCAAGCACACACTTGAGTGTTTTGAGAAACCTGACCATCGTGGAAACCAGTAGCAAAGAATCCATGGAAGAAGGGCTGAGATACGCTAGGTTTGGGGAAGGAGATAAACCACATTCTCCAACCAAGTCCAGTGGGATCATTGATATCGCACGGGGATTTTTCGGTCTCCAAACTAGTCATGATGAAGAAGTGCAATCTCTGCGGGCATGGTTCCGTCAACTAGCACTGGACTTGGTCCAAGACAAGAAGTGCCATTCCAAGCATTGAATTCTAGGCTGTCAAATATTGGCACTACTTGAATTAGATGAGATATGGAAAGTGCAGCTAGGATGGGTCAAATATTCTTGGAACCCATCAACGAGGAATCCAGAATGGAGGAAGGGTTTACAACCGGAGAAGAAAAGGGTAACATAGCTAACTTTTCTCTAGAAGTAGATGACTGACTCTATACCAAGAAGGATATTGAGTTAATGATCAATCACCCTACATTCTTACAAGACATGGAGCTCTTAATTACACAGACGCACAAAGGCTACTATTGGGGAATCTCACCAGGGTACCACAACTGGACCAATCCATGAACCCGAGATACCTAGAAGAGCCAATACAGGTAGGAGATAAGGTCTAGGAAGGGGGGGAAGAGTTCCCCAGAGACCTAGAAACGATCCATCCATGGACCTTTATGTGGCCACAAGGGCAGACTTGTTAAATATGGCAGCAGAGATGGGTAGGGGGATGGTCAGGGAACTAGGCTCTACTCTAGAACCCCGACCTTCCCAGATGAAACCCCATATCATTTCAAGAATTGTCCAAAAGTTCTCTGGGGATGGGGATCCTATCCAACATGTAGAGATATTTGAATCTACATGTGAAACTTGCGGACCGGTCAGTGCGACGTGACCATGGTACATGCCTTTTCGTTGACCTTAGAAGAAAAAGCTCATCAGTGGTTCAAAACCCTTAAGCTTGAGGACAAGGTTAATTTTACAAGATTAAAGAATGTTTTTGTGCCCATCTTTGCATGTAGTGGTGACAGATGGAGCCTTGTGGCACAACTACATAACATCAAACAAAAGGAACATGAGTCGATGAGAGACTATGTCACTCACTCTGAAGCACTTAAATTCAAGATGCAAACTTCGGGAAAGGTTGATAGATGATCAATTGTTACCTTTCAGGAGAGGGTTTAGAGACCATAAAATGCATGATTACCTGGTACTAGCCTGGCCAGCTACTCTTGATGCATGTTGCAAATTGGCAATCGAATATGAAGATAACATGTTAGAATTGCCACAACCCGAAGACGTTAAAACATTTGCACAGCAACCACGACTTCGCGTGTCTCGAGTCACGAAGAAATTGGAACTCAAAGTAAGCAAGTCGGACATATGACTGTGGATGTGAACTCATCAATGCCATATTAGAAAAATTAAAGGTTAGGGAAGGAAGAGAGACATCGGGGCAGGGGCATAGTCACCTTTACGCCCGTAGTAGGGAATTGGTGTGGTGTTCCATGTGCAGACTAAATCATACTACCACCGAATGTCCCACAGTTAAGGGCAAGACCATTACTTTATTGTGTGCACTGTGTAAAATTGGGAAATCATGACATGTCAATGTGTAGATTTTGAAGGTTTTAAAATGTGGCACAACTGGCTTTACCAACACCACCTATGCAGATCACTGCCACTAATGGACAACCCAACTCTTCCTACTTACCTAGGGGGATGTTCTGGGTACATGACGCTTCACCCTTGCGATCACCAGTTCTACCCCACAACCACCACAGGCTAAGATCAATCAAATAGTGATTGAAGAGCCATCAGAAGATGTTGAGCTGGTGTGGGAATTAGAACTTAGTGGGGAATATTTCGAGGACATGGGTGAGGTCACACCAGAATACTATGTCCTATAGAATAATACGCTAGTACCTATATTTCAAACCATGGTACAGTGGAAGGGCAAGGAAATAAACTCAAATATGAGAAGAGGACCTTTACAATGCTATGGCTGGTGGGCCACATCGAGTAGCCGAGTGCCCAAACAAGAATATGAATCATACACACCAACCACAACAACAAGTGGTGACCACGCCAAATGACATGCAAGTGCTCACCTGTAATAAATATGGAATTGATCATTTGATCAAAGACTGTCCTTACCGAGCAAGTGGTTCTGCTTCTACTCCTAATTAGGCCACCATATGTACCATTAGTGTACAATCTGGGAAGATCACACACTGCTCAATGTCCTAACACGAGCTCAAGCTCAATTAGGAGAGATAAGGGAAGGAACCGAGCGGATGCGACTATTTCCAGATCTGGCCGCAGGAGAAGAGTGAAGAAATTAGGAAAGGGGGACACACGGGTTACAATCCAAGACGGATCCGAAGAAGATACAATTGATACCGAATCCACACAATCAAAGGAAGAAGGGGGTCAAGGAATCAATCTTGGAGGATTAGACCTAGGAAAGCAAGGAGAACAACTAGCAACTCCAAAGGGGGTTGGTGAATATCCCAATGCCGACGACGAAGAAATAAGGAAGCTAGAAGATGCTAAGGCTTTAGTCAAAGAGTACCAACAACTTCATGAAACTAAGCCAAGGGCCAGTCGAGTAAGGGATACCATCTATCCACGAGATGAACTACCTTGGAATAGGGTCTTCAACATGCCAACCCCGATTCCAAAGGGGACAGAAGAGGACTCCCAACAAACACAATGTCTAAAATGTTTGAGGAAAATGAGTTGGGGGGATCCATCCATTCCTTCCCCATGGAAGAATATGAGACACCTAAATGAGAAGAACCCTCTATATCCAAGGAACCTAGGGATATAGGAAGCCCTTCGGCCATACTATCCATACCTGTCTAGATGCCCTTGGGGCAACTGTTACGCAATTCACCCACCTTATGGATAGATGTAAAAGAATGGGTCGAGGGAGGTCTATGTTGAAAAACAAGTAGAGGGAGAGGAGACACACACACAGGAGCAAACCCTAATGTATATTGCAAACCTTAACCATAGAGGGAAGCCATCTCCCTTCTCACACAATGCATAAAGCCATAATCCATAATACACAAGACACACTATGAGTAGTGTCCACACTCTACTAACCCTAGCTAATGTCCACACACTATGACCAGCTGGACGCGGTCATTTATGTCTCACACATGCTCCTACCTAACATGCTAGCACATAGCACAGCTTTGATAGCCCCTCTCAAGCTCATGATGATGAAGATGTAGATGAGCTTGGGCTATCAAAGCTCTCAACACTCCCCCTCGAGCTCATCCTATGTACTCCTAACATAGTGCGGAAGTACTCAAACTTCTCCCTGCTAAGTGGCTTTGTAAAGATATCAACCACTTGCTCTTCAATCTTCACATATTGTAGATCCACTGTACCATCCAGCACCTTCTCTCTGACAAAGTGATAATGGACCTCTAGGTGTTTGGTCCGCGCATGAAACACTGAATTCTTGGTCAACTGTATACTGCTCATGTTGTCGCAAACAACAATGAATGACAACTTTGCCATCAATAGGCTCACCCAAATCTGCCAAGAGACTCTTTAACCATACTCCTTCACAAGTAGCAATGGCTGCACCTCTATATTTAGCCTCTGTACTGGATAAAGCAACTGTAGGTTACTCCAACTTACCACGGCACTTCCAAGTGTAAAGGCATAACCACTAGTAGACCTCCTGTCATATGAGCTACCTGCCCAATCAGCATCTGTGTAGCCATGTATATCCAAGCCTTTACCACTCTCATAAAGAAGACCATAATGTGCAGTGGGTGGTCTTTACATATCGCATAATGCGTCTCACTGCATCCAAATGAGGTTTTCTGGGGCTTTGCATAAATTGGTTTACTAGCCCCACAGCATAACTCAAATCCGGGCGTGTGATAGTCATGTAAATGAGACTACCAACCATCTTTCTGTACATAGATGGATCATCCAACTCCTCACCAAAATCAGCCCGCAACTTCACATTATGCTCCAAAGGTGTACTCATTGGTTTACACCCTGTCATGCCATATTTTGCCAACATATCCAATGCATATTGGCGTTGCACTAACCATGTACCTGCATGGTCTTTGATCACTTCAATTCCAAGAAAGTATCTCAACTCACCCAAGTCTTTCATGTCAAACTACCCACTCAATGCTTTCTTGACATGCATCACATCTGTACCATGATCACCTGTGATAATCAAGTCATCCACATAGATGACAAGTAAAACAATCCCATGATCTGTTTTCTTCACATAGAGTGAAGAATCTGCGGTAGAAACGTGAAATCCAAGGGAGATAAGATATCTGCTCATCTTATCACTCCAAGCACGAGGTGCTTGCTTCAGACCATATACAACCTTCTTCAATCTACATACATGAGTGGGATATCTTGGGTGTACATATCCTTCTGGCTGTGCCATATAAACTTCTTCTTGTAGATCACCATTTAGAAATGCATTTTTCACATCCATTTGATGCATTTCCCAACCATTTGCTGCAGCCATAGCAATGACTGCAACCATTTGATGCATTTCCCAACCATTTGCTGCAGCCATAGCAATGACTGCTCTCACTGTTCCCATCTTTGCCACTGGACTAAATGTTTCATCATAGTCCAAGCCTTGGGTTTGTGCATAACCCTTAGCTACCAATCTCGCTTTATGTCTCTCAATGGAGCCATCTGACTTGCATTTCACCTTGTAAACCCATTTACAACCAATAACATTTTTGTCCTTTGGTAATGCAACCAAATCCCATGTATCATTATGAACCAATGCGTCCATCTCAACATCCATTGCTTTCTCCCATACATGCTTTCCAATAGCTTCTGTATAGCATGTAGGTTCCACATGCTTCACCAAAGAGGTCATATATGCATAATGCATAGCAAAGTCACAATATGCCAACCTGTCAACTGGATACCTGACCCTTTGGGATCTCCGCAATGCATGCGGATCACTCTGAACACCTGTCACTCTAGCATGTGGTGGCACATATCTATCCTGCCTAGCACACCAGGTGTGCGTAAAATAGGTATGCCACGTTCCTCATCCAAACTCTCTGAACTTGACGACTCATAACCTGTAACTCCAATTCCTTCAACCTTCTTCTTTCCTTTATCCACAGCACTACTCCCAGTGCTCACACTCTCATGCCTCAAGCATCCTGACCATGGACGTACAGTGCTACTCAGCTGCTGGCCCAGACATAGAAGTAGAAGTAGAACTTGCTTGTGGCAAGTTCACATGCACATCAGCTTCAAGAGAATCAATGACACCCTCATCCTTTGCTTTGTACTAACTAGCAAGGTCATCAAACACCACATCTCGTGAGATAACCACTTGCCTAGTTTGTGGATTATAACACTTGTATGCCTTGCGATCCTGTGCATAACCAACAAACACACACTTTTCTACCTTAGGATCCAACTTCCTCCTTCTTTCGTCAAGCACATGTACATAAGATATACATCCAAATACTTTGAGGTGTCCAATGTCTGGCCTAAAACCTGTAAGCTGCATCTTTGGCGTACTTCCATGTATGGCTGTTGTGGGTGTCTTATTAAATATATACACTGCATTAGCACATGCTTCTGCCCAATAATAATCTGGCATGCTCTTTTCATTAATCTTCGCCCGGGCTACTTCACAAATGACTCTATTCTTTCTCTCAGCCACACCATTTTGCTGAGGTGTATACCTACAAGTTAACTGTCTTCTTATGCCATGCTTTCTCAAAAAATGCTCAAAAGCATTTGAGGTGTATTCACCACCTCCATTTGTCCTCAAACATTTTATCCAACAGCCATATTGCTTCTCTGCTAAAGCTTTGAAATCCATAAACTTTCCCAACACTTCACTTTTCTCTCTAAGAAAGTATATCCATGTCATTCTGCTGAAATCATCAATGAATGTCACATAATATAAACTGTCTTTAATGGATGGGTTTTGTGCAGGACCCCATACATTGCTATGTACTATCTCAAGTGGCCTGCTACTCATATTGCCTTCTCTAGGAAACCGCAACCTCACCTGCTTTCCAAATTGATAGGCTTCACAAACATGCATATTCCCATCATACTTGAATCTAGGTAGCCCACTAACAATGCCTCTTGCCTGCATGTTCTTTAACCTTTGTATATTCACATGTCCAATCCTCTTATGCCACATATCAATGTCCTATACCACATTTTGGCTTTTAGAGAACATGGCTGATTTCAACTCAAGAATTCCAGCATCTAGCTTAAACAACCTGCCTTCTTTCTTTCCTTTGGCAATGACTCTACATCCATTTTTGAAATCTTCAACGAAGCAACCATGCTTGTTGAAACGAACCTGTAATCCCTGTTCCACCATTTGACCAACTGAGGCCAAACTTTTTGTAATAGAAAGCACATACAATACATCTGACATAGATTTTGTTTGACCATTGTGCATAACCAATGGTACACTTCCAACATGTGTAATGGCATGCTGGGTATCATCTCCTGTCTCCACATAGCCTTTCACATCCATAGGCTTCATATGCTCAAACCATTCGCCACATGACAAGTCATATGGTTTGATGCTCGAGAGTCCATATACCAAGTATCATCATTTTTAGCATTTGTCATCATAGATCCCACAACATGTTTCATGGCAAACAAGTGATTTGCGCTACCATCATTACTGCTTGATGCATAATTTCCACCATGTTAAGCATAATGTCCACCATGTTGTGCTCTACCCCCTCTCAAATCATTTTGTTTGCGAAAACAATCACGTGCCATATGACCAAATTTCCCACAGTGATGGCATTCCACATCTTGCATAGATGTTTGTTGGCCTTGCCAACGTCCTCTACCTCTCTGAGGTGTATATCCACGACCACCTCTAGCACCATATGAAGGCTGAAAATTCTATTGTGGTGACCTGTCTTGCCATGCACGACCATTACCACGGCCACGTGATGCAAATCTCCCCCTGCCTCTAGATCCTTTATGTGAATAGCAAGCCTGATTTTTGCCATTATCGTCATGGGGGGCTAGTAGATGCATCATGAAAGGAGTCACTGAGTTTGATTTCCTCAACAAGCAAGAGTGAAACCAACTCATCAAAGTCTGGTAAACCTATACTCCGAACCGAGATGGATGTATCAAAAGACTTATACTCCTTGCCAAGACCATACAAGGTAATGTCTACCAAATCATCATCAGGCATGGGGGCATTTATTGTTGCCAATGCATCTGCATACTTCTTTATTTCTTGTACATAATCATGGATGCTCCTTCTATTCCGTTTCACATTATGAATTTGTTGTCGTAATTGAGACTTGCGAGCACTCGTGTCTGTATCAAACAGCTTTACCAATGTATCCCATGCATCCTTGGGATTCTCAGCATCATGTATGTGTATGAGAATAGCATCCGAAATACATATAGACAGATAATGCAACACTTTGTATGCTCTTTCTAACCATTGCTTATGAGCTATAACCTGTTGGCTGTGTAGGTTGTCGGGGTAGTTTTGGCTCTGGCTCAGCACCTGTAATGAGATTCCAAAAACCTTTTCCCTTCAGAAAACTTTTGATTCTGTACTTCCATGCTTGGAAGTTCTTCCTATCCAATTTTTCACCCACAATTTGTACTGGATTATTCGACATATTTGCTCAGTGCAAATGTACCTTCCGCACACGTCCAAATCTATAAACAAGTCTTCCTCAGCTCAACCACACTCTAATGAGTGTTCCAGATACTCCAAAGTAGTTAACAAACTTCAATTTTGATGTAGAAAATCAAATTGTATGCATCCAAAATGAATTGGTTTACGCAGTCCAAGATACCCTACTTTGATGCGCTTTCCAAGGCTCCAAATTGCAATGTAGTGGTTCAATCAAGTATGGATAACTTGCATTGACACCTAAGCAACCTCAATGTTGAGTGTCAACACAAACCAACATGCGTACATATCAATTTTGTCAAACCCCCTTCCCTGTTTTGAGAAAAACCAGAAAAACCAGTAGTAGATTTGCTCTAATTTTTTTACATTTGTGGTCATAGACTTCCTATGCTAACCTGATACCTATGACATAATATTGGGATGACCCTTCACATGAGGGAATCCAAATTGGTGCATGATTGTTTGGGCCTTGGATCATGTATATGTACGTAGGGACTCACAAACTCGATCACAAAACGGAGCGAACCACATCCCTACGGATATGCCAACCTACAGAGGGGGAGACTAAGGATGAGGAGGAAATGAGAATGTATGCATCACTACATCTCCCATGGACTTCAGTGAAAATTGGATGCATGTGTTGGCTACCATTGATGTAATGCAACCCAAGGGAACCCAGTATTTGGAATCTAGAACCGTCCCCACAACTTCTATCTGCATGGTTAATTGGCAAACCATGGATGAGGAATCAGGAGGGGAAGCATCAAGTACAGAAGGTACTGTGGCACGAAGCCGTACCAGTGTCCAATGCCTCAGGCAATGGCGGAGACAGAAATGGTACCTAGCTCGACGAAATGCCCTACTAGAGAGTAGACCTACGGATGCCCAATGGTTGAGATACCTTGAGGCTACAAAGGTACATGATGAATTCTCAAAGGACTGGGGCGAGGAGTTGAGCAAAATATCATTGGAAGGGAGGCACCAAGAGAAAATCACCCTTCAAGAAACCGATACACCCAAGCTTACAAAAGCGGGATGCCAAAAACAACAAAGCCTTAGCTGAGGCAAAGCGTGAGGCCAAGAAGATCATGGCAAAATCCAAAAAGGACAATGAGGACAAAACATATGTGCGTTCAGTACTTGACCATTTCAAGAACTATACAGTAGATGATCGAAGAGTGGTCCGGCTAACAGCCACTAGGGTAAAAAAGGAAGGCTGTCGGCATCATACGATGGTCTAGTAGAAGTCACGGAGGTTGACATTGCGAAACCAGGGGAAGAAGCACAGCCCATATACATTGCTAAGGATTTGACTTCTGCAGCAGAGGAAGAAGAACTCATTGCTCTCCTCAAGGAATATAAGGATTGTTTCGCCTGGAATTACAAGGAAATGAAAGGGGTACCACCAGAGGTGGTACAACATACGATTCCAATCATGGAAGGCTCAAGGCTAACCCAGGAAGAAACCATACCAGATGAATCCAAAGTATGCAGCAATTGTAAAGGAGGAAATTGATAAGCTCATTGCTGCAGATTTTATCTATGAGATCGAACATACGGATTGGTTGTCACCTATTGTGATAGTGCCTAAAAAGAATGGGAAACTAAGAGTATGTGACGATCTTAAAAAAGTAAATGTGGCCACTCGAAGGACCATTACCCATTACCTTATACTGAACATGTCTTGGAAAGAGTGGCTGGGAGGGAAGCGTATAGCTTCTTGGATGGGTTTTTTGGGTACAATCAGGTGTCCATAACACCAGAAGACCAATATAAGACAGCCTTCAACCCAATGTGGGGGACATGTCTTGGAAAGAGTGGATGGGAGGGAAGCGTATAGCTTCTTGGATGGGTTTTTTGGGTACAATCAGGTGTCCATAACACCAGAAGACCAATATAAGACAGCCTTCAATGTGGGGGACATTTACTTACAAGGTCATGCCGTTCGGTCTCACAAATGCCCTCGCAACCTTTCAACAATTGATGTGCACAGCTTTCAAGGACTACTTGCAAAAGTGGTTGGAAGTGTTTATTGATGATCTATGTGCACATTCTCGATGGGAAGATCATTTGACCTGCTTGAGGAAAGTGTTTGAGCATTGCCGATTATATCGGATAGCATTTAACCCCTTGAAGTGCCAATTCTGGGTCAAGCATGGTGTGATACTGGGACACATAGTCTCAAAAAATGGTATATCCACTGATGATAGCAAGGTCAAACTAATCTTGGAGCTACCACCGCCTACCAACTACGAAGGAGTGCAAAAGTTTTATGGGTCATATGGGGTATTATCGACGCTTCATCATATTTTATGCTGAGATAGCTTGACCCTTGTACAAACTTCTCATTGTCTTTGATTGGACTGAGGAGTGTCAAGAGGCTTATGATCGTTTGAAGCAAGCCTTGGCAAGCGCACCTATTTTACGACCCCCTAATTGGGATCTCATATTTTACGTACACAATTTCACGTACACAATCGATGCATGAAATTTTGCTATTGGTTGCGTGCTAGCCCAACCTGGAGAGTTCAAATTGGACTATCCAGTTTGCTTTGCTAGTCGTCAATTGAATGATGTAGAGGTGAACTACACCACTACATACAGAGAGAGAAGGATTGGCCATGGTCTGCGCAGTCAAGAAATATCGACATTATCTCTTGGCCAACAAATTCATATTTTTTGTAGACCATCAGAATTTGACTTTACTATCACGATAAGGAAGGGAACACCTCATGTGTTGGCCAACCACCTATCAAGAATTCCAAATGGAAAACCAGCAACAACTGGTGTTGATGATGATGACCTTCCTAATGCTTGTTTATTCAAGTTGGATATAGTACCTTAGTGGAGCAAAGAGATCTCAGAGTATCTAGCTAATGGTTTTCTGCAGGACATGCCTTTGAAGAAGGATAAGATGCGGTGACTTATCAAGCTTGCGACACCATATCAATTGATTCCTAGAGAACTATATAGGCTAGGCAAAGACAATGTGCTCAGACGGTGCGTAAGAGAGGATGAATTCGTGACCATACTGGAAGAATCTCATTCAGGGATAGCAGGTAGGCATTTTGCTAGAGAAATTACAGCTCGAAAAGTGCTTCAAGAGCTGGACTCTAGTGGCCCATGTTATTCAGGGACGCCATAGAGTTCGTCAATATAGATGCAAGGGGGAATGCCAACGTTTTGCTCTTCCTCAACAAAGAGACAAGATGCCACTAACCCCCATCATCGTAAGGCAACCATTTGAGAAATGGGGGATAGATTTTGTGGGGCCGATTAGTCCAACGGCACATCCATCCCAAGCCCACTACATAATTTTGGCCACGGACTATTTCATGAAGTGGGCGGAAGCCAGAGCTTCAAAGAAAGGTGATGTGCGCGAACAACTGCAAAATTTGTATATGAGCAAATCATATCAAGGTTCGGTTGCCCACTAGAATTAGTGAGTGATTGCGGCTCACATTTCATCAATGAGGTGATTAATCATTTGCTCGCAGGATTCTTAGTAATCCATAAAAAATCATCACCTTACTACCCACACAAGCCAATGGTCAAGCATAAAGTACCAACAAAATTTTATGTACCATCTTGACAAAAAATTGGAAGAAAATAGAGCAGATTGGGAGCATAAGCTGACAGCAGCTCTTTGGGCCTACCGCACATCATATAAGGTAGCAACATGATATACTCCTTTTCGTCTAGCTTATGGTGTTGAAGCGGTTATGCCCATGGAAAAAAAAGTCCCAAGCTTAAGGATTGCTGTATGAGAGCATCTAATTGAGAATGCACTAGCTGAAAGGTTAATTGACTTGAAAAAACTAGATGAGACCCGGTTGATAGCATCACATCGGCTCATGGTCAAAAAGTTATGCAGGAAACACTGGTTTGATAGAAACCTCAAGCAAAAAGAACTAAAAATGGGGGACCTTGTCCTCATGTATGGTGTGGGAAACGCTAAGAAAAAGAAACTTAAATACCGAGGCCTGGGACCATTCCGAGTATCGAAAATCACACCTCAAGGGTCTGTCCGAATAGAAACAATTGACAGCATCCAAATGGAGGGCTATGTCAATGGGAGTAAACTGAAAAAATATTTTGGACCATTAACCCAAGAGATGCTCTTGCGAACGCCTCTTAAAACAACAAAAATAGCTGGCAAAAGAAAAAATCCAGCAAGCACAAGACAAAGCTAAGGCTAGGTAAGTCAAAGCTAAAATGCAGAAAGGCCTGATTCATGTCAATATGGCATCCGTAACTCTTGTGTGGATGAAGGGGATCTAAACATTGAGCCAGCACGACTCAAGTTAGGAGACTCACAATAGCTAAGGGCATTACAAAACAAGTGTTACATTAATAGATACAGGGTCCAGCCATAACTTAATCTCATATGATACTTGGATAGCCTTAGGGAGACCACACCTTGAACACACAGATGCACAAGTTCGTAGCGTGCACCTAACAACCACAAAGGCCGAGGGGTATTTAAATGTTAATATTTCCATCAGTAATAATTCCTTGGTCGGAAAGGTGTTTGTGATGCCTGTAGGTACAATGGAAGAAGAGATGATCCTAGGACAATCTTGGATTTGTGCCAACAACAAGTGCAATATCCAATGGGAAGAAAGAATAGCATCGTTGAGCATCGGTGAGAAGGCCATTATGGAACTCAGCAAATCAAGGGAAATAAATCACTGCAAAGGCATTACCTCGAAAAACAGAATCTGCACCCATTGTGTTGAATTTGCCTACACAATACCCAACATACAAAGGCACACATAAATGGGTGCTCAAGAATTAACTCAAGGATCAACCAGAGAGGAAGGAGACAATGAGTAATGAATGTATTCAGGGACAAACACAATTCAAAAGTCGGCCATTGCCAGCACACTAAGTGGAACTCCAAGCACTTGCAAGGCCTCATGATTGTCATCACAGCAATGGGTCCAAAAGGACCTACTGCGAGCACAAGGCTACTATCAAGGCAATACAGTAATATGGGTACCCAAACCAAAGCCCATGGCCAAAACCACAAGAGGTTCGAATCAATATACAAAGAAATGTGAGAGCTTGCATTATCAACTCCCCGATAGAGACAACACCACACCTGCTCTTGTGTGGAGGATAAGGAAAATTCAGCCAACTGAGTTGAAAATGGCCAAGGCAAAAACCATACCTACTCTGACTATAGAATGGAACAAGATAGGTGAAGGTAGAGGCAAAGGTGTTTCAAATGGAAGCCATACACAACTAGACACAGCAACAAAAATATTTAGTTGGGTGGAAGGAACAATAAGAAGCTCCCAAATAGAATTAAAAAGACTACATCAGCAAATTCCCAAAAGTGCCAAGGTGAACCCTTGGTTTTCATGGTAAAAATAAAAGGGACAAGGTAAGCAATGCATCATCATATGCATGTGTGAGTGTTTGAGCACGAAAGATAAAAAATTCAATCTTATAAACTCCACAAGAAACTGCAGGAAAATGGTTCACGCCGTGAACCACCCTACAGACATTCATGCCATGAACCATTCTTTGGTGTTTTATGTCATGAAAGAGTTCAAAGAAATTCATGTCATGAAACGGTAAGAACTGGATAGCCAATTATAGAATGACACGTGACTCCTTCTTTAAACATAGCCATCCTGTCTGACGGCTACGCTATAAAATCAAAATTTTGTTTTCTTTTCGTCACTTTGCCTTGTGTGATTTCGTGTCTTCTTCTTCGATCGCCCTTCGTGCATCACGTGCTTGCTTCCGACTTCCTTAGCTCATCGAGGTGGGAGCTTAACTTTTTGTTTTTTTTTTCTTTGCTTTCCTTGTTTCTATCTTTTGTTGATAATGTCAATGGATTGTGTAAGTCTAAAAAAATATTTTTCGAGTCAATTGATTAAATGCTTGAATGCCTGATGAATGCATATAAATCCATTAAATGCATTTCAATAAATGAAGTGTTTCAATAAAATGAAAAACGCTCCATCGTGAACATGTGCACACAATGAATAACATCTCCAACTACAGATTCATGTTTGCAGTTCACGACTCTATGATTCACGTCTTAGACTTTCACATCTTGGACTTTCACGTCTTAGACTTTCACGTCCTGTATTTTCACGTCTACTAATTCACGTCTTGGACTTTCACATCTTAGACTTTCACGTCCTGGACTTTCACGTCTTAGACTAAAACGTCTTGGACTTTCACGTCTGCTAATTCACGTCCTGGACTTTCACGACTTTATGTCTCACATCTTAGACATTCACATCATGACTTTCATGTCTGCTCTTTCACGTCCGACCATTCACGACTTGACGCTTCACAACCCACCCATACATGTCATGATTAATTAACATACTAACACTAACAGCTTCAAAAAGAGATCGCCCACATAGAGAGCTTCACAACTATGCATGCCAGGCAAATCAAGGAGTACCAAGACAGCACAAAGAATAATGAAGATATGCTTCAACAATAAATAGAGCTACTAACAGTCCAACTCAAGGTAGAACAAGAAAGAGTGCAAGGTATGCAACAGAAAAGAGAACAGGCAAACAAAGCGCATACAGAAAAGATCAAGGCCCTAATGAAACCATCAGCACCAACCAAGCAGAGGCATAAAGGAGTCAAGAGACCATATCACAACTGACAGTACAATTATAGGAGACACAAAGATTGGCAGCACAATGGCTCAATCAGATTATTGAGGCACAACAAAGGGAAGCTGCTGCCAGGAGAGCACAAGAAACTGCAACAAGAAGATTTAAGGAAATGGATGTTGAACGAATGATCCGGGAAACTGCCATCTCCAACCAACTCAGCAATGCCGACGTTCGCATACAAGATCTGGCTCTCCAACTAGCCGTACAAGAAAGGAGTCTACACTCGGAGCCCACAAATGATCTGTGTACCCTCCTCAAGCGCGCCTCGGAGTTGGGACAACTGCTAGTACTCGGGCCCCTCCTCACACTCTTACTTTGTTTTTATCTACACTAACACTCTCATTACTTCAATATGATATCAACTTAGCTGAAGATATAGGATTAGGAGAATTAACCCTAATTAAACAAAATACTGAAAGGGATGCTGACCCAACAATCATTATGGGCATTTTGAGGGGGGACCTTATATTAAGTAACCCTCAAGACATCTTCTTCTATCCCTTGCATCCTATAGTGCTAAACCTTCATAGTTGGTGTCGCGTGCTACAAAATTCTGACATCGTGGACAATAGTGTCGACAAATGTGACCTGTTTGTTCGAGATGGCATACTAGAGACGCCAGCCAACTACGAGGTGGTAGTAAATACTTATCAATGGGCAATTAGTCATGGATGGCTAGAAGTATACAATACTCACCAGCATTTAAATCTTTGTGAGTCTACCTTATATCAACCTATCCGAATCCTAAAACTCTATACTAATATCCACAAGCATTTAGAGGCTATGTTCACCAATGTAAGATATAATTTTGATGCCACGCACATAAATTACCCGGATATTGATAAAATGAAGAAATTCTTAAAATTCAAAACTTTTTTAAAGCTCATAAGCCTAGCCACCCACCCCCTCAAGGAGAAGAAGAAGGTCCATCTTCAGTTTCCAAAAACACTTACCCTATCTATTCTAATATCGCATAGTAAGCTTCTCAATCCTTATCCTAGCGCGCTGCCTACTACATCTTCCCAAGCGCGCTGCCTACTACATCTCAATCCTTATCCTAGCGCGCTGCCTACTACATCTTCCCAAGCTGACTGTATCTACTCTTCTTTCTACCCACCAGAATTAGATTTTCCCACTAAAACTCTCACCCCCGAGGAGGTATTGGCACCTATCCCATCTGCCCCCCCAGCAACTTGTTGAAATTTGAGCATAATGATGAGCTATGGTGGATCATACACTAGAATCAACATGATTAACAAAGTGATTAAGAAATGATTAAGACGTAATTAGTGAATAATTAGCAGATAGATTAATGTAGGCATGGATACTCAAAAACCAGCAAATTCTCATTAGGGCTATGCCTCAATTTATAGTGTTTACATCAAGCATCAAATCCCCTTGATTTCTCCATGATTCACTCCCTGAATATCTCCACCTCTTGCCTGATTCTCTCCACCTCTTCTCTTTTCCCTGAATATCTCCCAGAATATCTCCACACTCCTAAATTCCCTCATGCTACCCATTATTCTCTCCCAGTAGATTCTCCTAACCTTTTCACAGGTTCTTTCACAATTACATCTCCTCTTTTACAGCCTCTATCCAAGAGCTTGTTCCCACACACACCCTATTCACTTGTATATTTCAACACCTCCCCTCAAGTGAATACTCCTAGTACACCTAGACCCTATACCAAGTTTGCCTCCCCTTACTTGGCAGTCCGCGACCAGTGTCTACTCCTCCCCTCAAGTTATCTCAGCACACCTGGACCCTGTATCAAGTTTCTTTCTTACTTGACAGTCCGCGACCAGTGCCTCAAGTCCCTAAACTCCATAGTCCTTGACACTCTCTCTCTCTATGTGTCCAAGGCTACTATAAGTGCCCGTGACCTTGACTAAAGTACTCACACATACATCTACCACGTGGCCTACATCATCGGTGGCTCAGAGGTGGTTTTACTTTATTGGGGCAGGTTACATTGGGTTGTGGGCTCTCTCTCTCTCTCTCTCTCTCTCTCAGAGATTTTCACATGGCTCCTCACTCTTTGGAGCCTCACATCTTCTCTTTTCTTCAGTCTTCTTCTCATGGCAGCATCTCTCCACGCGTCCGTCTCTTCTTCCAGTCTTCTCGGGGCAGCTTCTCTTCTTGTGGCAGCTTCTCTTCTCGTGTCCATGTCTTCCTTCAGGTCTTCTTCTCGGTGTGGATCCTCTTCTTGGGAAGAGATATTCTTCTTCTTTCATGGTTGGGGCCATGAGCTCGTCCGTCAGGTCATTTTGCTCCATGTGAGCAACATGTTTCAATGTTTTGCTGACAGTTCCTTTGGGCTTTTTATGTTTATTTTGTATCATTATGCAATGCAAACCCAAATTTATGCGGGAGGTCTTACCTCTTGCCTTAATCTGGACAAGGGCAGTGTCTGTTCCCATTTTTACACTGATAAAATGTGCCCAATACATAATGCGTATAGCATTCATTCTCATGCACATTCCGAATGCAACTGTGGCTGTAAATAATCTTGTATTTGAATGAGATTTACAGGCATTAACCAAGGGTTGAATGCAAAATGATGATTTTCACAAATTTTATCAGCACAATTTTCCAGAAATTCCACTAAATTAAGGGTAACCAATTTGTACGGGATGGTTGGAGTATCAAACCAACTCCGATTTCCAATCTGAAGTTATAGGGATCTGTATCAGATACCTAATGGTTAATTTGAACCCTCAATTGCACCAAAGTACAGTGATTAGCACTGATTAATCACTGATTAGCAAATTAATGCTCTGGTTTGTGTGCAAAAAACAGAGTATGCGGGGAGCCCAGATCTGATGCCTTCCACTTCAAATGAGCTCAAATGCTTTCAAAGGCATCAATAGCAATGAGTCTAGTAGAGGATTAAGCCAAGAAACACAAGATTTGACCAAATAATGAAAGCTTAATCTCTGTTTTACCAAAGTCACCTGCAGATTTGATGAAGAGCTTGGATCTCTCTGTAGACTTGATGAAATTGATTTCTGTCTTCACCAGCTTGTAGAGCATGCTTGATTACCCTTTGTGCTAAGAGGAATTGAAGACATTTGAACTGAGCAAAGAGCAATCTTCATTCTACTTCAGAAAAACGGCGCCTAGAAATCTGCGAAAATCTGGTGCTTCCGTCGGCGGTTTGCTGCGTGGAGTAGATAGGCTTGAAGCTAAGGAGCTTAGCTAGCTATGGCTAGAAGCTTTTACCCTAATTTGATGTGTGCTAGATGCTAGAGACCCTCCACTGGCTGGGGGTGAAGGGGAAGAGTGAAAGCTTACTAAAAACTGATTTTTTTGCTAATTATTTTACTAATCCTGATTAATTCACTAATGGGCTCATAAATCTGGTTGATTCTAGGCATGGCTCTGATACCATGTTGAAATTTGAGCATAATGATGAGCTATGGTGGATCATACACTAGAATCAACATGATTAACAAAGTGATTAAGAAATGATTAAGACATAATTAGTGAATAATTAGCAGATAGATTAATGTAGGCATGGATACTCAAAAACCAGCAAATTCTCATTAGGGCTATGCCTCAATTTATAGTGTTTACATCAAGCATCAAATCCCCTTGATTTCTCCATGATTCACTCCCTGAATATCTCCACCTCTTGCCTGATTCTCTCCACCTCTTCTCTTTTCCCTGAATATCTCCCAGAATATCTCCACACTCCTAAATTCCCTCATGCTACCCATTATTCTCTCCCAGTAGATTCTCCTAACCTTTTCACAGGTTCTTTCACAATTACATCTCCTCTTTTACAGCCTCTATCCAAGAGCTTGTTCCCACACACACCCTATTCACTTGTATATTTCAACACAACTTCAAGAGGTACATGATATGCCTCCACATGATAATATTGTGCCTTTCACTTAAAGAAATGTTTCGGATTCTTTGACAGCTATAGAGCATGAGGAGTTCATTCAAGCAAGCAATCCACTTTTAAAGCCGAAGCTCATGTTCAAAGTACTGATGCAAATTACTCCATTTGATCCTACACGTGAGATCCTGCCAAAAGCATACTTTGCATTCACACCCACACGTCAACATTATGTACCATACCCTCTCTGTGCCCCACGTCCCGAACTAGAGGAATTACTCCCGTTGGGCAGGAGAAGGAACATTGTGGGCAAATGTTGCAAAACACACAAGACTCGCCAACCCTCATCTAGTCGACTTGCTGGAAATTCGCCTTGTCATGTTCACGATCAACTATTGTTGTAGAAGATGGAGAAAGCGACATCCTGTGCACATAAGAGGTGGAGACACCACCATCCACACAAATGAGGAAGCGCCACAACTGCAAGATTTTGGAGTCCAACCTAAATGAAGACAAGAGTTTCCAATAGTTCCAGAATACTGCAGAGTTTACATGTGCTCGCCACCACCAACACTGAGAGTGGATCCATTATACATGCCTATCAAGAGACGATGGATGTCGCTAGAGTTCCAAGAGGCCAAAAACAGGGACTCTCATGTTTGCTATAACTTCCCTATCTTCACACCAGCAACATTTGGCCATATTCAAGGACAAAGACAGCAATTGCTAACCTGGATCAAAGCTTGGCGGTGCAAAATACCTGATCCTGCCATTGTGGCCAGTGTTAGGTTCCTGAAATTATTGGTGGTACTCATAGATCAACCTAAGGAAACTTATGATGGCTTTGAAGCACAGCATCTGCAATTTGACATGAACCAAGGGCTTAGAGTCCTGAAGATCGCTCACAATATCAAAAGGTAGACCATATAGTCTAAACAATTGCTCGACAAATTTGTAAGCCAATTCCAACACTTTACTTCTACCTATTGTATTTTAGCTTCAAGTAGTGGTGGAGAAGGCCCTATTCCAATTTGTGGACCGTCACCTTCCTGGCTATGGAGTCCATATCTTGCAGTTAAGATGAGTGGCTTGAAGCTTTCTTCTTTGCTTTGTTATTTTTCTGTTACTTGAGTTGTGTTGTGTTACAAAAAGTGAAGCCTCGTGTCCTTTATATAGGGTTCACCAAAGGGCTAGGGTTGGGCTAACCCTATATCCCTTTTCCACCCACATGCCCACTTTATTTGGGGTGTGTTCACACCTACATGACCTTTTTCTCTCACCCTTTATCACTTGTACATCATATATTTCAACACATACTACTGCACATAGGCATGGCAGAGTCCAAGCTTACATGCATTCCTCTTCTTGACATAGATGGTCCCACCATGTGTATTTGCTTGTAATTCTTCAGCTTTAAAAATGAATTGTAGAACAAAATTCAGGGTTGGCGAATCAATTGACCCATGGTTTTCCAAATCAATAGAGTCTTGCACGTCTGGATCAAAATCAATGGATTACAGGTCATCATGGATTAACTCATCTAGCTCTTCAGCTATCATGAAGTTTTTACATCTACTATGTAGCGATATTATTTATGATACAAAGATTACATGGATACATGGACAAGTGATTTTGTAAAATGATCTTCTCCCAAATTTGTAGTCAAAGGTTGTGACCATGTGTCTTTTTCAGGTCCTTAGACCTAAACCTATGTCATATCTATGTCACCTGATCCAAGGCATATTTTTTCTTTAATTCTCTATGATTTATGGGATTTTTCTATTTTTTGAGATTTTACATGCTACCATCTACTATTTTGAATGATTTTTTATAGATTTGTTGATGATAAAAATAAAACATTTCTCATAAAAATCTAAAAATATTTCAAAGTTCAGAAAAAGCCCCACAATGGTTGTCTTTTTTTCTAAAACTTAATGTTTTGTATCAAAGTTGATGCAAAACATCAACTCCATCACAAAACTTGATGTTGCATCAAAGTTGATGCAAAACATCAACTCTACTACAAAACTTGATGTTTTACCATCAAGTTTCAAATGCTCCAGAGAATAAAGTTAGAGGATTGGAGATGGGTTTTCACAAATGGCCTGATTTTGCAATTTTGTCCATAATGGCATGCTTAGATAACTTGTTCCACAAATTTTGAGTACCAACATGACCGAGGTGGAGCTTGGAGTTTGGAGCTTGACAAGTGAGCTTGGAGGCCTCAAGGGACTCGAGATCGAAGCATTGGTAAGTACCCCACGATGGCTGTGTTCTATTGCTCATCCATTAGGTGAAGGTGTAGAGTTCCATCTTGGAGGTGTGGAAGTCTATAACATTTTTGAGAGAGAGTGAGGAGTGAGAGCATTCTAGCATTGTGCCTCTTTCATGCTTATGTGTCTATGCTTATATGAGAGAGTGAGAGAGAGTGTGATTGGTCTATGTGATGGTGTGAGCAACTCCACGGTGACAGTATAGAGGTGGAGCTTGGAGTTTGGAGCTTGACAAGCGAGCTTGGAGGCCTCAAGGGACTCGAGATCAATGCATTGGTAAGTACCCCATGACGGTTGTGTTCTATTACTCATCCATTAGGTGAATGTGTAGAGTTACCTCTTGGAGGTGTGGAAGTCCATAACATTTTTGGCGTCGCTCTATTGGGGAAACACCTTTGTTTCTTCCATACTCTTTGAGTTTCACCTCCCATTGCATAGTATTCATTATTGCCTTTGCATTTTGGTAGTGCATTGTGTGGAAATGAAGAGATAAGGTGTGTGTGGTTGAGAAAAAAAAGTTATAGTTTTGAAGCTGTGAATGTTGTGGAGAGTAGTTTAGGAAAGGATTCATTGGTTACTCTTGTTAATTTGAAGTTAGCATCACAAAAAACACCAACGTAAAGAAGCAGTTTGGTGTTGTTTTCTTCTTTTTTCAAAAAAATTCAAAAAAATAAAAAACATAAGGGACCATTGATTGAGCCAGGAACTTGCATTTCACTCCTAAGCATTGGCACAATCTAATTTTCATCATTTGGATAAGTATTATGCACCCAAAACCACAAATTATCGATGCGAAAAATTCCACGTGAAAGTGCAGGAAAGTTGTTCATGCCGTGAACCATTTCCCTGTGCAGTTTCACGCTCGCGAATCGCTCATGAAATCAGTGCCAGGATTTTCGTTGAAAATCACGAGATTACATTCCAAAAATAGAAACCCTTATTCTGACACCTCTGACACGGTGCAACCTACCAAAAATTGGATCACGTAAAAGTGCAGTAAACTTTCATGGCGTGAACCATTTCTGAAGCGGTTCATGACGTGAAACACTTACTGTTTCATGACGTGAAAGAAATCCTACTGTTTCACGTGAAAGCCAAACTGATGGATTGACAATACTAAGGCTGTGAGGGTCGGCTAAGGAAAGGTAATTTGACTAAAAGAAGGAATTTAACCCTAAGGAGGAAAATTGTTAGCACGTTAAAGTGTAGGAAAAGCATTCACAACGTGAACCATTTTCCTACAGTTTCACGATGTGAAACGAGTCCTGTTGTTTCATGACGTGAAACATTCTTTGCTAATTCACGCCTCCTGAATAGAGTGATAGAATCAAAAATTGAATCAATTTGGGTTGATTAATAGCTTATCAAATCATATATACATGCACTTAAGATCTGGAAAACTCATCGGAGATGATCTTACGCCTGACGATAGTGCATCAAATCATACAGGAACTTCCTACATGGGATCAGGACATTCTGCAAGCACACACTTGAGTGTTTTGAGAAACCTGACCACCGTGGAAACCAGTAGTGAAGAATCCATGGAAGAAGGCCTGAGATACACTGGGTTTGGGGAAGAAGATAAACCACACTCCCCAAATAAGTCCAGTGGGATCATTGATATTGCCTGGGGATTTTTGAGTCTCCAAACTAGTCATGAGATGAAGAAGCGCAATCTGCAGGCATGGGTCTGTCAACTAGCGCTGGACTCGGTCCAAGACAGGAAGTGCCATTCCAAGTGTTGAACTCTAGGTTGTCAAATACTGGCACCCCTCGAATTAGATGAGATATGGAAAGTGTAGCTAGGATGGGTCAAATATTCTTTCCCACCATCGAGGAAGTGGAATTGGACCTCCATTGAAGTGAGGTAGAGCAATAACTCTGAGAATTGAGCTTAAAGAAACAAGAGCTTGATACTCGTAGGGCAAGAGCTGAGAGAAAGGAGACGGGAAGTGTTAAACCACTCCAATCTCACAAGGAAAAGAACCTGAAATTGCTATACAGGTAGAAGTGATGGAGAAATTCCAAACTTGGAACCCATCAACAAGGAATCTAGAATGGAGGAAGGGTTTACAACCAGAATAAGAGGGTAACATAGCTAACTTGGATGTAGAAGTAGAGGACCGACTCTATACCAAGAAGGATATTGAGCTAATGATCAATCACCCTACATTCTTACAAGACATGGAGCTCTTAATTACACAAAGATGCATAGAGGTGACTAATGGGGAATTCCACCCCAAGGTACCACAATTGGATCAGTCCATGAACCCGAGATACCTAGAAGGACCAATACAGGTAGGGAACGAGGTCTAGGAAGGGGGGGAGAAATTCCCTAGAGGCCTAGAAACGATCCAGCCATGGACCTTAATGTGGCCACAAGGGTAGACTTGTTAAATATGGCAGCAGAGATGGGTAGGGGGTTGGTCAAGGAACTAGGATCTACTCTAGAACCCCGACCTTCCCAAATGAAACCCTATAACATTTCAAAACTTGTCCAAAAGTTCTCTGGGGATGGGGATCCTATCCAACATGTAGAGATTTTTGAATCTACATGTGAAACCTGTGGACCGGTCAGTGATGTGACCATGATACATGCCTTCTCGCTGACCTTAGAGGGAAAAGCTCATCAGTGGTTCAGAACCCTTAAGCCTAAGGACAAAGTTAAAGAATGTTTTTGTGCCCAATTTTGCCCGCAGTGGTGATAGATGGAGCTATGTGGCACAACTACATAACATCAAACAAAAGGAAGATGAGTCGATGAGAGACTATGTCTCTCGCTTGAAGCACTTAAATTCAAGATGCAAACTTTGACAGATGATCAATTGTTACCTTGTTTCAGGAGAGGGGTTACAGACCATAAAATGCATGATTACCTACTAGCCCGGCTAGCTACTCTTGATGCATGCTGCAAATTGGCAATCGAATATGAAGATAATATGTTAGAATTGCCACAACCCGAAGATGTTAAAACATCTGCAGCAACTACGACTTCGCGTGTCTCGAGTCACCAAGAAATTGGAACTCGAAGTAAGCAAGTCGGAAATATGACTTGATGAAAAACAGGTAGAGGGAGAGGAGACACACACACAGGAGCAAACCCTAATGTATATTACAAACCCTAACCATAGAGGGAAGCAATCTCCCTTCTCACACCATGCATAAAGCCATAATCCATAATACACAAGACACACACTGTGTTGTGTCCACACACTACTAGCCCTAGCTAATGTCCACACACTATGACCAGCTGGACGCGATCATTTATGTCCACACACTATGACCAGCTAGACACGGTCATTTATGTCTCACACATGCTGCTACCTAACATGCCAGCACATAGCAAAAAGCACAGCTAGCACACGCTGACATCGAGCTTGAATCTCAACAGCCCCTCTCAAGCTCATGATGTATTGCCATAGATGAAGATGTAGATGAGCTTGGGCTATCAAAGCTCTCAACACTCCCCCTCAAGCTCATCCCACGTACTCCCAACATAGTACAAAAGTACTCAAACTTCTCCCTGCTAAGTGGCTTTGTAAAGATATCACCAGTCTTCACATACTGTAGATCCACTGTACCATCCAGCACTTTCTCTCTGAAAAAGTGATAATGGACCTCTATGTGTTTGGTCCGTGCATGAAACACTGGATTCTTGGCCAACTGTATGCTGCTCATGTTGTCACAATGAATGACAACTTTGCCATCAATAGGCTCACCCAAATCAGCCAAGAGACTCTTTAACTATACTCCTTCACATGTAGCAATGGCTGCACCCCTGTATTCAGCCTCTGTACTGGATAAAGCAACAGTAGGTTGCTTCTTGCTACTCCAACTCACCACGGCACTTCCAAGTGTAAAGGCATAACCACTAGTAGACCTCCTGTCATATGAGCTACCTGCCCAATCAGCATCTGTGTAGCCATGTATATCCAAGCCTTTACCGTGCTCATAAAGAAGACCATAATGTGCAGTGGTCTTTACATATTGCATAATGCATCTCACTGTATCCAAATGAGGTTTTCTGGGGCTCTGAATAATTTGGCTTACTAGCCCCATAGCATAACTCAAATCCGAGCGTGTGATAGTCATGTAAATGAGACTACCAATCATCTTTCTGTACATAGATGGATCATCCAACTCCTCACCAAAATCAGCCCGCAGCTTTACATTCTGCTCCAAAGATGTACTCATTGGCTTACACCCTGTCATCCTATATTTTGCCAACATATCCAATGCATATTGGCGTTGCACTAACCATGTACCTGCATGGTCTTTGATTACTTCAATTCCAAAAAAGTATCTCAATTCACCCAGGTCTTTCATGTCAAACTGCCCACTCAATGCTTTCTTGACATGCATCACATCTGTACCATGATCACCTGTGACAATCAAGTCATCCACATAGATGACAAGTAAGACAATCCCATGATCTGTTTTCTTCACATAGAGTGAAGAATCTGCTGTAGAAACTTGAAATCCAAGGGAGGTAAGATATCTGCTCATCTTATCACTCCAAGCACGAGGTGCTTGCTTCAGACCATATAAAGCCTTCTTCAATCTGCATACATGAGTGGGATATCTTGGGTGTACATATTCTTTTGGCTATGCCACATAACTTCTTCTTGTAGATCACCATTTAGAAATGCATTTTTCACATCCATTTGATGCATTTCCCAACCATTTGCTGCAGCCATAGCAATGACTGCTCTCACTGTTCCCATCTTTGCAACGGACTAAATGTTTCATCATAGTCCAAGCCTTGGGTTTGTGCATAACCCTTAGCTACCAATCTCGCTTTATGACGCTCAATGGAACCATCTGACTTGCATTTCACTTTGTAAACCCATTTGCAACCAATAACATTTTTGTCTTGTGGTAATGCAGCCAAATCCCAAGTGTCATTATGAACTAATGCGTCCATCTCAACATCCAGTGCTTTCTCCCATACATGCTTTCCAATAGCTTTTGTATAGCATGTAGGTTTCACATGCTTCACCAAAGAGGTTATATATGCATAATGCATAGCAAAATCACGATATGTCAACTGGCAACTGGATACTTGACCCTTTGGGATCTTCGCAATGCATGCGGATCACTCTGAACACCTGTCACTCTAGCATGTGGAGGCACATATCTATCCTGCCTTGCACTAGGTGTGCGTAAAACTGGTATGCCAAGTTCCTCATCCAAACTCTCTGAACTTGACGACTCATAACCTGTAATTTCCCATTCCTTCAACTTTCTTTTTCCCTTTATCCACAGCACTACCAATGCTCACACTCTCATGCCTCAAGCGTCCTGGCCATGGACATACAGTGCTACTCTCTGACTTTGCTGGCCCAGACATAGAAGTAGAACTAGAACTTCAACTTCCTTGTGGCAAGTTCACATGCACATTAGCTTCAAGAGATCAATGACACCCTCATCCTTTGCTTTGTACCAACTAGCAAGCTCATCAAACACCACATCTCGTGAGATAACCACTTGCCTAGTTTGTGGATTGTAACATTTGTATGCCTTACAATCCTGTGCATATCCAACAAACACACACTTTTCTGCCTTAGGATCCAACTTCCTCCTTTTGTCAGGCACATGTACATAAGCTATGCAACCAAATACAATGTCTGGCCTAAAACCTGTAAGCCGCATCTTTGGCGTACTTCCATGTATGGCTGCTGTGGGTGTCTTATTGAGTATATACACTGCAGTAGCACATGCTTCTGCCTAATAATAGTCTGGCATGCTCTTTTCATTGAGCATCGCCCTGGCCACTTCACAAATGACTCTATTCTTTCTCTCAAGCAGTAACACCATTTTGCTGAGGTGTATACCTGCAAGTTAATTGTCTTCTTATGCCATGCTTTCTCAAGAAATGCTCAAAAGCATGTGAGGTGTATTCATCACCTCCATCTGTCCTCAAACATTTTATCCAAGAGCCATATTGCTTCTCTGCTAAAGCTTTGAAATCCATAAACTTTCCCAACACTTCACTTTTCTCTCTAAGAAAGTAAATCCAAGTCATTGTGCGCTAAAATCATCAATGAATGTCACATAATATAAACTACCTTTAATGGATGGATTTTGTGCAGGACCACATACATCGCTATGAACTATCTCAAGTGGTCTGCTACTCATGTTGCCTTCTCTAGGAAATGGCAACCTTGCCTGCTTTCCAAACTGACAGGCATCACAAACATGCATATTCCCATCATACTTGAATCTAGGCAGCCCACTAATAATGCCTCTTGCCTGCATGTTCTTTAACCTTTGTATATTCACATGTCCAATCCTCTTATGCCACATGTCAATGTCCTATACCACATTTCGGCTTTTAGAGAACATGGCTGATTTCAACTCAGGAATCCCAGCATTTAGCTTAAATAACCTACCTTCTTTCTTGCCTTTGGCAATGACTCTACATCCATTTTTGAAATCCTCAACGAAGCAACCATGCTCGTTGAAATGAACCTGTAATCCCTGTTCCACCATTTGACCAACTGAGGCCAAAATTTTTGTAATAGAAGGGACATACAATACATCTGACATAGATTTTGTTTCACCATTGTGCATAACCAATGGTACACTTCCAACATGTGTAATGGCATGCTGGGTATCATCTCTTGTCTCCACATAGCCTTTCACATCCATAGGCTTCATATGCTCAAACCATTCGCCACATGACAAGTCATATGGTTTGATGCTCGAGAGTCCATATACCAAGTATCATCATTTTCAGCATTTGTCATCATAGATCCCACAACATGTTTCATGGCAAACAAGTGATTTGCATTGTCATCATCATTACTGCTTGATGCATAATTTCCACCATGTTGTGCATAATGTCCACCATGTTGTGCTCTACCCTCTCTCAAATCATTTTGTTTGTGGAAACAATCACGTGCCATATGACCAAATTTCCCACAGTAATGGCATTCCACATCGTGCATAGATGTTTGTTGACCTTGCCAATGTCCTCTACCACGAGGATTACCTCTGCCTCTCTGAGGTGTATATCCACGACCACCTCTAGCACCATATGTAGGCTGAAAATGCTGTTGTGGTGACCTGTCCTACCATCCACGACCATTACCACGGCCACGTGATGCAAATCTCCCCCTGCCTCTAGATCCTCTATGTGAATAGAAAGCCTGATTTCTACCATTATAATCATGGCTAGTAGATGCATCATGAAAGGAGTCACTGAGTTTGATTTCCTCAACAAGCAAGAGTGAAACCAACTCATCAAAGTCTGGTAAACCTGTACTCCGAACCGAGATGGATGTATCAAAAGACTTATACTCCTTGCCAAGACCACGCAAGGTAATGTCTACCAAATCATCATCAGGCATGGGGGCATTGATTGTTGCCAATGCATCTGCATACTTCTTTATCTCTTGTACATAATCATGAATGCTCCTTCTATTCCGTTTCACATTATGAATCTGTTGTCGCTCGCAAAAACTGAGACTTGCGAGCACTAGTGTCTGTATCAAATAGCTTTACCAATGTATCCCATGCATCCTTGGGATTCTCAGCATCATGTATATGTATGAGTATAGCATCCAAAATACATATAGACAGATAATGCAACACTTTGTATGCTCTTTCTGACCATTTCTTATGAGCTATAACCTATTGCTGTGTAGGTTGTTGGGTAGTTCCGGCTCTGGCTCAGCACCTGTAATAAGATTCCAAAAACCTTTTTCCTTCAGAAAGCTTTTGATCCTGTACTTCCATGCCTGGAAGTTCTTCCTATCCAACTTTTCACCCATAATTTGTACTGGATTATCTGACATATTTGCTCAATGCAAATGCACCTTTCGCACACTTCCAAATCTGTAAAAACGAGCCTTCCTCAGCTCAACCACACTCTAATGAGTGTTCCAGATACTCCAAAGTAGTCAACAAACTTCAATTTTGATGTAGAAAATCAAACTGTATGCATCTAAAATGAACTGGTTTACGCAGTCCAAGATACCCTACTTTGATGCCTTTTCCAAGGCTCCAAATTGTAATGTAGTGGTTCAATCAAGTGTGGATAACTTGCATTGACACCTAAACAACCTCAATGTTGCATATCAACACCATCCAAGATGCGTACATACCAATTTTGTCAAACCCCCTTCTCTGTTTTGAGAAAAACCAGAAAAACCAGTAAAACCAATAATAGTAAAATGGCTCTAATTTTTTCAATCCTTGTCCAAATTGAGAGACCAGGCATTCATTAGCTTAGCAATGATGTCCACTAACTCCATGTAAAAGGAATTAGACCATTTATTTAAGATGAGAGAGTAATTAGTCGATTAATCACACTCTGTTTCACTGAACACAGTAGTCGCCTATTTAATCAGCTCATTTCCAGCTCCATAAGGCATAATTGTTCCAACAAATCATGTAGCCTCCTTCTCAGGTGTATGCATCAACCAATTGGTAAGGTAATTTTGGGATTTATCAAGCACACAAGTAGTATTTGACCTCCTCGCATCAAAAATATGTGAAAAAACTGCCCTGTTTCTGCTGTAGATCTACGTTGCCTGCTCCTGAGGGTTTTTGGGCTAATTAAAGTGTCAATTGATGGTGTATATGAGTGCCTAACACACTAAGGCATGTGTGTAACCCATCAATGGTATGATTTTTGCCAAAAACTTGGTTTAATTTCATCAGTTTAATTTCATCATCAAAAGTTGACCTCTTTTTCTCTGTTTTGTGAGAGCTTCAAAACCAGTGATTTTCAATCACTTATATGCATCAAATTTGCTCCAAAATCAGCTGTAGGGCTTGTACATGAGTTGCCAATACATTCATCCTTGTCACATACATGTTTCTTTACCATATTTGTATCTATTTCACCATACATCACTGCTTCCAAGCTCCAATGGAAAGCTTCCAAAAAATGAGAATTTTCCTTTGCTTTGGGCAACCCTAATTTGCTTTGTTTCTGCTTGAATCACCTGCAATCCGCTCAAGGGTGTTTAGTAGTCCTTATCCATTAGGCCAAACTCTCAAATCTGATAGAAATTGGTGTGCTCCAAGCTTCACAGCTTCTTCTCCCTCTTCTCTCACCTGCAATCCGCTCAAGGGTGTTTAGTAGTCCTTACCCATTAGGCCAAGCTCTCACATCTGATAGAAATCGGTGTGCTCCAAGCTTCACAGCATCAATGGCAAGCTTCACAGCTTCTTCTCCCTCTTCTCTCACTCACTCTTTTCATAAACCCTAATAGAGAGCACCAGGCTTTGATACCATGATGAAAAACAGGTAGAGGTAGAGGAGACACACACACAGGAGAAAACCCTAATGTATATTGCAAACCCTAATCATAGAGGGAAGCAATCTCCCTTCTCACACCATGCATAAAGCCATAATCCATAATACACAAGACACACACTGTGTTGTGTCCACACACTACTAACCCTAGCTAATGTCCACACACTATGACCAGCTGGACGCGGTCATTTATGTCTCACACATGCTGCTACCTAACATGCCAGCACATAGCGCAGCTGGCACATGGCGCTGACATCAAGCTTGAATCTCAACATGACTGTGGAGGAGCTCAGCAATGCCATATTAGAAAAGTTAAAGGTCAGGGAAGGAAGAGAGACATCGGGGCATGGGCATAGTCACCTTTACCCCCGTAGGGAATTGGTGTGATGCTCCATGTGTAGACTAAATCATACCACCACCGAATGTCCACAGTTAAGGGCAAGACCATTACTTTATTGTGCGCACTTTGTAAAATTGAAAAATCATGACACGTGACTTTATTGTGCGCACTTTGTAAAATGTGGCACAACCACCAGCAAAAAACAGAGCCCCATTAGATTTGCCGGCACCACCACTGCCACTGCTGGACAACCCAACTCTTCCTACTTACCTAGGGGGATGTTTCGGCGGGTACAGGATGCTTCGCCCTTGCCACCACCAGTTCTACCGCCCCAAGAACCGTAGGCTAAGATCAATCAAGTAGTGATTAAAGAGCCACCAGAAGATGTTGAGCTGGTGTGGGAATTAGAACTTAGGGGGGAATACTACGAGGACATGGGTGAGGTCACGCCAGAATACTATGTTCTACAGAATAATACGCTAGTACCTGTGTTTCAAACCACGATATAGTGGAAGGGCAAGGAAATAAACTCGAATCTGAGAAGAGGACCTTTACAATGCTATGGTTGTGGTGGGCCACATCGAGTAGCAGAGTGCCTAAACAAGAATATGAATCATACACACCAACCACAACAAGTGGCGACCCCACCGCCGATGCCAGTGCTCACCTGCACTAAATGTGGAATTGATCATTTGATCAAAGATTGTCCCTACCGAGCAAGTGGTTCTGCTTCTATTGCTAAAATCAGGCCACCATTCGTACCATAAGTGTACAATCTGGGAAGATCACACCATTCGTACCATAAGTGTACAATCTGGGAAGATCACACTGCTCAATGTCCTAACACGAGCTCAAGCTCAATTAGGAGTTAAGGGAAGGAACCGAGCAGATGTGACTATTTCCAGATCTGGCCGCAGGAGAAGAGTGAAGAAATTAGGAAAGGGGGACACACGGGTTACAATCCAAGACGGATCCAAAGAAGATACAATTAATACCGGATCCACACAATTGATACCGGATCCACACAATCAAAGGAAGAAGGGATTAACCTTGGAGGATTAGACCAGGAAAAGCAAGGAGAACAACCAATAACTCCAAAGGGGGTTGGTGAATATCTCAATGTCGACGAACGAAGAAATAAGGAAGCTAGAAGATGTCAAGGCCTTAGTCAAAGAGTACCAACAACAACTTCATGAAACTAAGCCAAGGGCTAGCCGAGTAAGGGATACCATCTATCCACGAGATGAACTACCCTGGAATAGGGTCTTGAACATGCCAACCCTGACTATTCTGGAAGAAACAGAAGAGGACTCCCAAAAAAACACAATGTCTAGAATGTTTGAGGAAAATGAGTTGGGGGGATCTATTCATTCCTTCCCATGGAAGAATACAAGACACCTACATGGGAAGAACCCTCTCTATCCAAGCAATCCAGGGATGTGGGAAGCCTCGGCGCTGTACTATCCACACCTGTCAAGATGCCCCTGGGGCAACTGTTACACAATTCACCCACCTTATGTGGATAGATGTAAAAGAATGGGTTGAGGGAGGTCTAAGGCCAGCCAATAATATAGATGAGACTCTGCCACCCCTGGCAAAAAGAACCTTGAAGCATACAAAGGAAACTCGAGTCGTTATTAAGATACCAGTTAACCAATTGGGACGCTATTATGAAAGTGACGACACGAACGTTACCATTTCGATTCATCATAAATGGATACCAAGCATTGGCTATCCTGGATGGTGGGGCATGGGTTTGCATCATTGCCAAATGTTGCTGGGAAAACTGGGGGAGACCTGATCTAAAAAAAGCAGATCTAATCATCAAAATGGCTGATGGAACATCTTTGAGACCCATTGGGCTCTTGGAGAATATTAAATTCAGACTCTTTGCATTTTTCTATCATCATACATTTGTGATCATGGACTTCCTACGCCAACCTGATACATATGACATAATATTGGGATGACCTTTCATGAGAGAATCCAAATTGGTGCATGATTGGGCTTTGGATCATGTGTATGTATGTAGGGACTCACAAATCTTGAAGATTGATCTAAGAGCATGGAAAGCACACCCCATGGAAGGGAAATTGTTCGGTAATGACTTGGTCACAAAACGAAGCAAACCACATCCCTACAGATATGCCAACCTTCAGAGGGGGAAACCAAGGATGAGGAGGAAACAAGAACTTATGCGTCATTACCTCCCCCGGATTTCAGTGAAAATTGGATGCATGTGTTGGCTACCATTGATGTAATGAAACCCAAGGGAACCCAATATTTAGAATTTGGAACCGTCCCCACAACTTCTATCTGCATGGTCAATTGGAAAACCATGGATGAGGAATTAGGAGGGAAAACGTTAAGTACAGAAGGTACTATGGCATGAAGCCGTACCAGTGTCCAACGCCTTAGGCGATGGCGGAGACAAAAATGGTACCTAGCCCGACGAAATGCTTTGTTGTGGAGCAGACCTGCGGATGCCCAATGGTTGAGATACCTTGAGGCTACAAAGGTACATGATGAATTCTCAAAGGACTGGGGGCGAGGAGTTGAGCAAAATATCATTGGAAGGGAGGGAGGCACCAAGAGAAAATCACCCTTCAAGAAACCGATACACCCAAGCTTACAAAAGCGGGACACCGAAAACGCAACAAAGCCTTAGCAGAGGCAGAGCGTGAGGCCAAGAAGATCATGGAAAAAGCCAAAAAGGACAATGAGGACAAAATAGATGTGCTTTCAGTACTCGACCATTTCAAGAACTATATAGTAGATGATCGCAGAGTGGTTCGGCTAACAGACGGCATCATACGATGGTCCGGCAAGTCAAGGAGGTTGATATTGCAGGACCAGGGGAAGAAGCACGGCCCGTATACATTGCTAAAGATTTGAACTCTATAGATGAAGAAGAACTCATTGCTCTCCTCAAGGAATATAAGGATTGTTTTGCCTGGAATTACAAGGAAATGAAGCCGGAGGTGGTACAACATACGATTCCAATCATGGAAGGCTCAAGACCAACCAGGCAAAAACCATACCAGATGAATCCAAAGTATGCAGCAATTGTAAAGGAGGAAATTGATAAGCTCATTGTTGCTATAGACTTTATCTATGAGATCGAACATACGAATTGGTTGTCACCTATTGTGATAGTGCCTAAAAAGAATGGAAAACTGAGAGTATGTGTCGATCTTAAAAAAGTAAATGCGGCCACTCAGAAGGACCATTACCCATTACCTTATACTGAACATGTCTTGGAAAGAGTGACTGCTGCTGGGAGGGAAGCGTACAGCTTCTTGGATGGGTTTTCCAGGTACAATCAGGTGTCCATAGCACCAGAAGACCAACATAAGATAGCCTTTAACACAATGTGGGGGACATTTACTTATAAGGTCATGCCGTTTGGTCTCACAAATGCCCCAGCAACCTTTCAACGATTGATATGCACAACTTTTAAGGACTACTTGCAAAAGTGGTTGGAAGTGTTTATTTTGATGATCTATGTGCACATTCTCGATGGGAAGATCATGACCTGCTTAAGGAAAGTGTTTGAACATTATCGATTATATCGGATATTATTAAACCCCTTAAAGTGCCAATTCTGGGTCAAGCATGGTGTTATACTTGGACACATAGTCTCAAAAAATGGAATATCCATTGATGATAGCAAGGTCAAACTAATCTTGGAGCTACCACCACCTACCACAACTACAAAGGGGAATGGAAAGGTTTATGGGTCATGTGGGGTATTATCGATGCTTCATCATATTTTATGCTGAGATAGCCAGACCCTTGTACAAACTTCTCATTGTCTTTGAGTGGACTGAGGAGTGTCAAGAGGCTTATGATCATCTCTGAAGCAAGCCTTGGCAAGCGTACCTATTTTACGACCCCCCAATTGGGATCTCATATTTCATGTACACATCGATGCATCAAATTTTGCTATTAGTTGCGTGCTAGCCCAACCCGGTGAGTTCAAATTGAACTATCTAGTTTGCTTCGCTAGTCGTCAGTTGAATGATGCAGAGGTGAACTACACCACTACAGAGAGAGAAGGATTGGCCATGGTCTATGCAGTCAAGAAATATCAACATTATCTCTTGGCCAACAAATTCATATTTTTTGTAGACCATCAAGCCTTGCTATATCTAGTGAATAAACCTTGCACTATGGGAAGAATCACCCGTTGGCTACTATTGTTGTTGGAATTTTACTTTACTGTCACACGGCAAGGAAGGGAACACAACATGTGTTGGCCAACCACTTGTCTAGAATTTCGAATGGAGAACCAACAACTGGTGTCAATGATGACCTTCCTGATGGTTGTTTATTCAAGTTGGATATGGTACCTGAGTGGAGCAAAGAGATCTCGGAGTATCTAGCTTATGGACATACCCTTGAACAAGGATAAGATGCGGCGGCTTATCAAGCTTGCAGCACCGTATCAATTGATTGGCGGAGAACTATATAGGCTAGGCAAAGACAATATGCTCAAATGGTGCGTAAGAGAGGATGAATTCATGACCATACTGGAAGAATCTCATTCAAGGAGAGTAGACAGGCATTTTGTTGGAGAAATTACAGCTCGGAAGGTGCTTCAAGCTGGACTTGGTGGCCTACGTTATTCGGGGATGCCATAGAGTTTGTCAAAAGATGCGAGGAATGCCAATGTTTTGCTGTTCCACAACAAAGAGATAAGATGCCAATAACCCCCATCATCGTAAGGCAACCATTTGAGAAATGGGGGATAGATTTTGTGGGGTCGATTAGCCCAGCGGCACATCCATCCCAACCCTGCTACATAATTGTGGCCATGGACTATTTCACGAAGTGGACAGAAGCCAGAGCTTTGAAGAAATCTGATGCGCAAACAACTGCAAAATTTGTATATGAGCAAATCACATCAAGGTTCAGTTAGTGAGTGATCGCGGCTCACATTTCATCAATGAGGTGATTAATCATTTGCTTGCAGGGTTCTTAGTAATCCATCAAAAATCATCACCTTATGACCCACAAGCCAATGGTCAAGCGGAAAGTACCAACAAGATTTTGTGCACCATCTTGACAAAAACATTGGAAGCGAATCGAATAGATTGGGAGCATAAGTTGACAATAGCTCTTTGGGCGTATGACACATCATATATGGTAGCGACAAGATATACTCCTTTTCATCTAGCTTATGGTGTTGAAGTGGTTATGCCCATGGAATACCTAGTCCCAAGCTTAAGGATTGTTATACAGGAGCGTCTAACTGAGAATGCATTAGCTAAAAGGCTAATTGACTTGGAAAAACTGGATGAGACCCGGTTGATAGCATCACATGGGCTCATGGTGGTCGAAAAGTTACGTAGGAAACACTGGTTTGATAGAAACCGTAAGCAAAAAGAACTAAAAATGGGGGACCTTGTCCTCATGTATGGTGTGGGAAATGTCAAGAAAAAGAAACTTAAATACCGAGGCTTGGGACCATTCTGAATATAAAAAATCACACCTCAAGGGTTTGTCCGAATAGAAACAATTGACAGCATCCAAATGGAGGGCTATGTCAATGGGAGTAAATTGAAAAAATATTTTGGAGCATTAACCCAAGAGATGCTCTTGCAAGAACACCTCTTAAAACAACAAAAACAGCTGGCAAAAGAAAAAATCCAACAAGCGCAAGACGAAGCTAAGGCTAGGCAAGTCAAAGGTAAAACGCAAAAAGGCCTGATTCATGTCAACATGGCATTCGTAACCCTTGTGGATGAAGGAGATCTAAACATTGAGCCAGCACGACTCAAGTTGGGACTCACAAACAGCTAAGGGCATTGCAACAAGTGTTGCATTAATAGATACAGGGTCCAGCCACAACTTAATCTCATATGATACTTTGATAGCTTTAGGGAGACCACACCTTGAACACACAGATGTGCAAGTTCGTAGTGTGCACCTAACAACCACAAAGACCGAAGATGTTAATATTTCCATCAGTAATAATCCCTTGGTTGGAAAGGTGTTTGTGATGCCTGCAGGTACAATGGAACAAGAGATGATCCTAGGATGATCCTGGATCTGTGCTAACAACAAGTGCAATATCCAATGGGAAGAAAGAACACCATCACTGAACATCGATGAGAAGGTCATGTCCATACCATTATGGACCTTGGCAAATCAAGGGAAACAAATCACTGCAGAGGCAACACCTTGGAAAACAGAATCTACACCCATTGTGTTGAATTTGCCCACATACAAGGGCACACATAAATGGGTGCTCAAGAATCAACTCAAGGATCAACTAGAGAGGAAGGAGACAATGAGTAATAAACATATTCAGGGGAAAACACAATTCAAAAGTTGGCCATTGCCAGCACCTACTAAGGGGCAGGACTCCAAGCACTTTGCAAAGGCCTCATGACTGTCGTCACAGCAATGGGTCCGAAAGAACCTACTGCGAGCACAAGGCTACTATCAAGGCAATATAGCAATATGGGTACCCAAACCAAAGTCCATGGCCAAAACCACAACAGGTTCGAATCAATATACAATGAAATGTGAGGGCTTGCAGCATCAACTCCCCACCGATAAAGCCAACATCACACCTGCTCTTGAGTGGAGAATAAAGAAAATTCAGCCAACTGAGTTGAGCATGACCAAGGCAACAAGAATACCTACTCTGAATACAGAATGGAACAAGACATATGAAGTTAGAGGCAAATATGTTCCAAATGACAGCCATACACAACTAAACACAGTAAATATTTTGTTGGGTGGAAGGAACAAAAATATTTAGTTGGGTGGAAGGAATAATAAGAAGCTCCCAAATAGAATTAAAAAGACTACATTAGCAAATGCCCAAAAGTACCAAGGTGAACCCTTGGTTTTCATGGTAAAAATAAAAGGGACAAGGTAAGCAATGCATCATCATATGCATGTGTGAGTGTTTGAGCACGAAAGATAAAAATTCGATCTTATAAACTCCACGTGAAATTGAAGGAAAATGGTTCACGCCATGAACCACCCTTTAGTCGTTCACTTTGTGAACCATTCTTTGGTGTTTCATGTCATGAAAGAGTGCGAAGATGTTCACGTCATGAAACGGTAAGAACTGTGTGCAGCCAATTATAAAATGACACGTGGCTCCTTCATTAAACGTAGCCACCCTGTCCGAGGCTACACTATAAAATCAAAGTTTTGTCTTCTTTTCGTTACTTTGCTTTGTGTGATTTCGTGTCTTCTTCTTCGATTGCCCTTCCTGCATCAAGTGCTTGCTTCCGACTTCCTTCAACCGCCTACCCAAGCTCATCGAGGTAGGAGCTTAACTTTTTGCGTTTTCTTTTTCTCTTTATTTTTCTTGTCTCTATCTTTTGTTCATGATAAGTCTAAAATATCTTTTTCGAGTCAATTGATTGAATGCTTGAATGCCTGGCCAATGAATGCATATAAATCCATTGAATGCATTTCAATAAATGAAAAATGAAAAACACTCCATCCTGAACATGTGCACACAATGAATAAAATCTCCAACTACAGATTCATGTCTGCAATTTCACGACTTTATGTCTCACGTCATGACTCTCACGTCTGCAGTTTCACGACTTTATGTCCCATGCAGGTACAACAAGGTGGGCTTAAATAGGATAGCTAAAGCTTATGATGAGGAGAAGGAGGAGGACTGGGCCTTTTATATGCATAAGGAGATGGAGAATTACCTAAAAGCCCATCAATCAAAGATTAACAATCCTTACCTCCTAACTCAAGTACTTAACCATGTGGCAAAGAAGCCTTTAAAAAAGCCTGCACCAGAGGAGAACATGCAGCTAGCTATCATCCTCGACCAACCTAAAGAAGCTACTGGAAGGATAGAAGAGGGGCATGCGCTAGCTATCATCTCCGACCAACCTAAAGAAGCTACTGGAAGGATAGAAGAGGGGCATGCAGCTAGCTATCATCCCCGACCAACCTAAAGAAGCTACTGGAAGGATAGAAGAGGGGCAAGCAGTGTTAATGGAAACACAGGAGCTCATCAAGACAATAAAAAAGGACCGACGAAAAAAGATAGAGAAAAAGATGAGAGGGATACTTGTAGATGTCACAACAGAATCACGACAACTGGAAGAGGCAGTGGCAACTAAAATCTGAACATACCAAGAGGCCCTGTAGGAAAAGCTACTTAGCCCCACTGTGCAGGAATAACAACAATAGCTCACCCCTCCAGCAAGCCCCGCACAACTCATCTTTAAAGACATCTCTCCTCTCTCAAGGATTCATGCCTAACAGATACACCAATAGAGGCAGCTGAGGAACAAGCATAGAAGGACCAAGCTGTGGAGGGACAAGTAGTCAAAGAAGTACTAATCACAACACAAGAACTGGAGGCTCCCCCAGAGTCTAGTAAGAGACAACGCTCGCCAGATCCTTCAAGTCCAAGCAAAAGGCGAAGGTTGGATGATAAGGAACAATTGCCGCGCAGCTCGAATCCTTCAAAGACATGGATTCTCAATGCTTCATCCAGGAAACCATGGAAGGCTTAGAGGCACTACTTCACGATCCACTTACAAAAATGGATGCTGAGACTAGTACTGGAAGCAGCTGAAAGATGCCAATGCACAAGTACAAAATGTAAAAGCAACTATGGCATCAGTAGAAGCAACTCACAAAGAAATGATCATGAAGAGCTTAAAGGTAGCAAAACAACAGGAACGCAGATACGAGGCCTAGGAAAGTAATAATCTTGTTTCAAGTTAGACAATTGTACAGAAGATCAATGAAAACACTAACTTAAACACAAGGCTGGAGTAGGCAAAAGAGAAACTTCAAAAAGAGATAGCCCACACACAGAGCCTCATAACTATGCATGCCAGGAAAATAAAGGAGTTCCAAGATAGTGCAAAGACCAATGAAGATATGCTTCAACAACAAATAGAGCTTCTAACAGCCCACAGAACAAGAAAGAGTGCAAGGTATGCAACAAGAAAGAGAACACACGCAAAAAAAGCGCATGTAGAAAAGATCAAGGCCCTCAATGAAACCATCAGCACCACCAACCAAGCAGAGGCGTAAAGGAATCAAGAGACCATCTCACAACTGATAGTACAATTACACATCATTCATTGACGCGGCTATTAATACGTGAACATGCAGAAAATAGTTCATGGCGTGCTACTTCATGACTTGAAACACGCTCCGTAATCAGTGCCAAAAATTTTGGGATTACATTACTAAAGATAGGGCACCTTATCTTGACATGTCTGACACAAAGAAACGCCAAAAACCTTATCTTGTGAATTTCAAAGTGCAATGAAATAGTTCACGACGTGAAACATATTCTAGTTCATGACGTGAAATACAAAGAAAAGTCTTGTTATCACAAAGTAAGAATTGTCAGACGAATGGTGAGATAAGTTCATAAGTACACCATAGGAGTTGCCTCGACTCAAATTACTATAGTTTTAAGCTAAAATTTTGAAGTGTGAAACACAGTTCACGATGTGAACCGTAGTCTACTACTTCATGACGTAAATTGTAGTCTACTGTTTCATGAAGATCTATTGTTTCACAACAAGAAGAGTCAACCTGCTGACAGAAAACCAATCGTAGTGGTTAAAGAAGTGATTTATCCTGTTGAAACAAATTCTCATGCACTTGAGGTCAGGGAAACTCATTGGAGACGACGTCACCCCCGATGACAATGCATCAAATCACCCAGGTTCTTCCTACCAAAGAAGTATTGGTTTAGGTCAGTCGGTGAGCACTCAATTGAGTGTTGTAGCTTGGAGAAATATGACCACCATAGAAACAAGTAGCAAAGAATCCATGGAATAAGGGCTAAGATTCTTTGGCTTTGGAAAGAAAGAAAAACCAGCTTCTCCTACGAAATCTAGTGGAATCTTTGATATAGCGAGGGGATTTTTTGGTCTCCAACATGTCACATATGATGAAGCGTAATCTGAGGGCACGAGCCCGTTAACAAGCATAGGACACAATCTAAGACCGAATTTACCAACCCAATCTTCTGGAATGCTAACACAAGACTAGAGGAATGACTCTTAGGTTTAGGAGAGACAAGGAAAGTGTTGCCCAAGACAGGTCAAATCTTCTTCCCCACATCTGAGGAAGTGGAAATGGACTTGAAGACAATTGAAGAAAAGTTCCAATTTCAGCCTACTGATCTTAAAAATGCAAGAGCTTAATACGCAAAGAACGAGGGCGGAATAGAGGGAAATGGAGAATTTGAATTTGTTTTGACCACGTGGCAAAGATATACAAACATCTAGAGATGCCACTGATAACATGTGGATGGGGATGACAAAAGGAGAGATACGAGTCCTAGAACTCATCAATGAGGAACCGAAGGCTAATGAAAATCTTGAAACACAAGAAGAGGTGGACAATCTACCTAGGGCATCTGCAGAGGAGGAGAGGACCGGCTCTACACAAGAGAGGATATACAAGAAATGATCAATGATCCCACATTCTTGTAGAGCATGGAACTTTTAATCCAACAAAGGCAGGCTGAGGTAGCCAATGGGGAGCCATGCAATGAGGATTTACCTAGACCTAACCATAGACCTGAATTGAATAGAAGAACCAATGCGGGAAGAGGACATGGTCTAGGTAGGTGGTTAGCTCCTCACAGGCCATTTGTGGACCCTAACACAAATCTCACAAGGGTGGATCTGTTGAATATGGCCGTAGAAATGGACAAAGGCATAGTTAGGGAACTAGGCACTACCCTTGAATCCATACCATCTCAAATGAAGCCACACATCATTTCGAAGCTAGTGCAAAAATTCTTAGGTGATGGGGACCCGATGCAACACATAGAGGTCTTTGAGTCAACCTGTGAAACATGTGGACTGGTGAGTGATATAACCATGATACATGATTTTTCTTTGACCCTAGAAGGGAAAGCCCACCAATGGAATGCCCAACTCTACCCCTGGGGAAAGTTGATTTGGTGCTCTATTTTTTGTAGACAAAATCACATGAGCACTGAATGCCCTCACCTAAGACCAAAAAATTTATTTTATTGTGGAACCATAACACTGCCATGTGCAGATATGTGAGGATCCAACCTTTTTAGCACAATTGCCAACACCTAGAGTGCCTCTAGCCTTACCAGCACCTCCAATGCAAAACAATGTGGCTATAGGATAGCCAAATATGTCCTACTTACCAAGGGGGATGTTTAGAATGTAGGACATGTTGCCATTACCGCCACCTGTCCTACCACCATAGCCTCCACAGGCCAAGATCAACTAGGTGTTGATTGAGAAGCCCTTGGAAGAAGGAGAAGTCATACACGCGAGGTAGAAGTCAATAATGACTACTACGAGGAACCCACGGAGATCACATCGGAGTACTATGTGTTGCAAAACAGTATGCCAGTACCAGTGTTTCAAACCACAGTACAATGGAAAGGAAAAGACATAAACTCAGCTATGAGAAGGGGACCCATACAGTGTTTCCATTGTAATGGACCTCATCGAGTAGCGGAGTGTCCTCTAAAGAATGTGGCTAATGCTGCTGGGGCCAATCCCAGCCAATCACAAGCATAGACCAACGCCATGCTAACACTTTTATGTGTTAAGTGTGGTGTTGATCATTTGATCAAGGATTGCCCATATAGCATCAATGGCTCTCCTTCTGCTTCTAACCATGCCACCATCATCTAGACTATAAGTGTGCAGCTTAGAAACATCACGCCAATGAATGTCATGACACGCACACAAGCGAAACAAGTGGACAAAGGAAAAAACCTAAGAGGTGTTATAACCTCTAAGATGGGAAGAAGGAGAAGAGTGAAAAAGGTGGGCAGCAAGGGTGATACCATGGTCATAATTCAAAATGGATCCGAGGAAGATACCATTGACACCGGATCCACCCAATCAAAGGAAGGACATGACCAAGTGCCAAAACTAGATGCCAAAAGAGATACTAGCAACCCCCAAGGGTGTTAAAGAATATCCTAACGTTGAAGAAGAAATAAGGAAGTTGGAGTAAGCTAAGGCCCTGGTTGAGGAATGTCAACGCAACCATGAAGCCAAATTGAGGGCTAACAAGGCTAGGGATACAATGTATCCACAAAATGAGTTGTTTAAAGAAAGGAAGTTGGATGTGCCTACTCGAATTCCAGAAGAGTCTAAAGAAGGGAATCATAGTGACCTAATGGCAAGAATGTTTGAGGAGGTAGATCAAGATTTGTCGATCCATTCATTCCCTAGGATTGAATATGCAATAAACACGTGGAAGGAGCCCTCACTTTTTCCAGAGAACCTAGAGACATAGGCAGTCTTGTAGCAATACTGTCCACAACTGTCAAAATGCCGTTGGGACCATTGCTATGCAACATGCTGGCATTGTGGGCAGATGTCAAGGATTGGGTAGAAGGAAGAATGAACCCAATGTCTAATACAAAAGAGAGTCAGTCACCTCTAGTAGAAAAGAAACTAGTGCCTGAGGAAGGGGAAGCACCCAGATTCATTAAAATGTTTGTCAACCAATTGGGCTGGTATTATGAGAGTGATGACACCACAATTCCAATACACCATAACGGGTACCAAGCACTTGCTATCCTAGATGGAGGTGCGCGGGTGTGAGCATCATCACCAAGAGATGTTGGGAAAATTGGGGAAAACCAAAATTAGAAAGGGCCGATCTAATCGTCAAGATGGTGGATGGAACATCTTCAAGACCTATGGGACTATTGAAAAACGTTTGCCTCAAGATATTTTCGTTCGTTATCATCATACATTTATTGTAATGGACTTTCTATGCGCTAGCCAAATTCTTACGATATTATCTTAGGCAGACCCTTCATGATGAGGGAAGCCAAGGTGGTGCACAATTGGGCATTAGACCAAGTGTATATTAAAAGGATTTGCAAATTCTAAAATCGATCTCCATACGTGGAAGACACACCACCCCATGGAAGGGAAATTGTTTGGAGATGATTCGATCACACCACACAGAACGAACTATATCCTTACACGTCTGCCAACAAGTTAGGGAGATTTCATAGGAAGAGGAAGAGGCCAAAATGTACGCATCGCTTCCACCTCTTGACTTTAGTGAAAATTGGATACATGTAGCCACCATAGATGTGTTGCCTCCCAGAGGAACCAAATACGTTGAATCAAGAATCATTCCCACCACCTCAGCGTGTATCGTAGATGTCCAACCAAGAGAAGAGGAAATAGAGGATGAACCTCTAAGCACAGAAGGCTCTAGACCACACAAGGCAATAGCACCCAACGCCTCAGGAAGTGACGAAAAAAAAGAGGTATATCACTCGATGAAATTCCATGTTACTACGCAATAACCCAACGGATGCCCAGTGGAGTCACTAAGGTGCACGAGGAGTTCTCTAAGAAATGGGGTGAGGAATTGAGTAAGATAACCTTGGCAAGAAAAAAAGAGGAGAAAGCCATGCCTCAAGAACTGGATACGCCTAAACTCTCTAAGGTAGGATGAAGAAAATGAAATAAGGCTCTGGTTGAAGCCAAGCGAGAGGCAAAGAAGGTGATGGCTAGGACAAAATATGATGAGGACGACAAGCCAGGCTTGCTCTCTTAGTGTCGGACCATTTCAAAACCTACATTATTGATGAATGAAAAGTGGTCCAATTGACAACCAAAAGAGTGAAGGAAAATGGCCAATCCATGTCCTACGATGGTCCAACTTAATGAGGTAGACATCGCATAGCTAAGGGAGGATACCAAACCTGTGTACATTGCTAAAGACTGCGACTAAAGAAGAAGAACTCATTTCTCTCTTAAAAGAGTTCAAGGATTGTTTTGCTTGGAAATACATGGAAATGAAGGGTGTACCACCCAAGGTGGTTCAACACACTATCCCGATCATGGAAGGATCAAGACCATCTAGGCAAAAACCATATCAGATGAATCCAAAATATGCAACGATTCTAAAAGAGAAAATTGATAAACTCATTTCATCTATGAGATTGAGCACACAGATTGGGTTTCACTAATCATGACTGTGTCAAAGAAGAATGGAAAATTGAGAGTCTGTGTTGATCTCAAAAGGTTAATGCAGCTACCAGGAAGAAAGACCACTACCCTTTTGCCATATACAGAACATGTGTTAGAAACGGGTAGCCTACAACTTCCTAGATGGGTTTTCAGGCTACAATCAGGTGTCCATAGTGCCAGAAGACCAACACAAGACTACCTTCAACACAATGTGGAAAACCTATGATTATAAAGTTATGCCTTTTGGCCTCACCAATTCCTCAGCCACTTTCCAACAATTGATGTGCATGGCCCTCAAGGACTACTTGTAAAAGTGGCTGGAGGTATTCATTGACAATCTACGTGCACACTCACGCTAGAATGACCGCTTGGCTTGCTTAAGGAAGGTGTTTGAGAGATGTTGATTATATCATATATCCTTTAATCCTTTAAAGTGTCAATTCTGGGTTAAGCACAGTGTAATCTTAGGGCGCATTGTGTCTAAGAATAGTATTTCCACTGATGAGAGCAAGGTGAAGTTGATCTTAGAATTACGTCCACCAACAATCTACAAGGGTGTACAACGGTTTATGGGACACATTGGGTACTATCGAGACGATGATTCATTATATTTTATGCTAAAATTGCCAAGCCATTGTATAGACTACTCATCAACTTTGAATGGACTGAGGAATGTCAAAATTCATATGATAAGTTGAAGAAAGCACTGGCTAGGGCACCAATCCTGAGACCACCCAACTGGTATCTTGTGTTCCATGTGCACATCGATGCATCAAATTTTGCTATAGGATGCGTATTGGCGCAACATCGGGAATTCAAATTGGATTACCCAGTTTGCTTTGCTAGTCAACGGAATGATGTAGAGATAAACTACACCATAACTGAGCATGAAGAGTTGGCCATGGTTTACGCTATAAAGAAATACCGACATTACTTATTGGCCAACAATTTTGTATTCTTTGTTGATCACCAGGCCTTATTATATCTAGTGAATAAGCCTTGCACCACCGGGAGAATCACAAGCTAGTTGCTTTTACTCTTGGAATTCGACTTTACGATGAGAAAAGAAACACATGTTTTGGCAGACCATATGTCTAGAATTCCAAACGGAGAATTTGCAAGCATTGATGAGGACCTTCCAGATGCATGTCTTTTCAAAATTGATATGGTGCTTGAGTGGAGCAAGGAAATATCAGAATACCTAGAGCATGGTTTCCCACAAGATTGACCTTTGAACAAAGATAAGATGTGTTGGCTTATTAATCTGGCTGCGCCATATCAATTGATTGTGAGAGAACTATATAATCTGGCCAAGGGCATCAGGAGATGTCTGCGAAAAGATGAGTTTGTCACACTTCTAGAAGAAGCACACTAGGGAATAGCCGGATGACATTTTTCTAGAGAAGTTACGGCTTGCAAAGTGCTTCAAGCAGGGCTATGGTGGCCTACGTATTTCGAAGATGCCATAGAATTTGTGAAAAGATGCAAGGAATGTCAGCGGTTTGCTATTCTGCAAAACAAAAGGACAGGATGCCACTTACCCCTGTAATTGTGAGACAAAATGGGGTATTGATTTTGTTGGACCTATTAGTCCAGCAGTGCATCCATCACAAGCCCAATATGTGATTGTGGCCATGGATCATTTCACTAAGTGGGTGGAGGTGAGAGTCTCTAAAAGAGCTAATGCTTGAATTACGGCCAAGTTCTTATATGAACAGATCATTTTCAGATTTGGATGTCCACTGGAATTAGTCAGTGATGACCAGGGTTCACATTTCATCAATGAGATGACTAAATAATTACTCACATGATTCCTTGTAGTCCATCGAAAATCATCACCTTATTACCCATAGGCAAATGGCCAAGCAGAGAGCACAAACAAGATTTTATGTGCTATCTTGACTAAGAATTTAGAAGCCAATTGCACGGATTGGGAACACCAGCTATAACTGCAGCTATGGGCCTATCGTACATCGTATAAGGTAGCAACAAGATACACTCTATTTCATCTAGCTTATGGCATTGATGCGGTAATGCCTATGAAATTTTTAGCTATGGGCCTATCATACATCGTATAAGGTAGCAACAAGATACACTCTATTTCGTCTAGCTTATGGCATTGATGCAGTAATGCCTATGGAATTTTTAGCTCCAAGTGTGCGTATTGCAGTATAGGAAAGGCTCACAGAAAATGTGTTAGCCAAGAGACTTATTAATTTAGAAAAATTTGATGAAATTTGGCTATTTGCCTTGCATGGGCTTATGGTCAAAAAACTATAGAGAAAACCCTGGTGGGACCATAACCTAAAACACAAAAAAGTGGAAACAGGGGACCTCATCCTCATGTACAATGTTGGAAGCACCAAGAAAAAGAAACTAAAATATAGAGGGTTAGGACCTTTCAGAGTGTTCAAAATCACCCCTCAAGGGTTAGTCCGAATTGAAACCATTGATGGGGTGAAAATGGAAGGATATATCAACTAAAGTAGACTCAAAAAATATTATGGACCCTTGACCCAGGAAATGTTCACACAAGAGCATCTTCTAAAACAAAAGAAAGAGCTAGTTAAGGAAAAAATCAGACAAGCTCAAGAGGACGCCAAGGCAAGGGAAGCCAAAGCAAAACAAAGACTCCAAGGGAGAACGCTACATGTGAATATGGCTTCACTCACCTTGCTTGAGAAAGATGATCTAGATATTAAACCTACATGACTCAATATATATGTCTCTACAAAGGGTAATCACACTACGAGCATCACATTGATTGATACGGGGTCATGGGTATCTCTAAACAAACACCCCCTAGAGACAACTAATGCACAGGTTTGTAGTGTGCATCTATGTGTTACGCAAACACTGGGATTTTTTAATGTTAATATCACCATCAGAAATAATCCCTTGGTCGGGAAGGTATTTGTTATGCCTGCACAGCAGGAACCATGGAAGAGGAGACGATTCTTGGATAAACTTGGATTTGCACCAACACCTATCACATCTAATGGGCGAAACGAGAAGTACAACTCAATGATGGCAATGAAACCATCACCCTTCCATTATGGAGTCCATTTAATAAGGAAAAGCATGCAGTTACATGCGACATGGAGCAGCCAATGCCAAGCAAAATAGAAGAATCAACAGAATAGGCATCCACATCAAAACATCATTCCCAGTTAAGAGAACCACAGCAAAGGCACTGAATGTATCTAGCCAGACAACAATGGGTTCCCAAGTCCCAACTTCAAGCCCAAGGATGCTATGATAAGGACAAAACCCTATGGGTGTTAAATCAGGAAAGCAGCACTACATGCAAGAGACAAGGGAAACAATCCAAGGAGAGGAAGTAGAAACCCAAGTACGCCTGAACACTACTCGACATTCAAAAGCAGTGGGTCAAAAAAGACATACTAGCAGCATAGGGCTACTATCAAGGAAATGCAAAGGTATGGGTACCAAAAACCAACCCAAGACCCAATGCTGCGCGTGTACCTCTAGAAGAACAAAAAAGAGACATATCCACTGGCAGACTCATTTTCGAGCTAAATCAGCTTTGTCAAGGCAGCACTAAAATTGGTATGGAAGGAGAAAACCGCTCAACCAAGTAAACAAAGGAGTGTGACCCCTCCAATATCACCCACCAAAGAGATTAAGTTGAGCCAAGTGGTGGAATAAGGTAATGTAGATGTGCACTCACATGCACATGACACAAAATAGGATCACCAAGATTTGGTAGACGTACTCCTCCACTGGATGGAAGGAAAGCTTAGAAGTTCTCACTCCAAACTAAAATGGTTACAACAAAATAGGATCACCAAGATTTGGTAGACGTACTCCTCCACTGGGAAGGAAAGCTTAGAAGTTCTCACTCCAAACTAAAACAATTACAACAACACGTACCCACTATTAAGTTGCTCAAAATACAACTAGGCTTCTTGCTCCATACAAAAATGCCTTCTAGCTCCACCTTTAAATAGGTGAGCTAGTGGACCATAAGTCCATTCACACACACCCTTCTCCTCCGCCATCGCCTGAGTGCTTGTGAGCATCATCAACACTCCGTCCATCCCGCACATCACCTTTGTTGTCTTCTTGCGTGCAATCATCATTCTCAAGTAGGAGCTCTAAGCATGCCTATGGATTTCTTCAATCATGTATCAATCATGGTTATCAATCGTAGTTATGTGCACATGATCACTGGCCCTAAGGCTTGCACCAACTGCTTTTTCTTTTCCCTTTTTTCTTTTTAGCTTCCTATTACATCATTTCCTCAATCACTTCTCATACAACAACTTGGGGGTTTTTATCATGAAACAGCAATCTGCTATTTCACAATATCAAACCCATCACTTCACGGAAAAACTAATGTCTTGCCTCCATCCACTAAGGATTAATAATCAAGGAATAATCATATCACTAAAACACATCATAAACGTCTTGCCCCCCCGTGAACCACGATCTATTAATTCACGGACTTTTACTTCACGAGTTAACACTTCACGTGTTAACACTTCACGTGTTAACACTTCACAAGTTAACACTTCATGTATTAACATTTCACGAGCTAACAGCTCGTGAGTTAACACTTCACGAGCTAACAGTTCACGTGTTAAAAATTCACGAGCTAACAGTTCACTTGTCAACACTTCATGTGTTAATACTTCACAAGTTAACACTTCATGAGCTAACAGTTCATGTGTTAATACTTCACGAGCTAACAGTTCACAAGTTAACACTTCATGAAATAACATTTCACGCTCTGCTAGTTCACGAAATAGCAAATTTGTGCACTAACAATTCATGGACTTCCCCTACTGTTTCACGAAAAACACCAATGCACAGAGTCCAAAATTTTCTGTTAACATCCATCCTCTATTGTTGATTGCTCACCACACTAACACTTCCCATCATCCTACATCACTTAGAAAATCATTAACACAAAAAAAATGGGGCACCATTAAGGCCACGAACTCCTACCAGTCACAACAATGCTGCCTGATGCTATTTTCAAATGTTACAAATGGCATCCTCCGAGGCCTCCGACCCGGAGTGTGAAGGGAACCCGGCCATCACCCAAGCTAGCACAACAAGATGACCATCCGTCAAAAGAAAGCGGGTGCAAAAAGACACAAAGTTAACATATCAGGGGCCTTATGCACAGGAATTACAAGGGACCATCCGTCAAAAGAAAGGGGGTGCAAAAAGGCACAAAGTTAACATATAAGGGGCCTTATGCACAAGAATTACAAGGGACAATGCTCTAGAAAAATATCCAGACCAATCAAGGGAAAATCATCTTCCAGTACCACAGCCCAGAGTGCCTAAAGATTCTTGAAGACACTGATGTATGTGATAACTAGAGAAGGTGGGGCTATGAAAGATGGTAGAGGTACTCCCCTAGACAATCAACCCATCATTATGTGTAGAATATATCAAGACCTACGACAAGAATACAAAAAGGGGGACCATCACAAAGCCAGATGGATCTCAAGAGTAGGTTCTCATCCACTGAAGCCATAATCAAAGATGCACTACATTTCCCCCTCCCATTCAGTCACATGTTGTAAGATTCCTCCCTCCAACTTTTGAGGTGTACAGGTGTAAGAACCTCCCCTTCTGATCTTGTAATTATTCCCCTCTCTGAAATAGAAGAAAGATCCTGTTTTATCCTATATTAGCCTGGAGAAAGAAAATGTCTAGAGGGAGGTAGTCCAGAATTGAGATATTTTTGGATATAAAAATGAGTTATAATGAATAATTAAGAAAAGTTTATATTTATGCTTAGGATGATTTTATGTTTCTCTCTCTCTCTCTCTCTCCCCCAAAGAATGGTCATTCCTATGACCAATTCTCTATTCAATTGATGCTTCTCATGAAGAAATTCTCAATTCACAAATCAAACTCTAGGCTTGTGAAGCTAGAGGTTAAGAAAATGGTTTTTTATACTTATATGCTAGTAAATTATGGTAATCTTATGAGTTAAATCCATAAATTAGATTTAAGGTTAAAAGATAGTTATACTATCATAATTACATTACTAAGTCAGTCTTTTCAAAAATATTAAAAATTGTCAGTAAATAGCAGCGAAGCTATGGCAAAAAATTTTAAGAAATTGATACATAATTCATTCTTATGCATAACGTGAAAAGAGGACTTCCTACCATATTCTAGGATTGAATATCCTAGGCTAAAAGAATGATTTTCATCACATTCAATGGAAAACTAATTTTTACGATTTATGCACAATTAAATAATTAAGAAAAGAGGATATTGAGATAATTTTATTTTATGATAAAAGAGGAATTTCCATGACATTGGAATTCAATCATTTAAATGGGAAAATTGAAATTCTTGGTATATTGGAATTAATGGATATTTTATCTAAATTTAAAAGAGGAATTTTAGATAAATTTATTTTATGCATGAGAAATATTTAAATGATAAAAGAGAAATTCCCATGACATTTGGAATTCAATCATTTAAATAGTAAAAGTGGAATTCTTAACATATTGAATTAATGGATATTTTTATTAAAGAAAAGAGAAATTTTAGATAAATTTATTTGATGATAAAAGAGGAATTTCCATGACATTTGGAATTCAATCAATTAAATGTAAAAAGAGGAATTCCCATGATATTTGAGATCCAAGAAATTAAATGGGAGAAAGAGGAATTTTTAACATAATTCAAATTATGAGTATTTATCAAAAGTGAAATTTAGAGCATTATTGGGAAATATGGGTAGAATTGATTTTTGTAAATCCCATGAATCTTTTACTCAAAAAGAAGAATATTGAATATAATTCACTTGAGAAAATTAAGAAAGAATATGAAAATATCCGTTGAGAAAAAGAACCTTTACCTAGGCCAAGCAATTGACAAAAATATTAGAAAAGTCCCATCGGTATCAAAAATAGAAAATGTTACTAAATGTGAAATGGATGTGGATGTGAAAGAAGAGATGGGAATGAGATGTGAGGTTATGTGAAAGGATGAGATGTAAAGTAAATGGATGTGGATGTGTATGTGAAAGAATATGATGTAAATGAATGTGGATGTGAATGATGAGATGAGAATGAGATGTGAGGCTATGTGGAAGGATGAGATGTAAAGTAAATGGATGTGGATGTGTATGTGAAAGAATGTGATGTAAATGAATGTGGATGTGAATGATGAGATGAGAATGAGATGTGAGGTTATGTGAAAGGATGAGATGTAAAGTAAATGGATGTGGATGTGTATGTGAAAGAATGTGATGTAAATGAATGTGGATGTGAATGATGAGATGAGAATGCGATGTGAGGTTATGTGATAGGATGTGATGTGATGTAAATGGATGTGGATGTGGATGTGGATGTGGATGTGATGTGGTGTAAAGGGATGTGGGTGTGAATGTGATGAGATGTGGATGAAATGTGATGTGATGTGAATATATGTGGATGTGAATGTGAATGTATGGATGGATGTGGATAGACGTGCATATGAATGACTGAATGGGTGTGGATGAATGAGATGGAATGTGTATGGATGGATATGGATGTGATGTAATGTGGATGGAATGAATGAGATATGATGTGGATAGATGTGGATGTGATGTAATGTGGATAGAATGTATGTGATGGGATGGGAATGCAATGAATGTGATGGATGTGAATAGATGCAATGAGATGTGAATGGATGTGAATGTGACGTGATGTAAATAGATGTGAATGGATGCGATGTGATGTAATGTGAATCGGGATAGATGTGAATGGATGAGAGTGTGATGTGGATGTGATGTGATGTGATGTGAATCAGGATAGATGTTGGATAGATGTGATGTGGATGTGATGTGAATCGGGATAGATGTGATGTGGATGTGATGTGATGTAATGTGAATCGGGATAGATGTGAATGGATGAGATGTGATGTGGATGTGATGTGAATAAAGATAGATGTGATGTGGATGTGATGTGAATAAAGATATATGTGATGTGATATGAATCGGGATAGATGTGAATGGGTGAGATGTGATGTGAATCGGGATAGATGTGAATGGGTGAGATGTGATGTGGATGTGATGTGATGTGATGTGAATTGGGATAGATGTGAATGGATGAGATGTGATGTGAATGGATGTGATGTGATGTGAATCGGGATAGATGTGAATGGATGAGATGTGATGTGAATGGATGTGATGAGATGTGATGTGAGTCGGGATAGATATGAATAGATGAGATGTGATGAGATGTGATGTGAATCGGGATAGATGTGAATAGATGAGATGTGATGTGAATGGATGTAATGTGATGTGATGTGAATCGGGATAGATGTGAATGGATGAGATGTGATGTGAATAGATGTGGATCGGGGTAGATGTGAATGGATGAGATGAGATGTGAATAGATGTGATGTGAATATGGGTAGATGAGAATGGATGAGATGTGATGAGATATAATATGATGGGATTGGATGAGAATGGATGAAGGATGATGAGAATACATATGATTGGATGTGGATTGAGCAAAGTGAATTGAGTTAGAAGAATGTGGAATAACGGTAAAAGATGTGGACCGATGTGAAAAGATCCGAGTTCGTTAGAAACTGTATTTAGGACCTGTTTTTAAATGACTATTTTATGTCAAGAATGCTGGGGAAGCATTTTGACCATCTTGTGAATGAGGTCGTGGAGACCTAAGTGATAAAGTTGTAATAGCTGACGGAGAGTCAATGGAGGACGTCTCGTGAGGTTGCGGCCGAGGTCTTGACCAGCCTCGGTTTGATTTAAATGGTGAGCTTCAAGTACGGTGGATGAGGGACCAAGGAAGCGGCCTATGAGTGAAGCGCTAGGTGACCTACGAAGGATCCTAGAGGGTGCTGCTGAGGACCATACGGTGCTCTGGGTCACCAATACCCACGCGTGCGTCGAGGAAGAAAATGGAACAATGTGTTAGAGTTGTTTTCTGAACTCGGGCATGGATCTGGTTGATTGACCTTGCTGGTCCTCAACAGATGAGTCCATGGCTCTTTTATATGGATCTTTGGTTGATCTTGCTAATCTTCAACGGATAGTCTATCTAGATTTTTATAAGTGAATATATTTCCGGGTACTATGAGCTAGGAACTATTGAAAAGGCCCCTGAGTGGATAGGTGGTGAGCATTCTGGTTGCCAATGATGCCATAGGTACACCAATGAAGGAATGATTGGAAATTAGAATTCAACCGGATATTTTGGAGGAATATGATCAGTGATACTATGGTTTCATTAAAAGATTGTTTTAAAGACAGCTGAATTTGTGAAAAAGGCAATTTCATATTGGGTGTGTAATTGGTGTGACTATCTTGAAGTTTGCATGAAGCGCTGGCTAGGGGGCCTCGGAACTCTTTTCCCTAGTACCTGGGACAAAACATAACCAAATTCCTAAATGGATCCTATCACTACAGGACTGGATGGGGTTAGGCTAGACTAATGGATCCCTAAAATGAGACTCAATCCTATTATGGTACGATAGATGAAGTAAATCCCGGACAGTCCTTGTTCTAATTATAGGTTCGATCGGATCTGTTGGGTTAGTTAAGGCTCTTAACTATGTTAGAATAAAAATATCCTGGAGGAATCGCGCGTGCTTTCTAGGCGAGGGAAGTTTTTTCAGGTTCGGTTTTGAAAGAACCGAGGGATTAGTCTCTTGTCTGGATATCCGTGGGGGCGAGGCCCCGAGTGAGAGGCACTACGTGCGCAAGAAGTGCTACTTCCGCTGCTAGCACCCCCGAATTCATTGCGCGAAGGGGGCAAGGATCTTTCACATGTGCACTCATTGGATCAAAGGCCCAAGGAGGACAAGCTCAAGAGGACCTCCTTTAATTCCAATGGGGCTGAGTATGAGACCATACGAGAGGAAGCAGCTGAAAGAGCCTGTGGAGTGATGTCAATGCTCATGCAAGTGAAACTAGTGGACATGTACAATAGGATTCCTCTCCACAGAATTGCCAAATTACATGAGGACAAGTCCGACGAGATTGGGCATGGTATATCCATAGGGAAATGGAGAACTACCTCTAGTCTCACCAGTGTCTCACCAGTCCAAAGTATGCAACCCTTACCTCCTCACAAAAGTTCTAAGCCATGCAGGTAACATCCCCATACCCGAAGCCACTCAAGACACGGAAATATCACAAGCCAAAGGAGAAATGGAGCCAACAACAAACATACCAGAAGAGTTGCAACAAGGGCAAGCTATCCTTAAAGAGAAAAAGGAGCTTATATAGGGCATTGCCAAGGGGTTTAAAGAAAGAAAGAAGACAAGGAAGCCTAAAAAGATTAGGGGTAGCCTACAGTAGGTGGAAGAGGAGACCAAGTGCCTGTAGAGGAAGAGATTGCCAAAGACATTGCCTCATATCAGCAAGATCTTGAGGAACAACAGAAAAGATGCAGATACCTTTCTCGAAGAAACTATGGAAGGTCTTGACAGTTTACTCCAACTCCAATTTCATGAAACAGATGGCACAGTCTCTTCAAGCTCCTCGATTTGGTCATAGGAACAAAGAGTGTAGTGATGTCACCTTCTCACAACTCATCTATTGCATGGCAAACACAAAGAATTGTGGCAGTAGCTTAGAGACAAAACAGAACACGGGCAATCTCTTCAAGATCAATTAGTTGTTCATTGATGCCACGCATAAGGAGGTAGTCATTAAGGGTTTAAAGGCAACCGATGAATAGGAAGCAAGGCTTCAAACATTGGAAGGGCACAATTGGCTACTAAGCCAGACCATAGTTAGAACAACCAAAGAAAATAATGAGCTTATAAAATGACAATAAAGCTCACTTTGATATTTATAGGGGGCCAAAATTACAAAAAAGTCAATTTACAATGAACGCGCAAAAAGTGGCGAACAAGAATTATTGGGTGGGTAACCACATGCGGCCATTTCTTTGTTCCACTATGCCATTGCCTCGCTCTTTCACGTGCCATTGATGCATTGCACCCTTCTCTTTCGCCTTGCACCTACCACCTTCATGATTTTGTGCCTGCTCGGTTTTGGGCCTTTCTCCCAGTAAGTGCACAGTAAAACCAATTGAACATTTCGTGAAACGCATTGCTGCGAACCTTGCCACCGCCATGACCCGTGTTCTTAAAATAGGCCGCCTTGGCTTGGTAATGTGATCGTTCCATGCCTTGGTTGTTGCTCCAGAGTGCAAGAGACCCATATTCATCTAGAAAGAAGGAACTGTGTGCATAGACAATATGCATGTAGTGTGTTATATGAGTTTCCCCCCAAGCATCGATCATTTCTTCTGTGAATCTGTCAATCGAAGTCTTGAATGTAGCTATCTCTGCTTCATCAAGATACGGGCGCTCAAGAAGCCTCATCATCTCATCACAAGCTTCCCACACATGTGCACGCTTCAATCCTAGTGTTGCCTCATTGCCTCGATAGGTTGTTACATCACAAATCTGCTTCCATAATTCAAAATGTGTATGGCTTTGAGCCTCACCATAGTTTGAGAGCAGGTGTCTTGCTTTTGCACCACCCATACATATCTTATTAGGGTTATCTTGGGTACTTGATGGGTTTTTGCGATCCTTAGAGAGGGTGACAGCACCTGCGCGAAGCCCCACGGATGATAAAACAACTTCAAGCTCTTGGATGCACTGTTCTCGCCGTGACTCTGGCTCCATGTTCCAAGCATAATTGATGTGGAGCATCAACAATTTGTCCAGAATTCTAAGTCTTGTGTGCAAGGTACACACATATAATCGCGAGAGTGGAATTGAAAGAATAGGGTTCCAAGTAGCATCCTCCTCTGCGCGAGATGGTGCCTTGCTTTGATTGCAGCTCATAATTCCATTGAGCCGCCAGACGTGCATACCCTTCCCTTTTTGTAATTGATTTGAGCCCTTTGCACTTGCCTGCTTACGACCTTTCACCTTGGTTGCTTGTTTGGCCTTCCCCATTGTGACACTTGGCATCCTTGGATGACAACAAAAGATGCATGGAAACAAAGTGTTAGCACCGCTTTTAGTTCCCAACATGCATTTGAGGGTCTTGAGATCACCACCAAGGTGCCACTCTATTTCAAAGTCACCAGTGCCAGGCACATGCAAGACTTCACCATTTGATTGCCTGTGTATCACTCCTTGAATGCCTGTACGAGTGAAGTACCACCTCAGACTGTCATGGTCCTCATGCGGAAGGATCCATGCCGCCTGCCACCATATGTTCTTCTCAGACTGCACTCTAAAGTAATCTTGCTTGTGTTGCTTTGTGTGCAAGTTATTCTCCGCATCACCTGTTTCATCTTTGCCATCTAAGCTCTTTCGCTTCAATGGCCTGCTCATGAGTGTCAGACTTGTACGTTCCACCCTTTGGCCCTTTACAACCTGACATTCATCCAATTTGAGGACAAATATAGCCTTTCCATCCGCCTCCTCTAATGTCATATCATAAAACTGAATCATAGCTCGTTGAAGTGCCTCCACCTCGACGTAAACATTGTTAAACTTGTTGTAAGCAAAATCTTTTGAATTTGACATTGGCATGCTACCATCCACCCATCTGTAGCCGCCTAGCAAGTCGGCAATATTGTTGTTTGCTGACTTCCTTGCCATAACTATACTGTATGGTGTTGGAAGTATAGATCGTGTCATTCCTTTGCCTCATAGATGTGCTGTGATGCAAGTATACAAAGCCCTGTATCCCTTAATCACTGATACCTGCTGTGTCGCACACAGTGAGCATGTCAACGGGACTGACAATCTACTCGAATTCCTTGAGAAAATACTTTTGAATCCTATCATGCAACGCACCATTTGCTAGATTGGTTATCATATTGATTACTTTCTGCTCTAGAATAATGTGCTCAAGGATAGACTCCTCAGTATTGGAACAACCTAATATTGCTTTAGCACATTCCCTGGACATCACATAGTACAGAGTCAATGACATAACTATATGAAAAAAGAATGTAATGCTAGTTTTGAAGCTGTGATTACCTTGTTCGACGCACACGTCGTTTGCGAGCCCCCCCATCTTTGGAAAGAAGACTCAGAGGCTTGCGCTTTCGCTGCCTTGCATTATATCCCATGGGGAGGTGAGTGAAATGATCGACACATCAGTGAAGGTTCCGAGTTGAGTTTCAAAGATGGAGATAGTTCTCTATAACTCGATCCATGCTTTCCACACCTTCATCAAGCTTCATCTTCTGCTCTCTGCATCCTCCTTCTCTAGATCCTTGACTCAAGCCAGCATATGTTCCTTTGTGGCCATGAAAGTTGACGCACATTCTTCCTTTTCTGCCTTGCATAATTCTAGAAGCTTCCTGAGGTGATTTTGATTTGAGAGTTCCTGCAAGTACAAAGAATAGAGCCTCTGACAGGACCCTAAGAAACCATTATAACCGTCACCCAAGAAGCGTACAACCTGTGTGATATTACGAAAAGGGGGAGGTGCACCAGTCTGTGGATCAACGGGATAAATGCTTCCATCGGTCCAAAGATCAATGGCTTTTGCACCTTGAAGTCGTAGCACCTCAGCCAGGAATACATCCCTTCGTTCGATTACTTCGCATTGTGGCATACTCCTCGTCTAAGTCCACGTGCAAGCGAAACTTTGATTACTTGTTGGTGATGTCCCGTAGAGCCATTGTACCTAGCAAATGGAGATGGAGGAGATGTAGATGGATACAGAGATGGAAATGTGGATGGTGATGGAGATGATGGAGATGGAGGAGATGAAGATGGAGATGGTGATGGAGATGGAGGTGGAGGAGATGCAGATGGATACAGAGATGGAAATGGAGGCCTTGAGGAGATAGATATGGAGAGCTTTCTAGTGATGGAGATGGAGAGCTTTAGCTTGCAAGGATGTGTAGATCTGTACCTTCACAGGAGGGGATGGTGAGCTCTTCCATGAGAGCTGGTGGAGAGGAGGATGGAGTAGGAGGTCCAGATCTGCAGGCCATGGCTCCTAGAGAGAGAAAAAGAATCCCTTACCCAAGTAAAACACCCTAAACTCATTTTAGAGAGAGAGAGTGTAGGAGAGAGAGTGGGATCTGCAGCACCTCCAAAAAGGGAGGGAACAAAGTGACGAAAATTTTCAAACATTCTTTGTGAAAGGTACTTCACTACAAGACAAAAAGGCAGTTAGGTCCATATTCCTTCCCAAGGACAGAAGATCTAATGATTAGATCACCTTTTGGCCTATTTTATTTTTTGTAGAAAAGGAAAAATGCATTTTCAGGCCTAGGCCACTAGCTTGGTCAAAGCTTGATTAGCATTTTAAGCATTTCACTAAGTGTCCAAATAAAAGGGCCCAAGAAGACCCCAAACAAGTCCTAACGCTACAAAAACTACAATAGATACTGCTTTGTTGCAAATTTCATACATAAATTGTTTATTTGTAGATTTTTGGTTGTAAGTAAAGATTGCTAACAACATCAACTAGATTGTCAGTGAGAATCTTGACAAGAATAGCTTCCATGCGTGGAAGTTCAGAATGACCAATTTTCGGATGGGAAAAAGATTTTGGGACTATGTTGTTGAAGGAGACAATGAGGAGCCTCCTGAATTGCTTCTTAAGAGAACACAACTTCAGCAAAGATAAAGGCGTTTAAAGATTGGAGCCAGGATGTAAGGAAAGTCATGTATTGGCTTTCAATCAACAGACACTATGATAGGGCATATATAGGATGCCAACACTCCAAGGTTGCATGGCAAAACCTAGTGCTCATATCTGTTGGAAACAGGGTTGTAGGAATGCACGCACGTACACACACACACACACACACACACACACACACACACACACATACAATGGAGAAGCTCAAGGGAGCATACAATGAGATGATAGATAGATAATAAATGTGTGCTATACAAATATGATAAGTATACCCCAAGATGGGTATATACTAGCATGGGGAAAAAAACCTCCTAAAGAGGGAAAAAGTGCCCTGGCTGGTCCTAGTGTGTGCTCACACATCACTACTAAATATGGCTACAAATCCCCCCTAGGAGTGATGATGTGCAAAGAAAGGGTGAGCTGGCACTAAAAGTACAGAGATGTACTAGGCTCTTTGAACTATGAGAGGGATCCCAAACTAATCCATAAAGGGAAGTAAGTTCAAAGCTTTGCGAAAAGCTTCAAACTTCTCTTGTGAGAGAGCCTTCAGAATAAATCTTCCATGTTGTCCTATGTTGGCACATATGCCAAGCTGATTTCCCCTACGAAGCTTCTCTCCCTCACATAATGATAATGCACCTCAATGTGCTTTGTGCGAGTGTGAAAAACTAGATTCCTTGCAACTGCCATAGTGCTTTGACTATCAGTAAAGATGGTAGTGGTGGCTAAGGACTCACTTATACCTAAATCAACAATAAGGTGTCTGAGCCGCAAGACACACTCAACTATTGTTGTAAACGTTGCCTTGTACTTAGCTTCACAGCTAGAAGTGGCCATAGTGGGTTGCTTCTTATTAAGCCATGATATACATGAATCACCAAGGTGAAAGCAAAAACCACTTGTGGGGACACTTGTGTGTCGGAAAACATCCAGCCTAGTCCGAGTCAGTAAATGCATGTAGTTGTGATTTACCCCCCTTGGGATAAAACAACCCAAAGTGCTTGATGCCCTTTAGGTAACAAAGCACCCATTTGACAGACGCCCTATGCTTTGTGCCTGGGCTATGCATAAATTTGCTCAATACTAAGACCCCATATTGAATGTTAAGTTTGGTGTTACATAAGAAGATAAGGCATCCAACAGCTTCTTTTGATACATGCCCCCAACATCAAAAGGGTCTCACCTGCATCTTTAAGACTAAGTCACAAGCCAGGTTCCATAGGTTTACAATCTCCAAGATTGAACCTCTTCAACACTGCCTCTATGTATTATTTCTACTCTGCAGAGCATAATAATGCCATTATTACGCTGTCAAAACTCAATGCCCAAATAATAGTGCAACTGTTGAAATATACAAGTGAATAGGGTGTGTGTGGGAACAAGCTCTTGGATAGAGGTTGTAAAAGAGAAGATGTAATTGTGAAAGAACCTGTGAAAAGGTGAGAAGAATCTACTAGGAGAGAATAATGGGTAGCATGAGGGAATTTAGGAGTGTGGAGATATTCTAGGAGATATTCAGGGAAAAGAGAAGAGGTGGAGAGAATCAGGCAAGAGGTGGAGATATTCTGGGAGTGAATCATGGAGAAATCAATGGGATTTGATGCTTGATGTAAACTCTATAAATTGAGGCATAGCCCTAATGAGAATTTGCTGGTTTTTGAGTATCCATGCCTACATTAATCTATTTGCTAATTATTCACTAATTACATCTTAATCATTTGCTAATCACTTTTGTTAATGATGTTGATTCTAGTGTTTGATCCACCATGGCTCATCATTATGCTCAAATTTCAACATGGTATCAGAGCCATGCCTAGAATCAATTAGGTTTATGAGCCCATTAGTTAATTAATCTAGATTAGTAGATAATTAGCAAAAAATCAAATTTTTAGTGAGTTTTCACTTCTCCCCTTCACCCCCAGCCCGTGGAGGACTCCATTCTCCTTGCACAGTCAAAATTAGGTCTTGTGCTTCTAACACAAGCTAGTCAACATCCCTAGCTTCAAGCCATCAACTCCACGCATCAAACCGCCGCGACGGATGCAGCCAGATTTACGAATTTTGCAGGCGCCGTTTTTTTGAAGGAGAATTGAGATTCCTACTTGCTCAGTTCAAATGTCTTCAATGCCTCTTAGCCCAAGGGGTAATCAAGCATGCTCTACAAGATGGTGAAGACAGAATTCAATTTCATCAAGTCTACAGTGAGATCCAAGCTCTTCATCAAATTTGCAGGTGACTTTGGTAAAACAGAGATTAAGCTTTCATTATTTGGTCAAATCTTGTGTTTCTTGGCTTAATCCTCTACTAGACTCATTGCTATTGATGCCTTTGAAAGCATTTGAGCTCATTTGAAGTGGAAGGCACCAGATCTGGACTCCCCGCATACTCTGTTTTCTGCACACAAAACAGAGCATTAATTTGCTAATCAATGATTAATCAGTGCTAATCACTGTACTTTGGTGCAATTGAGGGTTCAAATTAACCATTAGGTATCTGATACAGATCCCTATAACTTCAGATTGCAAATCGGAGTTGGTTTGATACTCCAACCATCTCGTACAAATTGGTTACCCTTGATTTAATGTAATTTCTGGGAAAATTGTGCTGATAAATTTGTGAAAATCATCATTTTGCATTTAACCCTTGGTTAATGCCTGTAAATCTCACTCAAAATCAAGATTATTCACAGCCAGAGTTGCATTTGGAATGTGCATGAGAATGAATGCTATACGCATTATGTATTGGGCACATTGCATCAATGTAAAAATGGGAATTAACACTACCGTCAACTTTACATTTAAACTTGTAAACATATTTTGTGCCAATGGCCTTCTTGCCAAATCAGACAACTCCCAAGTATCATTTTTGAGTAAAGCATCATATTCAGAATGCATAGCACTCATCCATTGTTGTAATTCCTTTGCTTCATCAAAGGAGACAGGTTCCTCTTCATTACACAAAAACTGACAATAAGAGCATGATCTGCATCAACATGAGATATGTCATGAGAACCTACACGTGTTCTGCTAGGCAAAGGAGTGGCTGATTTGTTGTCATATAGTATTTACATAAGCCATTTTGGCATATACTTTTTGACTCCTCCAATTTTCCTTCTTTCCATCAATTGCATCATCCACATTTGCCTCATCAATAGACTGATCTGTGGACTGAAAAACATGCTAATTTTTAACTTATGTGGGCTGATTTTAAGCATTCTTTTGAGAACCCAAATGCTCTACATCAATGTGTCTTGCATTGAACAATGGAAAGAGAGTGTCAAATATGTTCTGCTATTTTTATACGAAAGCAAGGGCCAAATTACATCTTCCACAAATACATCTCTACTCACTCAAATCCGATGTAAAAGGGATTATAGAGACAATAACTTTTACTTTCCGGGCTATACCCCATAAAAATACATTTAACCACCGTATCGTCAAGCTTGCTATGAATTTTCTTAGGCACACACACATAAACAAGATAAGCAAAAATGCGTAAGTGAGCCACAAAGGGATTTCTATCATTCCAAGCTTCAAAAGGCGTAATTATATGCCAAGTGATGTAAGTGAATGTGGGATGATGTGAATGATGTGGGATGATGTGAGTAAATGTGGGAATGATGTGGGATGATATGAGTGAATGTGGGAATGATGTGGGATGATGTGGATGAATGTAGGAATGATGTGGGAAGATGTGAATGGATGTGGAAAAGATGTGGGATGATGTGAGTGAATGTAGAAATGATGTGGAAATATGTGAATGGATTTGGAAAAGATGTGGGATGATGTGAGTGAATGTGGGATGATGTGAGTGAATATGGGAATGATGTGGGAAGATGTGAAAGGATGTAGAAATGATGTGGGATGATGTGAGTGAATGCGGGAAGGATGTGGGATGATGTGAATTCATGTAGGATGATGTGAATGGACGTGAATTGATGTGAAATGATGTAATGTCAATTGATGTAAAAAATGTGGGATAGTGAGAAATGATGTGGAATGATGAGAATTGATGTGAAAGGATGTGGAATGATGAGAATTTTGTTTGGGAATTGTATTTGTATGTGAAACTTGTTTTCTAAAGATTGTTTTACGTCAAGTATGCTGGGGGAAGCATTTTGACTATCTTATGGAATGAGGTCGTGGGGACCTAAGTGGAAATGTTGCACAACAACAGTTGACGGTGGAGAGTCAAAGAAGGACGTCTCGCATGGCAAGATCGATCGAGGTCTTGACCAGCCTCGGTTCGATTAAAATGGTGAGCTTCCGATACAGTGGATGAGGGACCAAGGAAGCGGCCTATGAGTGAAGTGCTAGGTCACCTACAAAGGAACCTAGAGGGTGCTGACCATACGGTGCTCGGGCTTTGGGTTGCCCAGGATACCCACACGTGCATCAAGGAAGAAAATGAGTTGGAGTTTGTTTTTTGAACATGGGCATGGATATAGTTGATTGGCCTTGCTGGTCTTCAACGGATGAGTTCATGGCTCTTTACATGGATCTTGTTGGTTGATCTAGCTAATCTTCAACGAAGAGTCCGTATGGATTTTATGCGATGATATTCCTAGGTACTATGGGCTAGGAACTATCAAAAAGGCCCCTGAGTGAGTAGGTGGTGAGCGTTCTGGTTGCCAATGATGCCATAGGTACACTGAGGAAGGAATGAATGGAATACTTGATTATATTCCTGGGTACTATGGGCTAGGAACTATTGAAAAGGCCCCTGAGTGAGCAAGTGGTGAGCGTTTTGGTTGCCAAGGATGGCATAGGTACGCCGAGGAAGGAATGATTGGAAATTGAACTTGGAACTGGAATATTGAGGACTATGATGGAAACACTGTGGTTTTATTGCAATGTTGTTTTGGAGAGAGTTGAGTCTAAGAAAAACCAATTTCATATTGGGTGTGTAAGTGGTGTGTCTATTTAAGTTCTGCATGAGAGCTGGCTAGGGGGCCTGGGAACTCTTTTCCCTGGTACTACCCAAGACAAAACATAACCAAATTTTTATAATGGATCCTATCAATACAGTGATCGGGCGGTTGGCTAACCCATGGGATTGGATGGGGTTAGGTTGGACTGATGGATTCCTATAATAAAATTCAATTCTGTTGTTCAAGTTACGATAGTTGAAGTAAGTCGTAGGATAATCCTTGTTCTATGGAAAAGAATCAATGGATGTGCCTCTTTTGATGGGGAAAAAAGCGTTGGTCTCTATGAACCAAGTGCAAGTTCCTCCTTTGATTCAGTCATGTGACCTGTGGGTTCGGTCGAAATACAAAGGTTAGTTAAGTCCCTTGAACACATTTTTAGCTCTGTAGAAACAAAGTGTCTAAAGCATGTAAAAACTAGTGATGACTTTGCTTTCCAATGGTGGATATGCCCAAGTGTAATCATTAATGAAAGTCACAAAGTAGAGATATCCCGTGATTGATGGTGTTCTCATAGGACCACATACATCACTATATATAAGTTGTAACTTCTAGGCATTCCATCTTTTGAGAATGATGATGCTCGTTGCGTCTTGCCCAAAATGCACCCCTCACATACATGTTTGACATGGGCCTCAAGCTTTGGAAACTTTGACATTATCTCTTTCCTTCTAAGATATAACCAATTGTAAAAATTCAAGTGACCAAAGTGAGCATGCCATAGCTTCGTGCGTCACTCTCATAGCACATGTGGCAGTAATTGAACAAGCATTATGTGCCAATCTCCCATGCCTGACCAACCTATAAATCCCATGGCTTAGAGTGCCAGATATACCACAATGATGTCTCCATCACCCTGGCCATGAAATGTACACCTATTATTAATAAATCTGACCACTAGGCCTACCCTAGCAATGGCAAATACTTAAAAAAAGTTCTTTTTAATGCTTGGCACAAACAAGACTTCACACGGCTGCACTGCCCGAGCATTGCGATGCTCAAAGTGATGTCTGGTGAGTTCTAGACATGGATTGACATATGTGTGAGAAGCCTAGGGGATGTTAGTGTACACTCAATGCCCGCCTCTCAGCATGTATCTCACTTTGATATATAATGCACTGTTAGGCCCCCATTATGATGAGGAGTAGCCATGGTGCATATGTCTTTAGTGGGAAGCTCGGCTTAGATGCCGATGGGGTCATTATTGTGACTATTGATGATGGTTAGGAGATGGTTAGGGGTACGAGTGTTAGCTGGGGTCCGAGGCATCGCCCCGACTGAGGGGTCCCAAGGGGGCTAGAAGCCCCCTTGGCAGGGGTTTGGGGGCAAGAGCCCCCGAGGCACGATGGTATAAAGAATATTCCCTTGGATACTAGTTCCATCATTAGTGGGCAGTGGTCGGCCGGTCATCCGCATCCTTGATATGCAGGCAGTGACCATGTCTGTGCAGTGTAACCGCCCTCGTTGTATACGCGTCTACCACACCGCCTACAGTACTATATATGGACATGGTTGCCATGAGCTAAGGCATCCAATGAGTATCCACCCCCTTCTACACCTCGTACATAATCCATCCAGAGTCTGTCTAGATCGCCATCTAAGCTCTACTTAAGAGCGCACGGGTGGACAGCACCATCACTTGTACCTCTTTGGTATAATCAGAATTTTAAATTCTCTCCATTGTGTATCTATTGCATTGTCTATTGTGCTTTATCTTGCTATCTCTTTCTGATGTGCCATATTCTTATAGGGGAGTCTAGGCACATTTGGGGATAGTTCCCATTTTAGCATTGAGGGGGAGTATTGTGGGATAGCATTTTCATTCGTGCAATGCTAAATGTATGGATGAATGAGAACAACTCGCTTAAGAGAGGATGTTGAAATATGTAAGCTTGGTTTATGTATGTGTTGAAATATGTAAGCTTGGTTTATGTATGTGTGGAAAAGCACTCTAAAAGTGCTAGAGATTGTGTGGTGTGAGTTGTGGCCACTCATGTGGAAAAGAGAGTGCCACATGTAAAGTTGGATGGGTCAATGGCTATCTATTATAGAAGCCTCATTTGTATGGACATGCATATGCAATAGATTATAGTTGAGTGTGCTACTCTCTCTCTCTCCAGCCTTGGTGTGGTTCAAAACCCACCTTGATCTTATGCTTAATATTTTGTCTACCACCATGATCAATCCCGTATTAGGATTCTTAACACTCTTAACCCATCTTCTTATGTTCCATATAATCCTTATGTGTTACTACCAACTTATGTGGTTCAATGGGTACTCGTCGTCGTCAACTACCCATGAGTAAGGCTAAGGTCACTGAAATAGTGGCAAATTCCCTAGCCTTGGCTAAGGTCATTGAAATTGTGGCAAATTCCTTAGGAAAATCAAAGGACAAAATTCTCAATGCAATAAGAGAAAGGGGTATATGTTGTAGCACCACAAAATTCTCAATGCAGTAAGAGAAAGGGGTATATGTTATAGCACCACAAAATTCTCAATGCATTAAGAGAAAGGGATATATGCTATAGCACCACAAAATGTGGTTATGGCCATTGTTGAGATTCAAGCTCGATGTCAGTGTGAGCCAGCTATGCTATGTGCTGGCAGATTAGGTAGGAACATGTGTGAGACATAAATGACCGCGTGTCCAGCTGGTCATAGTGTGTGGACATTAGCTAGGGTTAGTAGAGTGTGGACACAACTCATTGTGTGTTGTGTGGATTATGGATTAGTGCATTATGCTTTGTGTGAGAGAGGACATGGCTTCCCTCTATGGTTAGGGTTTGCAATATACATTAGGGTTTGCTCCTGTGTGTGTGTCTCCTCCCCTTCTACCATTCTTTCAACATGGTATCAGAGCCTTGTGCTGTTTATTAGGGTTTATGAGTGAGTGAGTGAAGAGGGAGAAGAAGCTGTGAAAAGAAGCTGTGAAGCTTGCCATTGGAGCTGTGAAGCTTGGAGCACACCAAATACTATCAGATCTGAGAGCTTGGCCTACCGGGTAAGGTCTTCTAAACATCCTTGAGCGGATTGCAGGTGAAACAGGCAAAAGCAAAGCAAAATAGAGCAAATCAAAGCAAAGAAAAATTCTGTTTTTTTGAAGCTTTCCATTAAAGCTTGGGAACATTGATGTATGGTGGAAATACAAGTGATTCTGGCAAAAGACATATGTATTTGACAAAGAGGGATGTATTGGCAACCCATGTGCAAGCCTTGAACAAATTTTGGAGCAATTTGAATGCATTTCAAAGTGTGAAAATCTCTGGTTTTTGAGCTCACACAAAACAGAGAAAAGGAAGCCAAAAGTTGATGAAATTGGAGCATGTATTTGGTAAAAATCAAAGCTTTGGTGGATTTCACACATACCTAGGAGTGTTGGGGCCTTGATTATCTCATCATTGAACATTACAACCACTCCCAAAGGGCTCTACAGCAGGCGGCGCAGCCAGAACAGAGGAAACAGAGCATTTTTTTGGTTTTTTGACTACGAGGAGATCCGATTCTCATTGGTTGGTTGATACCTTTCAAGTTTGCTTTAGCAATTGGATGCCTTACACTTTGGAGAAGAGGGCTATGTGATTTGTTTGGTCAATGATGCTTAATTGAGCTGGGAATGAGCTGACTAAAACAGGCTGTCCACTGGTTGCAGAGAAACAGGGTCATTTTAATTGAGCAATTAATCCTTGGTGTTTTACAATTGAACAAATTCCTCTTACATGGAGTTGATGGACACCAATGCTAAGCTAATGAATGCCTGGTTGCTCAATTTGGACAAATATTGAAGGAATTAGAGCAAATTTTCTACTGGTTTTTCTAGTTTTTTCTGGTTTTTCCAAAAACAGAGAAAGGGGTTTTCAAAAATTGATATGTACACGTGTCAGATGGTGTTGATACTCTACATTGAGGTTGATTAGGTGTCAATGCAAGTTGCCTATACTTGATTGCACCATTATATTGTGATTTGGAGCCTTGGAAGGCGTGTCAATTCAGGGTATCCCGGACTGCGTGAGTAAGTTCATCTTGGATGATTACAGGTTGATTTTCTACATCAAATTTGGAGTTTGTTGGCTACCTTGGAGTATCTGGAACATTCATTGGAGTGTGGTTGAGCTGAGGAAGGCTCGGTTTCAGATTTAGACGAGTGCGGAAGAGCAGATATGTCGGATAATCCAGTTCAGATTGTTGGTGAGAAGCTGGATAGGAAGAACTTCCAGGCATGGAAGTACAGGATAAAGAGTTTCTTAAAAGGAAAAGGATTTTGGAACCTCATTACAAGTGCTGAGCCAGAGCCTGAGCTACCTCGGCAACCTACACAGCAGCAGCTTATTGCTCATAAGCAATGGTCAGATAGAGCATTCAAAGTGCTGCATTATCTGTCTATATGTATTTCTGATGCTATGCTCATACACATTCAGGATGCTGAGAATCCCAAAGATGCATGGGATACTTTGGTCAAGATGTTTGATACAGATACGAGTGCTCGCAAGTCTCAGTTGCGACAGCAGATACACAATGTGAAAAGGAATAAAAGGAGCATACATGATTATGTGCAAGAAATCAAGAAGTTTGCAGATGCATTGGCCACAATAAATGCCCCCATGCCTGATGATGATTTGGTGGATATTACCTTGCGTGGTCTTGGCAAGGAATACAAATCTTTTGATACATCTATCTCAGTGAGGAGTACAGGTTTACCTGACTTCGATGAGCTGGTTTCACTCTTGTTGGTTGAGGAAATCAAGCTCACTGATTCATTTCTGGATGCATCTACTAGCCATGATGATGGCAGAAATCAGGATTTCTACTCGCAGAGAGGCTTTAGAGGCAGGGGGAGATTCGCATCACATGGACGTGGTGGTAATGATCGTGGATGGCAGGATAGGCCTCCACAACAGAATTTTCAGCCTTCATATGGTGCTCGAGGTGGTCGTGGATATGCACCTCAAAGAGGTCGTGGTAACCCCCGTGGTAGAGGACGTTGGCAAGGCCAACAAAATTCAATGCAAGATGTGGAATGCCATTATTGTGGCAAATATGGTCATATGGCGAGAGATTGTTTCCGCAAACAGAATGATTTGAGAGGGGGAAGAGCACAACGTGGTGGTCATTATGGTGGAAATTATGCACAATATGGTGGAAACTATGCATCAAGTAGCAATGATGGAACTGCAAATCATTTGTTTGCCATGAAGCATGTTGTGGGTTCTATGACAACAAATGCTGAGAATGATGATACATGGTATATGGACTCAGGAGCATCAAACCATATGACATGTCATGGAGAATGGTTTGAGCATATGAAGCCTATGGATGTAAAAGGCTATGTGGAAACATGTGATGATACCCAGCATGTCATTACACATGTTGGAAGTGTACCATTGGTCATGCACAATGGTCAGATAAAGTCTATGTCAGATGTGCTGTATGTGCCTTCGATCACTAAAAGCTTGGCCTTAGTTGGTCAAATGGTGGAACAGGGATTACAGGTTCGTTTCAACGAGCATGGATGCTTCGTTGAAGATTTCAAACATGGATGTAGAGTGATTGCTAAAGGCAAGAAAGAAGGCAGATTGTTTAAGCTGGATGCTGGAATTCCTGAGCTAAAATCAGCCATGTTCTCAAAGAGCAGGAATGTGGTACACAGGACATTGATATGTGGCACAAGAGGATTAGACATGTCAATATACAAAGATTAAAGAACATGCAAACAAGAGGCATTGTCAATGGATTGCCTAGGTTCAAATACGATGGACATATGCATGTTTATGAAGCCTGTCAGTTTGGAAAGTAGGCAAGGTTGAGGTTTCCTAGAGAAGGAAATATGAGTAACAGGCCACTTGAGATCGTACATAGTGATGTATGGGGTCCTGCACAAAACCCATCTATCAAAGGCAGTTTATACTATGTTACATTCATAGATGATTTCAGCAGGATGACATGGATATACTTTCTGAGAGAGAAGAGTGAAGTGTTGGAAAAGTTCATGGATTTCAAAGCTTTTGCAGAAAAGCAATATGGCTGTTGGATTAAATGTTTGAGAACAGATGGAGGTGGTGAGTACACCTCAAAAGCTTTTGAGCATTTCTTGAGGAAGCATGGAATAAGAAGACAGTTGACTTGCAGGTATACACCTCAGCAGAATGGTGTGGCTGAGAGAAAGAATAGAGTCATATGTGAAGTGGCAGGGCAATGCTTAATGAAAAGAGCATGCCAGATTACTATTGGGCAGAAGCATGTGCTACTGCAGTGTATATACTGAATAAAACACCTACAGCAGCCATTCATGGAAGCACGCCAGAGATGCGGCTTATAGGTTACAGGCCAGACATTGGACATCTTAAAGTTTTTGGATGCATAGCTTATGTACATGTGCCTGATGAAAGAAGAAGGAAGTTGGATCCTAAAGCAGAGAAATGTGTATTTGTTGGATATGCACAAGATCGAAAGGCATACAAATGTTATAACCCTCAAACTAGACAAGTAGTCATCTCACGAGATGTGGTGTTATTGAGCTTGCTAGTTGGTACAAAGCAAAAGATGAGGGAGTCATTGAGTCACTTGAGGCTGATGTGCCTGTGAACTTGCCACCACAAGCAAGTTCTAGTTCTACTACTATGTCTGGGCCAGCAGAGCAGAAGCTAAGAGTAGCAGTGTACGTCCATGGTCAGGACGTTTGAGGCATGAGAGTGTGAGCACTGGGAGTAGTGCTATGGATAAAGGAAAGAAGAAGGTCGAAGGAATTGGAATCACATGTTATGAGTCATCTAATTCTGAGAGTTTGGATGAGGAGCTTGGCATACCTGTTTTACACACACCTGGTGCTAGGCAGGACAGATATGTGCCACCACATGCTAGAGTTACAGGTGTACAGAGTGACCCGCATGCATTGCGGAGATCCCAGAGGGTCAGATATCCCGTTGACAGATTGACATATAGAGATTTTGCTATGCACTATGCATACATGACATCTATGGTGAAGCATGTGGAACCTACATGCTATACAGAGGCTATTGGAGAGCATGTATGGGAAAAAGCAATGGATGTTGAGATGGACGCATTGGTCCATAATGATACATAGGACTTGGTTGCATTACCAAAGGACAAGAATGTTATTGGATGTAAATGGGTTTACAAAGTGAAGTGCAAATCTGATGGTTCTATTGAGAGACACAAAGCAAGATTGGTAGCAAAGGGTTATGCACAAACCCAAGGATTGGATTATGATGAGACGTTTAGTCCAGTGGCTAAGATGGGCACAGTGAGAGCAGTCATTGCTATGGCTACAGCTAATGGCTGGGAAATGCATCAGATGGATGTCAAAAATGCATTTCTAAATGGAGATCTACAAGAGGAAGTGTACATGGCACAACCAGAAGGGTATGTACACCCTAGATATCCCACTCACGTATGCAGATTGAAAAAGGCATTGTATGGCCTAAAGCAAGCACCTCGTGCTTGGAGTGATAAGATGAGCAGATATCTTATCTCACTTGGTTTTCAGACTTCTACAGCAGATTCTTCACTCTATGTAAAGAAGACAGAGCATGGGATTGTTTTACTAGTCATCTATGTGGATGATTTGATTATTACAGGTGATCATAGTGCAGATGTGATGCATGTCAAGAAAGCTTTGAGTGGGCAATTTGACATGAAAGATCTTGGTGAGTTGAGATACTTCCTTGGAATTGAAGTGGTGAAAGATCATGCAGGTACTTGGTTAGTACAGCGCCAATATGCATTGGATATGTTGGCAAAGTATGGCATGACAGGGTGTAAGGCTATGAGTACACCATTGGAGCAAAATGTGAAGTTGCGGGCTGATTATGGCGAGGAATTGGATGATCCTTCTATGTACAGGAAGATGGTTGGTAGTCTCATATACATGACTATCACACGCTCGGATTTGAGTTATGCAGTGGGGCTAGTCAGCCAGTTTATGCAGAGCCCCAGGAAACCACATTTGGATGCAGTGAGACGCATCATGAGATATGTGAAGACCACAGCACATTATGGTTTATTTTATGAGAGTGGTAAAAGCTTGGATATACATGGCTACACAGATGCTGATTGGGCAGGTAGCGCATATGACAGGAGGTCTACTAGTGGATATGCTTTTACACTTGGAAGTGCTGTGGTGAGTTGGAGTAGCAAGAAGCAACCTACAGTTGCTTTATCCAGTACAGAGGCTGAGTACAGAGGTGCAGCCATTGCTACTTGTGAGGCTATATGGTTAAAGAGTCTCTTGGCAGATTTATGTGAGCCTCTTGATGGCAAAGTTGTCATTCATTGTGACAACATGAGCAGTATACAGTTGGCAAAGAATCCAGTGTTTCATGCGAGGACCAAACACATTGAGGTCCATTATCACTTTATCAGAGAGAAGGTGCTGGATGGTACAGTTGATCTTCAGTATGTGAAGACTGATAGCAGGTGGCAGATATCTTTACGAAGCCACTTAGCAGGGAGAAGTTTGAGTACTTCCGGACTATGTTGGGAGTACATGGGATGAGCTTGAGGGGGAGTGTTGAGAGTCTTGATATACCAAGCTCATCTACATCTTCATCGGCAGTACATCATCAGCTTGAGAGGGGCTGTTGAGATTCAAGCTCGATGTCAGTGTGAGCCAGCTATGCTATGTGCTGGCAGATTAGGTAGGAACATGTGTGAGACATAAATGACCGCGTGTCCAGCTGGTCATAGTGTGTGGACATTAGCTAGGGTTAGTAGAGTGTGGACACAACTCATTGTGTGTTGTGTCGATTATGGATTAGTGCATTATGCTTTGTGTGAGAGAGGACATGGCTTCCCTCTATGGTTAGGGTTTGCAATATACATTAGGGTTTGCTCCTGTGTGTGTGTCTCCTCCCCTTCTACCGTTCTTTCAGCCATTTGGCAATCAACTAAATGTCCCACAATGTCTAGGATTGTTCCAAACCAACCACAAATTTTGTTCTGTGCCTATTTTTTGAGAAATAATCATGCAAAAGATCACTGCTATACTAAGTGCAACCATCTCAATAGCAACATGACAAGCTGAAAGGTTACGAACTAATTATAATTTCATGGATACATTAAAAAAAACTCACAAAATAGGTCCACCACACCAACCATTTATGCAATAAGGTTTACCTACACAAGGTCAACCTCCAATACTAAGAACTGATTTTAATTTCATGGATAGATCAAATGCAACTTATGAAATAGGTCCACCACCCCAACCATTTATGTAACAAGGTTTACCTACACAAGGGTGACCTCTAATGCCAAGAACAACCTATCTTGGGAATATTAGGAAATAGGTCCACCACCCCAACCATTTATGCAATGAGTTTTACCTACACAAGTCTGACCTCCAATGCCAAGAACAACCTGTCTTTGGAATAGTGAAAATATGTGTTGTCGATCTCCTTTTACAAGGAATTTTGGGAAACCTAGAAATAGTGGGATGTGTGGCAATCATTTTAGGCCATTGGGCCTGGTTATATGCTATCGTTGTCAGTAAGAAGGGCATATAGCAGCTTATTCCAATGAAATAAAGCATCAAGAGTACACTCCCTTGTGTAGTAATTATAATCGGGGGAGGGGCATTACGAACAAGATTGCCCATTGGGCCCAGTTATATGCTATCATTGTGTCGCAGTAAGAAGGGCATATAGCAGCTTATTCCAATGAAATAAAGCATCAAGAGTACACTCCCTTATATAGTAGTTATAATCGAGGGAGGGGCATTACGAACAAGATTGTCCATAGAAAACCAAGTATTTTGGCTGCTAATGATTGATAAGGGCAAACAAGTGAAGGGCCTAGTTCTTTAGCAAATCTATAGAGGTAGAAAGTGAGGACCCCAAGCAAACCATAAGTGATCAGTGAAGGGCCTAGTTCTTTAGCAAATCTATAGAGGTAGAAAGTGAGGACCCCAAGCAAACCATCAAATCAAAGTTTATGCCTAGAAAACTGTTCTTTGCAAAGGAACCTACGATTGGTGCAGTGACTCGGTCACAACTAAACCAAGAGGGAGTAGAAGTGGATCCACCTCAGTTAGCTAAGAAAGAGGTACCTACAGATAAGATAGCAAGTGTGGGGGAGAATGTGAGTCACAATGCCAAACCTATTGAGTTAGAATCCTAGGGATGGTCTTCAGACCATCCCATTTTAGCTATCCCATTAGAAAACCCAAAAATTAAGGTGGAAGTAGCACATTCCTTGAACGACTAGTATAAGCAGAAAGAGAGACAAAGAAAGAAGTGGTAGAGAATAGAATGCTTGATTTATTGATTAAACTAGAGAATATTCCTTTGTCAATAAACTTAGGAAAATTATTAGAGGTTGTTCCCCAGCTGAAGACAACTTTACCAAAAGTGTAGAAGAAGAGGACGTAGAGTTAGAGTGTCTATGCTAATGGATTTAAACCTAAGCCAAGCGAAGTGAAGGATGTGCATATAGTTTACCTTTTTCTAGATTGAGAGGCCCCTCTGATTGATGTGAACATAGGCAATATGTTGGTTCCTGGGATGAAACAATTGAATGGCAGAGTGGTTATGAATTCAATGACAAAATAAACCATGGAAGAATTAGGATTAAGAAGGTTAGAGCCAACTAATTTAGTTTTTGGGACTAGCTGACCCAATGTAAAGTCAAAGCTCTACGAGTTTACAGGCTATAAATACCATTATCGTACTTTGGAAGACAAACTGGAAGTTAACATGGTACACCAATGAAAGGTTGGGTGAAAATAAATTTCATTATTATTCGAGGAACGACTCTGATAATAATATCATCACTGATTGGCTATCCATACCGAAAGAATGGACGATGGATTATCTTCTGATAGAAAGTGTACATGGGAATAGTTAAAGTGACATGGAAGAAAGATTTAGGATTTAGTGATAGAGAATTAGTTAGATAATGTAATGGAGAGAAGGAAGTGTTAATATGTACGAGGGATGGTAGGAGTCCATTTCACAGTTATGGGGGGCATAGTGACACTATAGAAGTCAAAACCCTAGAGAGAAATGAGTTCGTAGAGTGAAGAGATAATGTAGTGAAAACTCTATTAACATGGTACACATATAATTAGAATCAAAGAGTCCAAATCATATAAGAAATAGAGAATGTTGCCTGATGGAGTAGAAAATGGGAAAATTGAGAACTATAATCTGAATGAGTTTAAGAAGCTTTATGATAGGTTAGAATAATAAAAGTTAAAATCAGCTAAAATTGCATAATCTTGCATTTAGAAATAGATAAGGCACAAGCTTTGGGAGAGGTACACTAAAGTAAATACCTAATAAGTATATCTAATGTTTATCATAGGGAGGAAATTACATCATTATATAGTCTGCATTAGAAGAGAAATAATTGATTATAGAAGAGCATAAATTACTTATATGCCAACTTAGAGATAAGGAACAAGCTTTGGGGGAGGTACACCAAAGTAAAGACCTAATAAGTATATCTAATGTTTATCATAGGGATGAAATTATATCATTAGGTATTCTGCATTAGAAGAGAAACAATTGATTATAGAAGAGTATGAATTACTTATACGACAACTGAGATAAGGAACATATAGTCAAGTGTTGCAGCTTGAGAGAGAAAAACAAGAATCATTGTGGGAATTTCAGAGAAGGGAAGTAGCACTTAATGAGGATGATGTTTGAACATTAAAAAAAAGAAGTGGACATTTATAAACAAAAAAGCAGATATATGGGAGCTAAGCTTACTAAAGTAAGCAAGCAAAGCAAAGAAATATGGATTACCGCAAGCGAATGAGTCCAAAGGTAAGAGAGATAGATTCAATGAGTGAAAGGAAGTGCTATGGTGATGTGTCAGGAAAGTTTGAGTACATAGGAGAAGAGAGACGAGTACAAAGGTAAGAGAGATAGATGCAACAAAAGTGAAAGAAAGTGCTATGGTGATGTGTCAGGCTAGTTTGAGTAATGTTGATCTCATTTTGGATTAACAAAGATGCACCTCCAATTAAGGACATTAATAAGTGTTATTTAAAGGCACTATAAAAGTTGTACATTTTGAGATACTAGCCACCCAAGGCCTTAATTAGTAAGTTTTGGGTGCCCAAGTGTGAATAAGGGCTAGATGTATAAAGGAAAATTTCTTATAATGAAAGAACACAATCCCCCTTTGTGCTATGTGAGCTCTTGCTTTGTCTTGTGTGTGTGTGTGTGTGTGTGTGAGAGAGAGAGAGAGAGAGAGACAAAGAGAGAGAGAGAGAGAGAGAGAGAGTACTCTAATGCATGTTCCTCTTCTATGCATGTGTATTGGAGAGTGAGAGGAAGATTGCCTTACATTTTGGTGTGAGCGACTCCATGGGTGACAGCGTGGAGGTGGAGATTGGAGGAGTGGAGCTTCCCAAAGCGAACTTGGAGAGCCTCAAGGGATGTGAGCTCGAAGCATTGGTAAGTACCGAACGATAGTTGTAGTCTATTGTTGCTTCTTTCGATTATGAATGGGTAGAGTTCTCTCTTGGGAGGTGCGGTAGCCAATAACATTTTTGGTGCCTCTGCCGAACACCATTGTTTCTTCCATCTTCTTAGAGTTCACTATTGCCTTTGCATTTAGAAGGTGCATTGTGAAAAACTATGTAGATAAGGTTTGTGTGGAAGAGAAGAAATTAGAGTAGTTGTGGAAAATCGTGTGTTTGGAAGTGTGGGTGAGTACTTGGTATTACCTAGAGGAAAGCTACACTTGGTTTTACTTTCAATTTTTCTATTTTTGTCACCAATTTTTAAAATATGAGCTAGCAGTTGGTGAAATGCTTTGTCCTGTTTTTTCTAAAAAATCATAAAAATTACAAAAACAAAGAGTCATTGGTTGTGTTGGTGAATTGCATTGCATTCCAATTGCTTTTGGCACAACCTTTTTGGATCTTTTGAATAGAGAAATTGCACTCTAAACAAGATGCACAAAGATTGGTAGCACAACGGCTTCATCAGATTACTGAGGCACAACAAAGGGAAGCCACTACTACCAGGAGAGCACAAGAAACTGCATCAAAAAAATTTGAGGAAATGGATGCTAAATGAATGATCCGGGAAACAACCATTTCCAACTAACTCAGCAATGCCGACATTCGCATGTAGGATCTAGCTCGCCAACTCACCGCACAAGAAAGGAGTCTACGCCGCCTAGAGCCGACAGATGATATGCGTACCCTCCTTGAGCGTGCCTCGGCGGAGTTGGGACAGCTGCCAATAACTCCTCGGGCCCCTCCTCACACTCTTACCTTGTTTTTATCTACACTAACACTCTCATTACTTCAATATGATATCAACGTTAGCTGAAGAAATAGGCCTAAGTGAATTAACCCTAATTAAACAAAATACTGAAAGGGATGCTGACCCAACAATCATTATGGGTATTTTGAGGGGGGACCTTATATTAACTAACCCTCAAGACATCTTCTTCTATCTCTTGCACCCCATAGTTCTAAACCTTTGTAGTTGTGTCGTGCTACAAAATTCCGACATCCTAGACAACAATGTGTCAACAAACTTGATCTATTTGTTCCAGATGGCATACCAGAGACGCCAGCCAACTATGAGGTGGTTGCAAATACTTATCAATGGGTGATTAGTCATGGGTGGGTGGCTAAAAGTATACAATACTCACCAACATTTGAATCTTTGTGAGTCCACATTATATCACCCTATCGGAATCCTTAAACTCTATACTAATATCCACAAGCATTTAGAGGCTGTGCTCACCAATGTAAGATATAATTTTGATGCCACTCACATAAATTACTTGAATATTGATAATGAAGAAATTCCTGAAATTTGAAACTTTTTTAAAGCTCATAAGCCTAGCCACCCACCCCCTAGCACTGGTCAAGGTGAAGAAGAAGGTCCCTTTTCAGTTTCCAAATACACTTACCCTGTCTATTCTAATATCGCCCAGTAGGCTTCTCAATCCTTATCCTAGCGTGTCGCCTACTACATCTTCCCAAGCTGACTATATCTACTCTTCTTTCTCTCTGCCAGAATTACATTTTCCCACTAACACTCTCACCCCCGAGGAGGTATTGGCACCTATATCCCATCTCCACCACGGCAACCTCGGGAGGTACGTGATCTGACTCCACATGATAATATTGTGCCCTTCACTGAAAGAAATGTCTTGGATTCTTTGACACCTATAGAGTATGAGGAGTTTATTCAAGTAGGCAATCCACTTTAAAAGCCAAAGCTCATGTTCCAAGTACTGATGCAGATTACTCCATTTGATGTTACTTGGCAAATCATGCCAGAAGCATACTTTGCAGTCACACCCACAAGACAACATTATATTCCATACCCTCTCCGTGCCCCACGTCCCGACTTAGAGGAATTACTTCCCTTTGTAGGAGAAGGAACATTATGGGCAAATGTCGCAAAACACACAAGGCTTGCCAACCCTCACTTAGCCGACTTGCTGGAAATTCAACTTGTCATGTTCATGATCAGCTATTGTTATAGAAGATGGAGAAAGCGACATCCTGTACACACAAGAGGTGGATACACCATCATCCACACAAATGAGAAAGCACCACAACTGATAGATTTTAGAATTCAACCCACATGGCGACAAGATTTTCTAACTGTTCCAGAATACAATAGAGTCTACATGAGCGCGCCACCAACACTACGAATGGATCCATTGTACATGCCTATCTAGACGGTGGATGCCGCTAGAGTTCAAAGAGGCCAAACACAGGGACTCTCATATTTGTTATAACTTCCCTATCTTCACACCAGCAACATTTGGACATATTCAAGAACAAAGACAACAACATTTGGCCATATTCAAGAACAAAGACAGCAATGCTGACCTGGATCATCAGAGCTTGGAGCAGAATACCTGATCCTGCCATTGTGGCCAGTGTTAGGTTCCTAAAATTATTGGTGGTACTCATCATAGATCAACCTAAAGAAACTCATGATGGCTTTGAAGCACAGCATCATCTGCAGTTTGACATGAACCAAGGGCCTTCAGACACAGGAATGATGCTGTATTACCACCGCTTACGATGTCTTCCAGCCTATATGCATCTTACATTTGAAGACATGATCGACACTGGATTTTGGAAGTCCCACTCAACATTCCGTCAAACACTCCGAAAACTCCAGTCCAGACACAACTTCTACCCTGACATGAATTCGGTGACCAAGCCTTCTGACCTCGGTAACAAGTTCTGAGGATAGAACCTACATCAGGAAGGGGGGAATGTTAATCCCATTTGGATTAACAACATGATCCTCAATTGAGGACATTAATAAGTGTCATGCAAAGGCACTATAAAGGTTGTACGTTATGAGATATTGGCCACCCAAGGCCTAGTTAGTAAGTTTTGGGCACCCAAGTGTGAATAAGGGCCAATTTTATATAAGGAATTTTCTCATAATGAAAGGGACACAATCCCCTTTGTGCTATTGAGAGCTCTCTCCTTGTGACTTGAGAGAGAGTGAGGAGTAAGAGCATTCTAGCATTGTGCCTCTTTCATGCTTATGTGTCTATACTTGTATGAGAGTGTGAGAGAGAGTGTGATTGGTCTATGTGATGGTGTGAGCAACTCCACGGTGACAGTGTGGAGGTGGAGCTTGGAGGCCTCAAGGGACTTGAGATTGAAGCATGGGTAAGTACCCCACGACGGTTGTGTTCTATTGCTCATCCATTAGGTGAATGTGTAGAGTTCCCTCTTGGAGGTGTGGAATTCCATAACAGCAGATACTTTAGGAACCCATCGAGAGAGATGAATTTCAATGGGATTTGAACCTCTCATATGTCCCATATCCTAATTAGACACTTACCAAGTAACTATAACAATTGGCTAAAAGAACCTTAGAAGACCATGCAAATTTGACTTGATTTTTCCTTGTTAAAATTTAGCACCACATTGGTTATTGGTGCAAAAGGAACACTAGCATGATACTCATTAACTTCTTCCTCTTACATCCAATCGGAAGAAGTAATAGACTACAACTATTGTTGGGTACTTATTACCAATGGTTCGAGCTCACGTCCATTGAGGCTCATTGGTTATTGGTGCAAAAGGAACACTAGCATGATACTCATTAACTTCTTCCTCTTACATCCAATCGGAAGAAGTAATAGACTACAACTATTGTTGGGTACTTATTACCAATGGTTCGAGCTCACGTCCATTGAGGCTCTCCAAGCTTGCTTTGTGAAGCTCCACTCCTCCAAGCTCCACTCCTCCAAGCTCCACCTCCACGATGTTACCACGGAGTCGCTCACACCACAATGCAAGGAAATCTTCCTCTCACTCTCCAATATACATGCATAGAAGAGGAACATGCACTAGAGTACATACACACTCTCTCTCCCCTCTCTCTCTCTCTCTCTCTCTCTCTCACACACACACACACACACACACACAAAAGACAAAGCAAGAGCTCTCATAGCACAAAGTGGGATTGTGTTCTTTTATTATGTAAGAAATTACCTTTTATACATTTAGCCCTTATTCACACTTGGGTGCCCAAAACTTACTAACTAAGGCCTTGGGTGGCCAGTATCTCGAAATGTATAACTTTTATAGTGCCTTTATATATAACACTTATTAATGTCCTCAATTGGAGGAGCATCTTTGTTAATTCAAAATGGGATTACATCCCCCCTACTTGATGTAGGTTCTGTCCTTAAAACCTCTTCCCTAGGTCAAAGACCCGGTCATTGAACTCATGTCTGTAGAAGTTTCGACGAGATTGAAGCTTTTTAAGGGTTCATCGAAATGCTGAGTGTGATGTCTAGAACCCGGTGTCTACCATATCCTAGAATATGACATGCATGTAACCTCTTCCCTAGGTCAAAGACCCGGTCATTGAACTCATGTCTGTAGAAGTTTCGACCGGATTGAAACTTTTTAAGGGTTCATCTAAATGCTGAGTGTGATGTCTAGAACCCGGTGTCTACCATATCCTAGAATATGACATGCATGTAACTTGGTAGATACCTTAGGCGATGATAGTAAAGCATCATGCCTCATGTCAAAGCAAACCTTTTTGGCATTAACTCCATCATACCTTTCCTTTGGTTGATCGGCACTATGATCAACTTCATGAATCTGATGGTAGCTACTATGTTTGGATCTGGAATCCTTCGCCAAGCTCATATCCATGTAAGCATTTGCTACCTTTGACTTGTGATATCTTGGAATGTTGATGGCGAAAATTGTGGGAAGTTGTAATAGACATGAGAATCCCTTTACTTTGCTTCATGGATCTGGAGTGGAGTGAGCCTTCGTTTGATTGGCATGTAAAGTGGATCCACTCATTGTGTTGGCAGGGAGCATTGGTACTGAAGACTGTACTCTGGCATTGTGAGGTTCTCCTTTAGCCAAAATCAGGTTGTATGCCAAAATCCTTGAGTCGGGGGTTAGTATAATCTGTGTTGATTGCTGTATATCCTCCCCTTGTATGGAATGGATGCTATTTGCACCATTTGCGGAAGCAATAATTGATCATGATCGTGTGACAATGCGGATTTCTAGTAGATCGGCCAAATGCGGGTTGGCTAGTTTGGTGTGTTGTGCCACATTTTTCGCACAAGGTCCCTTCTCCTTCCATAGGTAACAGCTCTTCCAATTCATGCATTGGGGCTCAGAGAGGGTATGGTACATACGGTTGCTTCCGTGACTCCACGGTAGAGTATGCATCCGACATGATTCTTCAGGTAGGCTCAAACGGTGTAATTTGCATCAGCACTTTGAACATAAGTTTAGGCTTCAAGAGGGGATTGCTTGCCCAAATGAAGCTCTTGTACTCTGTGGCTGAAAAGGACTCAATGGCATTTGTATCAGAAAAAGTTTGTATGTCATCTTGCGAGGGAAGATCATGTACCTCATCAAGCTACCATGGTGGAGATAGAGTTGGTGCTCGGAAACTCCTCGGGGGGACGAGAGGGTTAGTGGGAATATGAACCCGGGTAGAAGAGTAGCGAGAGAAGATACAATCAGCCTCAGTTATGTTAGTAGGAGATACGTTAGGAAAGGGATTTAGTAGCTTAATGGACATGGAAGAAAACACGAGGTAAGTAACATATGTTGAGGATCCTAGTGTTTCTTATTATCCTTTGCCTGAATTGGGTGGGCTTGTTAGTTTTCATAAATTCTTGGAGGTTGAGGATTTCTTCTATGGTTATATTGGGATATTCAATATGTTCTTTATCAAAATTATACCACAGTGGTGATCATTGCCTCCAAGTCTTTATGGATGTTTCTATATAGTTTTATAATACCATATGGATGATATAATGTTGATTCAGAGCGATTTAGATGTTGATGAGTATTATAAATTTCAATTCACCCTTGGTTGATTACCCAGGTTGATTACCCATTGGTAGCTATGTGCAACAACTTTGTAGTTGGTTGGTGTCAATGGTATGTTATCTGGTAAAAATAGGTCAATTTTATCGACACTGTTATACACTAGGATGGCCGATTAGCTCAGCACTCAACACCAATTGCAAAGATTGAGCACTATCAGGTGTAATGGGAAGAAGAAAATGTCGGCTATGTTAGTAAAGTACTAGATCCCCTCTAAGGATTCCCATTACTAAGGTGGGGTTTATATCTCTTTCCGTATTCTGATGTATAAGTGTGAGGTCTCCTAAACTGAGGTCGTTCGGTAAGGTTAATTTTTATTGAAGAAGAGAGAGGGTTAGTGTAGATAAAAATAAAGTGAGAGTCTGAGGAGGGGCCCGAGGAGTCACTAGCAACGAACCTATCTCCGAAGCTCGCTCTCGATGAGTTGTCGTAGTTCATTGGGTTGATCCTCCCTTTGAGGTCGTTGCTGTAGTGCTAGCTTTCGCTCTAGTTCTTGGATCCTAGAGTCATTGTCATGAAGGAGTGCTGAGATTGCTACTTCACAAATCTCCCGAGTAGCTGCTAGCTTTGTGTATCATCTTTTAGCTTCATCTTTGGGTATGCTATGGGCTGTGATTTGAGCTTGATCCTCGCTGACTTGTTGCAGGGGCTCTTCTGCCAAGACTTGGGTGCTGTGGAGTTGTTGGTTCACATGTTCAATCACTTGTTGGTGGCTTACCAACATTTGATCCATCTCTTGTGTCTTGGTGCTGATAATGGCATTGAGATCTCTGAGCTTCTCTGCGTGTGGCTTGTTCATCTATTCTCTTTCTTCCTGTAGGCTAGCCACCTTTTGTTGCTTTGCGAGGCAACAAGTTCTTCTTTGAGTTCTTGGATCCGTTGAGTGTACCCTTCTTATTTAGCCTGACTCTCCCTCTCGCGCGCTCTCTCTCTCTCTCTCTCTCTCTCTCTCTCTTTCTCTCGCTCGTGCACTAATATCTCACGCACATGGAGCCCCCAAATGATCCTCCCTCCAATACGCACGATGACATTTTCAAAGACCTTGGGCCCTTACCCAGTGCACATAGAACTAAAATCCCAAACATTGACCCACAAGCCCAAATGGATCTGGAAGCTGAGCGTGTGAGGCTTGAGCGAGAGACCCAAGAAGCCCAAGAACGCCAAGAAGCGGAGAGATTACAGAAAGAAGCAGAGGACATGGAGGCAGCTGAGAGAGCAAGAAAAGAAGCTGAAGAGAACATCAGAAAATAGGAGGAGGATGAGGCAGCAAAGAAAGCATAGGAGGATGAGGCTACCAAGAAGGCGGAAGAAGACGAGGCAGCAAAGAAAACACAGGAGGATGAGGCTGCCACAACAAGAAGGCGGAAGAAGACGAGGCAGTTAGGAAGGCGGAAGAAGACGAGGCAGTTAGGAAGGCGGAGGCAGATAAGAAGGCTGCAGAAGAAGCTCAGGCCGCAAGCAACGAGAGAAGATTTGCATTCTTTGCTGCGGAGGAGGATTGGCTTAACAGACAAGCTTGCGAAATTATTACTGACCTGCGAAAGGCCGGATACGAAGATGACACAATTTTGGAAGCGGCTACACAAGGTCTTCGAGCAGAATATACAAAGAGGAGAAATGAAGACACAGTAGAAAGGGAGCACCTGCCGAGTAGCAGGATTCTCAATGCAATGTTAGACAGAGTCTTGGCTCGTGCACTTGGTAAAGGAAAGAGAAAACTCTCAGCTCAGGAAGTAGAAAATAAGAGACAGAAGCTTGAACACGAGACGCCAGGGCAGCAAACGCACGGAGGCTTCATGAGGAAAAAGAAAGGAAAGATGAAGAGGAGCGAGTACGGAAGGAGGCAGAGTAGAGAGCAGCTCAGAAGACTCCACCATCTGCAAAGGCAAAGAAAACTCCAACACCTTGCAAAGGCTAAGAAGGGGAAAACCATTCCTAAACGCACAGAACCCCCTTCCGATAACTTCCAAGAGCGGCAACAAAAGTTCAAAAATGACACACCAGTTTGGACTTGCTGCGCGCAAGCACACCGCCCCCAATAACGTAGAAGAAGCGAAGGTGGAGACCAGGGACGGTTGCCCTTAGCGAAATTTGCAAATATCAAAAGAGCTCCACACCAATTATTCCAAAGACACCTTTTGCGTGTCTCGTCAAAGAGATTATCCTCGACCAGCGTCGGGATGTCAATCGTGTGCAAGCGGCGGCACTAGGCGCTCTGCAACAAGGTGCCGAGGATATTTTGGTTTCGCTTTTCCAAGACACGGTTTTGTGCATGGTGCATGCAAAACGTGTCACTATCAAGCCATCTGATCTTCGTCTAGCTAGGCGTATCCGTGGAGACGACGTTCTCTTTCACTAGATAGGAGAAGCCTTTGTAATGCAACAAATCCGTGTTTTGTAATCTCAATTTGATTAATGAAAACCATGTCTATTTTCAAAAAAGTTGTGTTTTCTATTACAAGTGATTGTCGTCTTGTGAAGGTAATTGTAGTCTTTTGCATGTAATTGTTGTCGCTACGTACATTCGACCTCATGTGAACGCTCGTCTGCCACCGCCCGTCCGACTTTGGCTCGACTCGACGGGACGATTTCTCCTGCGTATGGCCCCAAAAGGGTAGATCTGATGTGCGGGGTGCGCCGGGGCCAACGGGGGGGGGCGGTGGTCGCGCCGTGGACCCTGTGCGCCACGGAGCAACTTTTGCCTGTTTGACCCTGCTCCTGCGTATGGCCCCAAAAGGGTAGATCTGATGTGCGGGGTGCGCCGGGGCTGACGGGGGGGGCCGGTGGTCGCGCCGTGGACCCTGTGCGCCACGGAGTGACTTTTGCCTATTTGACCCTAGTTAAACAGGCAAAAGTCGCTCCGTGGCACACAGGGTCCACGGCATGACCACCGCTCCCCCTCCCCGTCGGCCCCGGCGCACCCCGCACATCAGATCTAGGGTCAAACAGGCAAAAGTCGCTCCGTGGCGCACAGGGTCCACGGCGCGACCACCCCCCCCGGTCGGCCCCGGCGCACCCCGCACACATCAGATCTATCCTTTTGGGGCCATACGCAGGAGAAATCAGCCCGTCGAGTCGAGCCAAAGTCGGACGGGTGGTGGCAGACGAGCGATCACAAAAATTAATTGAAACATCATGACACGACACGACAACATATAAACACATCAAAAAGATAATTAAAACTTAAAATCAGCTCGACAAACATCTTGATGTCATTAATTGTTTGATTTCCACAAAAGGCAAATGAGTACATTGGATCTAGCCAACTCGCTTGATGAGCTTGGTGAAAGCCTCGTGGGTGAGAGTCTTTACCGATGGTTTGTCACTCACCAATGCGTTCGGCTATCTCTTTGGCATCAGTGATGCCTTGTCCAAGGCTAAGGCCACAAAATCCTAGGAAAGACCCCGCACTTTTATCACCAAAGCTATAGGTAGCTGCTTCCCTATTTACAAGAATACATTTATGGGCATTTTGGGCTATAGGGGCTTCAGATAGGATGGCGCTTAGGGCTTTGCACTTCAAAAATTCAGCTTGCGTGTCATTTGAAAAGTCGTTGTGAATCACGCGAAGCATCTCGGCATTGAAGCTCGGGATGTAGTGCCATAGTGCAGCATCTTTCCCCTCCACCTCCTTTCGTGCTCCACCCTTTTGGCTTGCAAACCAGTCCATTTCTCTTGCGGTCTACAAATTAGATAGAAGAATGAGTTGACTTCAAAAAATTACAAATTAAGAGGGAAGAAATTGGGTGTACTACCTCAGTGGCATCATCATGATCCGCAAGGTCTGCATCACTAATATTGATGCTCCCGAGGTTGACGGAATCTGAAATGGCAAGCGGCTTGTGAGAGGCAAAGCTAGTTTTTGGCACACTCTCATAGAAATCCTTGCACTGGGATATTTGTACAAGAGTCTCTGCCACAAGGGACTCTATTGAGGCATGATTTTCCGGGAGCGCAAGCGCCTTTGTGACATCTACGGACCTGAAGTCAATGCGGATGTCATCATCTTTGGACGGATGTTGTGTCTCTCGCATGCCCGCGTACATAGCAATGACTGAGAGAGTTTCATCCTGGTGCAACCCGAGGACATGGGCGATGTCATCCAAAAATAAGAACTCTACACCTTCTACTATGATGGGGTGTAGAGTTCGCACTTCGAGCTCTGGAACTTCATCCATGACATCGTCCCCTTCGATGTCCCGGTCCACAGCCTCAGCTTGCGGCTCTTCCGCCAGAGGCACAAGTGCAAGAGATGCTTCTTGCACTGGGGTGACAATCTCCTCCTTTGGGTCAGCTTCCTTGATCAAGAGATAAGGTGTGGCTTTCTTTGGAGGAGTGGCCTTTCTCTTTCCCTTGCTTTTCTCTATTCCCTCCAAGATCAGGAGGGCAAGAGTCATGTCCTACCTCAAAAAACTTGTGCCGATGTTGCCCATTCCAAGATCTACCAGGTTATCTTCTTCCTCCTCCCTTAGATATGTGCTACTAAGGCCTTTGAGGAATCTTGCAAGCCTGAACCTAAGATTTTTGTCCGCTTTGTAGGTATGCTTGATAAGATCCACAGGCACCCAAGTCCCCTCCTCGTCTTCAAAGTTGACACAATATTCAGACATGTATGTGTCCATGTAGCTAGTGAACGCCCCAAACACGTCATTATGGAGTTCGGCGGTGCCTTCCATGTCAATAGATGTCTGAAAGATGGGTGCAAGCTTCTCAGGCAACCCACAAAACTTTCTTCATGCAAAACGTAAAAAAAAGTACCAAAAAACTTTCTTGAATTTGCAGCACGGTGACCGAGGTCAAGCTTGTGCAATTGAGATAGGAGAGCTTGGGCGGGGGTGGCCATGCTTGAGTAGCGAAGAAGGCAAGGGGACCGCAAAGATGTAGAGAGTGAGGAGAGGAGAGATTCAAATTTGAAAATGAACTCAAAGTGGCCAAGTGACTTATAAAGAGGTCCTTAAAACTTTTTTTATGTTTAATTCACTTAAAACCTCCAAAAAAATAAAAACACGCGACAAAACTTAAAAGTGCACAAAATTGAACGCAAATTGCGAGTAGCCAAAATTGTTTTGAATTAATCTCTCAAAATCTGTTACATAGCTTGCTTGATATGGATACATCTAGGGAAGGGAATGCTTTTACAAAAGTAAGATGCCTCTTTCCTCTTACGTAGAGGTGTGTTATCAATCACAAATGAAAAGTCACCTTTCAGTGCAAACCTAAGGCCTAAGTACTCCCTTAGGTTCGCCATATTCCAATCAGCATTTACTACGATATCCCACACATCAGCTTGTGAGCTAACATGTACATCAAGCTGTTCTGCATCGTTGATGTCCGAATCGAGTGCTTGCCATTCGCCTCCAGTCGGCTTCCAACGTTTGTAAGGAAAGATAATAGAGAGTTGTTGCTTTCCAAGCTGGTACCGAACGACCATCTTCTTCAACACCACCATGCACTTTATCTTGTCACCTTGATGTTGAATAACCTTCAAATCCCACGAAGGTGGCAGAAGGGCACTCATTGCTGTGCCTCCCTTTGCAATACACATTGTAGGAGTCCGGTGAACATCAGCCTCCTTGAACAAAAACACAAACAAATGTAAAGGCATGAAGAACGTGAGAGTCGCACGATGTGACCCATAGTTGCACTTCATTGCATTGCACACATCAATCTCAATCCGACATCTGGTTAGTGCAACCAAAGTATTGTCGGGCTTTGGCCAATCATGGTCCGTGAGACTTGGTGTAGGGAGCCTCCGTAGAGTCCCAGAACCATCTCTTGACGTGGGTACAACATACTCTGCATCAAAGAAGAAAATTGAGCGCTCTAAAAGCTCTGATGTCGAACAACCAGTATATAGTAGCTTGCCGATTTCAAAGTGGTGCGCCTCAAAGGTTCCAGAAAGGGCCTCTAAAGGCTCCCATTCCACAAATGTCGATGGAAAGATGTCTGCACAGAACATTACAAGAACACACTTGAAAAAATCAAGCTTCCGTAACATGAAATGATGATATTAGCATGTCTCAGTGCAGCCCATAAAACAAGAAGCACAAATAAAACTTACAATTTGCAGGAAAGCGTTTGTGATTGGCATTGTCAACACGGAGTTGCGATGCCTTGTAGATGTGTTGGATCATCACCTGCTTGCTTCCGTCAGCCCCCTGCTTGAGATCCACTATGCGACCCTTCCAATGGTGCGACTTTAACCCTATGTATCTGCGCCGAGAGACTTTGTGGGCTCCCCTTGTGCTTGGACGCATCGTCACCCACATTCCTTTTGCAAAGGTGCTTGTAACCCACAAGCCAGCGTCGTCTTGTTTGTTGCTGCTGCTAAAGGACTCCACCCTTGAACGAGGTCGGCGACTCATTGTGCTTGGCTAACCAATTAAGCTAAATGCTATGAAGTTGTAGGTGTGTAAGAAGATCTCTGCAACCTAATGCTAGCAGAGCATATAAGCTGGCAAGAGGAGTCAAGAATGTGTATAAGCTAGCAAGAGGAGAGTGAAGAATGTGTGTAAGCAAGAGAGGATGGACTTGATGGGGGAAAAAGTGGACTGTTTTCCAAGCTTTCCATAGCCAAGAAGGCACAGAAAGATAGATCTAACTTTAGGAGGGAAGGGGAAGGCTGAATGGGGAGGGAGGAGGCCAAAAAATGACTCTTTTAGTCAGAGAGAGACTCAAAACCGAGCTTGCTAGTTTTAGAGAGAGAAAGAGGGAGTGGGGAGAGGAAAAAGTAGCTTTAAATGAGGGATAATGATGGGGGGCGTTTTTGGCCCTAGCCCACTTTTTGAGGTGGGGTCATTTATATCAGTTTGAGCTGTCTTTATTAAAAAAAGATGAGAAATTTGATTTTATTGAAAGATTTTGCATTTTTCAGCCCATTTTCTTAAAAGAAAATGGTATGATTCACGTTTGACCCCTACATATTAGGGGCAGAGACATTTTTCTCCACATGGCCTTCTCCCATTGCACCACTCCTTAATGACTGTCATTAGGCTTGGGGCAAATTAAAGGGCCCAAGAAGACCCCAAACAAGTCCTAATGGAGCTCGAGCTCTTGCAAGCACACACACACTCTCACAACAATGGATACCACACACACAAAGATGGAAGGCTTCAAAATCTTCTTCTTCTACTTGATTTTTTTTTCAGTAGCATACCAGCTACTCATCTCATGACATACAACATCCCTACTTACCCTCAATTCACGTGTAGCAGGATTATAATATCATTATCCCTTTTTCTCAAGGGAATACCCAATAAACACACATTTTTTTGCCTTTGGATCCAGCTTAGTACGCAACTCATCTGGCACATGCACATATGCAATACATCCAAAAAGTTTCAATTGAGACAAATCAGGTTTCTTGCCAGTAAACTTCTCCTCTGGCGTTACATCATGTATGGCTGCAGTAGGAGTCATGTTCATGATATAAATGGTTATAGACATAGCCTCAGCTCCATGGCTATATGACATATTCTTCTTTGCCATTAATTCTCATGTTATCTCTGTAATGTACCTATTTTTTTGCTCAGTAAATCCATTTTGCTACGGAGTGTATCTACATGTGAACTATCTCTGAATGTCATTCTTTTGCCAAGAAATCAGAGAACTCATTGGAGAAGTATTCTTCCCCTCCATCTAACCTTAGGCACTTCACATGCTTTTTAGCCATCACTCTAAAATTCTGAAAATGAGTGAAAACTTCAATCTTCTCCTTCATGAAATACACCCACACGTTCCTCTTGTGGTCATCAATGAATGTTACATAGTACTTGCAGCCACCCATAGACGTAGTCTTCGCAGGACCCCATACATTTGAATGCACATCTAGTACATTCTTGCTCACATTCTGTCATGTGGAAATAAATGCTTTGTTTGCTTTCCAAATTGACATGCTTCACATACTTTGAGAATACCTTCAACCTTAAACTTAGGCAGCCCTATCACAATTTCTTTAGTTTGCATAGACTTCATTCTGCACATTTACATGCCCAATTCTCTTATGCCAAATATCTTTATCTACAACAAGTCCTAAACCATTTGCAAACATTGTAGCACTCACTTCAGGTATATTTACATTTAGTGTAAACATTTTGTCCACTCTGTTCCCTTTTGCAACCAACTTGCACTTATCTTTAAAGTCTTTTACATAACAACCATCAGGGTTAAACCGCACCTGCAAAGCCTGCTCAATCATCTGGCCAACAGAAACCAGATTCTTTGTAATGTTCAAAACATGAAGTACATCTGCAAGGTACTTCACCTTACCATCCTGCAAAGACAATGGTTGGCACATCTCCAACATGGGCAATCGGATGAGCAGTGTCATCCCCTGTTTCAACAAAACCTAGTCTTTCAAGACTCTTCATTTCCTTGAACCACTCACCATGACTCATTATTCTCATTATTTCTGCTAGAGGACGCATGGTTATTTTGCTGCACTTTTCCATTTCGCATGTCATTCTACTTCTTATAGCAATTTGCCTGCACATGTCCAAGCTTACTACCTATAGTAAAAACAGCCTCGTGTATCATTATGCTACCTTTGCCAATCACCAGGACCTCTTTGACTCCCCCTGCCTGCTCCTGACCATAATTCTAATTACTTGTTCGGCCCTTACCTTGGCTATGTCCATGACCTCTACCTCGTCCTCTACCTGAACTTGCGTAGAAGGCCTGCTGCTCTGAACTGTTTTTGTTTTGTGAAGACTGTCGATCTTCACCCAAATTCTTCTCTTCAATGATTAGCATTGACACCAAATCTGTAAAGTTGGGAATGTTTTTCCAAGTCTGAGTAGACGTCTTGAATGCCTTGTATTGTGGCCCGAGACCACGTAAACATACTTCTATCTTATCATCATCATTAACAGAAACACCAATAGATGCAAGGGATTCTACAATGCCCTTGATATTCAACGCATAATCATTCACATACATGTTTTTCTTCTCCACAGTATGAAGCTTATTCTTCAATGGAATCTTTCGTGCCTTGGTGTTAGTTTCATACAACTTCACCAAGGTGTCCTATGCCTCCTTGGGTGACTTGTCATCCTGTATATGCCCAATCATGGTGTCCTGTATGCTAATAGAAAGCCAATACATGACTTTCCTCACTCCTTGATTCCAATCCTTGTATTCTTTTACATCTGGCAGTTGGATTAATCTCTGATATCTCTGGTGCCTCCTCATGTTCACCTTCAATGTGTGTAAGTGACCTTATCATGGCACTTCACTTGTCCTTCACTCATTCTCATCAATCTTCTTTTAATGGTGTGCCTCTATCTATCTCTCCTTGCTTGCTGTTGTTGTAGACGTATATTACTACCTTGATCTCCACTCCAACAAGAATGTAAAGTGTCTTAGTGTTGTAGATGTATATTGCTACCTTGATCTCCACTCCAATAAGAATGTAAAGAGTCTTAGTGATGTTGCATGTATCATTAATAATTTGGTATATGTTGGCCAAATGGTTGAAAGTGGTTTATAAGTGATGTTGCATGTATCATTAATAATTTGGCCAAATGGTTGAAAGTGGTTTATAAGTGAAAATTAATCCTCTTGGTTGTTGTTTTTTTTTTTGTGGAGGATTTATCATCAAATGGTTGTAAGCCTCTTGCTAAATGTAAAATAAATGGTTAACTATTTGCCTTGAATGTACCTATGCGTAAGCTTAAGTCAATCATGTTTGCTCAATGCACAAGTGTTGTGGCACATATTGACATATGTCTGCTCAAGGCGGCATAGGTGCTGTGTGGCAGATATTGGCATATAGCATGAATGGGTTTGTCATGTCAATTATCAAAGACTTAGAGAGGCAAACAAAAGGACTTGTTACCTAATTTCAAAGTAGAGGGGGAAGCGAAGGTATGCAATGCTTGTCATCTTGGTAAGCAAGCTAGATTATCATCTCCCTAGTAAAGGGAATAAAACCAATAAAGCTCTTAAGATGATACATTTAGATATGTGGGATCCCACTAGAGCAACATCTATTAATGACTACCACTACTATGTCTCTTTGATTAATGACCACACCAAAAATTGGAGCAAAAAATTGGAACTCTTTAACCACTTCAAAGCATTCAAGAGCATGGTAGAGAAGCAAATGGGGATGTACATAAAATTATTAAGGTCAAATGGAGGTGGAGAGCATGTAGTATTCAAAGAGTTTGGTGCATTCGTGAAGTCAAATGGGATAGTTGACTACTAGGCTCACAGGATTGCTATGAAAGAAAGATAAGTATATATAGCTAAAGTTTCTCAAGCTATGATGAGTGAAAAGGCTTTGACTCATTTTTAATGGGTAAAAGTGGTGTTTGCTATTATTTACATTCTAAAGAAGACACCTACAACTGTTATTCATGACATGCCACCTTAAGAGAAGTTTACTAGAGTTGAGCCATATTTGTCTCACTTGAAAGTGTTTTGGTTGTACAGTTAATGTGCATATTCCATATGAAAAGAGGAGCAAGTTCGATCTTGAAGAAGCTATATGTGTGATTTATTGTATCATAAAGCTTTTATATGTTACAATCTAGCTAATAGGAAGTTTAATGTAAGCAAATATGTTTTCTTTGATTAGATGAATAGCTAGTATATTGCTACTTTGAATGCTCACTATGATAGTGATGAAAATGTACATGAGACTACTAAGATTTAAACTGTAGGTAATGGGCCTACATGATCTTTAGGACATGTGTTAAATTGTCTAGTGTCTTGCCATCATCACTTAGACATAGTGTGAAACAAGATGCTAGCTCTAGTAGCATAGGTGGAAGTGTAAGTGCTCATGAAAAATTGGTAGCAGGCACTATGAGCTTTAGACATGCAAAAGAGCCTTTGTGGGTGTCAAATATTTTAGGAGGTGGTTTACATGGTTACGATGAAATTCATGATTCCAAGATTGGGCTTGATGACGAGCTTGGAATATTGAAGATGTATATATGCATGGTGTTAGAAGAGATAGAGCAAGAAAGTTTATCCAATCTTATAAGAGAACAAGAATTTTAACCACACAGAGTCCACGAGTGTGGAGGTCTATGAGGGTTGAATGTCCCATATAAAGGCTCACTTATGAAGGATTTGAAGCCATGCATGATGCATATATGACTAAGGCCATACACGATATTAAACTAACCAGATTTGAAGACAAAATTGGCATTGAGTGTCGAGCAAGATATAGCAATGGATGCTCAAGCATACATGGGATTTAGTTGATTTACGAGAAGATAAAAAGGTGATTAGCTATAATGGATTTATAAAGAAAATGTTGATGGTTGAGTAGTAGGCATAAGGGAAGGCTTGATGCAAGAGGCTATGCATAGACTTATGGCATAGATAAAGATAAGACTTTTAGTCCGATTGTAAAAATTAGTAACAATGAGACCTTTGGTTACATTGGCAACTCAAAATGGGTATAGATAATGATAAGACTTAGTCTAATTTCAAAAATTAGCAACAATGAGACCTTTGGTTGCATTGGCAACTCAAAATGGATGGTATTACATTAAATGGATGTAAAATTTGACCTTTTGAAAGGATATATTTACGAGGATATGTATATGGAATAACCGCCATGCTATGTTCCATCAGTAGTTTCCACATAAAGTATGTAGGTTCAAGACATTGCTTGAAACAAGGATATAGAACTTGATTTGATGAGGTTAGTAGGTATTCGTTGAGCAGCATTGAAACGAGGACTTAGAACTTGGTTTGACAAGATTAGCAAGTACTTGTTGACCAATGCTGATTTTTCACTCTATGTGAATAAGAGTGATGTGGAAATTATAGTTTTGGATGATTATGTGGATGACTGAATATCATTATTGAGAAAAATAAAGCTAAATTTATAGACATACAATGCTTACTTATGCCAAGGTGTGAGATGAAGGATTTAGGGGTGCTGAAACAATCATCGCGCATGGAAGTACTTAAGGCAAAGCATGGCATATGGATGTTGAAAAGGAAATGTTAGATTGATATGTTGGAAAAATGAAAGATAACAAGTTGTAATCCAATGAGCACTCCATTGGAGCAAAATCTAAAATCACGCGTCGTTGGAGGATGCGCTTGATCTACATGACTATTACTTTGCTAAATTTGAGTTATATTGTCGATCTAGCTAGTTAGTTTACGCACATTCCATGGAAGTGATATTTCTTGGTCATAGACAAAGCATGGCATATCGATGTTGCAAAGGCATTTGGGATTTACAAGTTGGCATATCGATGTTGGCAAAATATGGCATGACAAGTTGTAAGCAAGTGAGCACTCTACTAGAAAGTCTAAATTTAAAGATTGATGAGGATGAGTTGTCCTGTTATGTATTGAAAGATAGAAGAAAGCTTGTTCTACATGACTTGTAGATTTGAGGTATGTTGTTGGTCTAGTTCGTTAGTTTATACAAAAGCCCCAACCAAAACTGAAAAAGAAACCACTCGAAGATCTTCTATTTGTAATACTTCCTGCCCAATCTTCTGCATGTGTAAAATCATGAACCTCAAACTCACCACCTGTCCCATAAAATAAACAAAAGTGAGTAGTGCCTTTGATATATCCCTGAGTGCATTTCAATGCATCAAGAAGTGTTTTACAATTACTTCGAGTTCCCAAAAGCAACCAACCATTTTTTTATCAAGCATAGAAGCTGAATTAAAAGGGACTTCTATGGCTATGTGTGAAGTGGTTTGTTTAGAAACTACTTACAGACATGGATGTCTCATGGGATGGTGTTATGACCTTAATGTGTGATAACATTAGGAATGAGCTTCTAGTTTATCATACAGAGACCAAACATATCAAGGTCCATTATCACTTTATTTGAGAGAAGGTGATGGTGGGCGACAAACTTGTGTGTACAAATAATTAGGTTACACATCTTTACTTTGAGTAAATGAAGCATCCTATCAAATTATGGGTGATTAGTTTGATAGGTGGGAGATATAGACTTTACTTGTTTGCACATAAACAAGATGCAAACATCTTTACTAAGCCTTTTAATAAAGAGAAATTTGAGCACTTCTGAAGCAGACTAGCAAATTATGAGTTGTATTGAGCTTGCTAGAAATCCAGTTTATCATACCAATACCAAACATATTGAGATCCATTATCACTTTATCCAAGAGAAGTACATGGTGGGAGACATAGACTAAGCAAGCTTCTTTACTAAGCCTCTTAGTAATAAAGAGAAATTTGAATAGTTCTGAAGCAGACTACCAAATTATGGGTGATTAGTTTCCAATCATATTTATGATTGTTTTTCTGCTTGACATATAGAGCGTTAATGAGCGACTTATGATGAGTGGTTACACATAGAAGACAGCATGAATGGGCTTGGGCTATTTTTGGAGATGCCATCTATACTGGGAATTTTTGGTAGTGCTGAATTGAGAGCAAGAGATGAATGGCCAATGGGCATGTATAGTCTAGTGGTAGAATGGTTGGATCCCATTATGGGGGCCCAGGTTTGATGCCAATGAGTAGAGGTTGGTTGTGAGCCGATGGAGTAATCCACCTTCCCACTAACGAATAGCAAGAGATGAATCCCCTATAATTTTGCGTAGAGATCTGAGCACTTCTATGGGGATGCTAATACACTAGAATAAAGCCTTCTTTATTTTCCATGTTGTGGGGTTGATCACTTTGTAGTGCCTTCTCTTGTTCTTTGGTGGCAAGGGCTTATTTCTCCATCCGTACACCCTTTCCATACACCTTTGAGCAACAAGAGGGCCTCCCAACCTTCCTACAGTTGCTACTACTTTCATCAAGGAAGTGTGACATTGTCGGATACACTACATTAGCCATTAGAGAGAGAGAGAGAAAGAGAGAGATTGTTGGATTTACTACGTCTGGACAATGACTCAAATCTAAAAGGCACTACTCTCTCTCTTTCTCTCAGAGTCTCTGTCTCTCTCTCTCTCCCTACAGTTGCTACTACTTTCATCAAGGAAGTGTGACATTGTCGGATACACTACATAAGCCATTTGAGCGAGAGACAGAGAGAGATTGTTGGATTCACTACATCTGGACAATGACTCAAATCTAAAAGGCACTGCTCTCTCTCTTTCTCACTGTGTCTCTCTCTCTCCCTACAGTTGCTACTACTTTCATGAAGTGTGACATTGTCGAGCCATTTGAGAGAGAGAGAGAGAGAGAGAGAGAGAGAGAGAGACATTGTTGGATTCTCTACATCTGCACCATGACTCGAATCTAAAAGGCACTGCTCTCTCTCTTTCTCTCTCACTGTCTCTCTCTTTCTCTCTCACTGTTTCTCTGTGTCTCTCTCACTGTCTCTCTGTCTCTCTCTCTCGTTCTCTCTCACTGTCTCTCTGTGTCTCTCTCTCTCCCTCTACAAACCCCACACAGGCAGCAAGCGGTGAACTTTTCCAAGCAAGAACCCTCAAGCAACATTCAGGGAATATTAGGGCACGAAGGCAAACCGTTCTTCCATGCGAGTTTACAAAACAGAGCAAAGACAGAGTTCAGAGAGTTTTTCATATGGACACCTGCAGAGGGACTGCAACCCACAAAATACAACCTGCCTTGCAGGGCCTCCAAAATTTGGGAAGCTGTAGTGCACTCGTTCATTCCCTCCCTTTTCATGTGTATTGTCATAGTACAAACGTCAGAACCCAAAGGAGATTTGAAAAACTAAAACCGAGCAGGGATGAGAAAGAGAAGCTCCTCCTCCTCCCCACGCCTTGCAGGCTATCGTGTACGCAGAGAGAAGGATAGCGGCAGACAAAATGCAGTTAGCTTTTTTCGCCTGCAAAACCCACCATCATGGCCAGATGAAGCTTAAGAGAGTGTGAGCAAAATGTTCAAAAAAGTTGAAGAAGAGGGACGGCGGGGGCAAGGGCAGGTGTACCGCCTTCCCACTCTTCTGCAGCTAGCTACACAGCATGCTGCTTGCAAAAGCAAAAGCCTTGCAACATGATCATCCTGGTAGAGCAGGCACATGATGGTCCACAGTCTTGGAGGCTTCCCTCGAAGTGGGCTTATCACCTCCATGGCCAGCACTGTTGACTTCTTCCGGGCTTATAATATATAACTTCTTAACCATGCCACAAAATTCCCTGCATACCACATGAGACTCGGAACATCAGAGCCCAGCCCAGAACTCTAATTGGACTATTTCATGTGACCCTAGCATGTATGAAACAGAAAAAAAAAACCATAACAGAATATCATGAAATGGCTCTGTATAATGTAATGGGCTTACGGCCACGGGTCATCTCCAACTTTCATGGTGTCCCCTTCATTGTCCCTATAGGCCACTTGCCATCCCTTTTCGGGGTCTGTAAGCTCTCCCTCCATGTGGAACATGGCTTCCAGCTCTTCCAGGAGGCTGCTGTAGCTTTCAAATCTGGTCAAGTCTATCCCCCGCCCAACCATGCTTCCTTTCTTGATGACCTGCAAGAGCACAGAGCAGCAGCACAAAAACCATCATGATGGATACAAAGGGAGGCCACTAATAAATCCGAAGAGGCAATTGAATGGACTGAATCAAGTGGCTGGTACCTTGGTGCGGCTCCTCGTGGAATGGTTGCTACGAGATTCCACTGCATTTTGGTCCAGCCTTTCCTGCTCAGAGGTGGCATCTGACTTAACAACCTTCGGGACTTCAGGTTCTGTGGCTTGAGCATGAGGCTGCTGGAACACAACCTCATCCTTGAGGTTGTCTCCCTCACTTCCTGCACCCGGTAGATTGATATGTTTATTTGTTTTAGCAAGAGCAGAACTGTCGGTTAAAGAAATTCCAAAGAGCTTGCAACCACTCTCAGCAACTACTGGAGGAGCAGCAGCAGCAGAAATAGTAACAGCAGCCTTCTCTAGCTTGACATTATCCCATAATGGAAAAGAGGGAACATTGGGATATGAGAGAGGATGATGATGATGATGCTGCTGCTGCTGCACCAATAGTGGTGGAGGGGGAACATTGCCTGTCACAAGGGATTTCTCTTGTCGAGCTGGAGTGTTTGGAGAGGCATGGTGCGGCAGTAACGACATGAGCCAACTGGAAGGAACGTCGTTTGAAGGTGGTGGCCAAGCAGATCCCTGAATAAGGCCATGGCTGAGGCCGTGGCCTAAGCCACTATGTACACTGGGTGATGTCACAGAAAGCTTCAGATCAGATTCAGAAGGTGAGACAAAGGGGGTGTAGAAAGTTGTCTTGGGGCTGGGTAACTGCAGAGACGACCCCCCAGAAGCACCGAGATGCTGTTGCTGCTGCTGAATATGAACATGGTGGTGGGGGTGATGGGTTTCTTGCATGCTGGAGTTAGTATGGGGGGAGCTCCTCCAAAGAGAGCTAATTCCCATGTTCCGGGGTTCTTGACCTTGCAAGACCCGCGGAAGCTTGGGGGCATATGTGCATTCTAGTGATGCCTTGTTGGAGCCTGGAAAACAGATGAGCAATTTGTTAGATTAAAACTTCCAGACAAACTACAACCATCAGATAGAAACAAGTACTTGGGCTGGCATTGTTCTAAAAACAGTCCAGGCATAACCATCCCATGGTTCAAAGCCCATGCATGCTACATGTATCTATGACATCAACTACAAGAACACGATTACAAATAAATCAAAGACCCCTTACCAAGGCTCGAAAGCTCTATTCCGGTGGAAGCAGAAGGGGAGGGGCGGAAACGCTTGCTCCGCACTGGTGGAGGTGTGTTCACAACTGGAGAAGAAACACAGAGCTCAATCTCCCATGGGGAAACTCTATCCTGCCGCTCATTGTTGATTATCTCATCCCAATTCACCTTCAAGGAACGCCATTTGGAGTTTGTCCAGCTTGAGGCATCCAAGTCTTCAATCCCCGTTATGGTACCCGCATAGCTTCACATGTAGAAATGAGCATATTTAAAGAATCACACAGTGCACAAAGACGAAAACATCAGAGGGTAATTTTCGGAGAGCAGACGCCCCACAGAGAGAGAGAGAGAGAGAGAGAGAGAGAGAGATACCTCCTGTCAGATGCATCATCTGTCTCGAATCGCATCTTAAACCTCATTCCAACCGATAAGCTTACAGACATGGCTTTTGCGAATTTCTCCACAGGGACCAGGAATGCAGAGAGGCTCACCCTGCACACACCAACACATCACTCGCGGCCAAGACACACAGAAAACAAACCATCAGATGGGGTATCATGGAAAAAATTAGGCACTTCAAATGGCAAAAAGTAGGCACATGACAGGGTAAGGAAGCAGAAATGCTGCATGAAAAGCTTTGATGCAACTTTGCAAGACAGAAGAATGGACTGTCTGCCATGGGGCGGAAGTAAAAGTGAGAGAAAACTTAAGGGAAAACCCTTAAACGAGGGCTAGATAGATAGATGGATACCGCTTTATGTATACTTTAATGCAACATCACATGCCCACCAAGGCGGGTTTTCGCCATGTGCATGATGAGGGCTTTAAAAAAACACACGGAACCCAATACTTGCCTTGGTTTGTAGAAGACAGAGAACATGGTTCGAGTCCCTAAGGCATGGCTTGCTGTGGCCACCACGCCCATGTGCATGCTGTGGCTGGACATAACAGCCTGTTGGGCGGTTTGCTGGCGCTTAGCCCGCCGGATACCCACCCTCAGCTCTCCATTCTCGCCCCTACATCAGCCCACAAGGCAGCGTTATCAAAGACTTTCGACACATTTTTACCACTAAAGAAAGGTGACCCCCACGACGACAAGTTGGACGCCAAATTTGACCATTTCCGGCGCCTCCCCGCACGACGGAGAAGTTCCCGTCGCCCAGAATGCACGCTTTCGGAGGGATACATCGACAGAAAACCCATAACATTCCTCCATCGAAACCCATACCGTAGAAATATCACAGCATCCCCCGCCGACAGCCTCTTGTGGCTCACAAAGACGCTCCATCCCGTCGTTAGCAAGTGCCTTCGCGGATGGCCTGAAATTGTCACAGAAAACCGCTCGGGAACTTGGCGGAAAAATCGCTAACTTGCCGGGAAGATTATTAATTGTCCAGGGCTTACCGCGGTAAGTGTGTCGGAACTTCCACACGTTGCCGTGAAGGTCCTTCGCCTCCAGATCTTGGCTTGGGGGGTCTTGGGTCATGTCCTGCAGAAAAAAAAACAAAATGGAGTGATGAGGAGTCGCGGAAAAAACAGAAATACAGACGAAGTGAAGGATGCAGAAATTGTCGAAGTCGGAGACGGAGTGACGGAAAGTATCCACACTGTACCAGTGGCGGGAGGATTTCTTCAGCGTGCTTTCTGAGTACAGAGAAGCCGCCGTGAGTGCTAGTGTCGGATGCGGTAAGAATCTTCGTGAAGAGTCGGACGGAGCTTTTCGGCTGAGCAGGCACAGGTTCTTGCTGTTTGTCGTCCGGCGAATCGCCGCCCTGCGAGTAGAGAATAAAGTCGGCCATGAGCAAAAACTCAACCGGACCTACGAAAGAGGAAGGCGAGGGCAAAGGGAGCGGAGCTCTCACATCGGGCATCTCAGGTAGCAGGGAAATCTGGGCATAAACTTCGTCCGTATCTACTTCAGCCTGCAAACGACGACAAACACTGTCAAATTCCGGTAGCAGAGTCGCTGCTCTGGAGGGTGATGGAACAGACGACAGAGAAGACGCCGGAAGGCGACGGAAGACGCTAGAGTTAGAAAATTACGCTGAGTACTCGATTGACAACACGGCAAAGTATTTGAGAGGCCAGGCCAGAGTTCGGAAGCTGGTGGCAGCTCCCCTGAAGCGTTGAAGCAGCAACCTGTTGTGAAGAACGAAGAAATGTGAAGACCATGGATTCATCCTACAGATCCTGCCTAGCCCTAACCACCCTAGCCTGCTCACCTGCTCCATGTGGCCCTGCGGGAAGTACCAGACCCTCTCTCCCTGCTGCGGTACGAAGACCAGAGGCCCTGCGCACGCCTGCCATAGCTCCTCCAAATGATCTCCTGCGACACCACCACAGTACAAAAAAGGTTCAAATCCCCGCCATGAATCTACAGTTGAAATCTCTCTCGCCCCCTTTCCTCTGCACCTCTCGCCTCCTCTCACACCTGTGTGATTGTTGCTTCCCGCGGCACTGTAAGGCGCGCTGTTGCTGCCGCGAGGAGAGAATGGCAGCATCCTGCTGCTGGCAATGGCGTTCCCTGCAGCGGCAGCAGGGAGACCAGAAGCGCCTTCCGAGCTCAAAGGGCGACAGATATTGGGAGCTCCAAAGCCTTGTTTGAAGTAAGCCATGGCCGATCAAGCAAGAAAAGGGAAAGCAGGAAGAAAGGGAGGGAAATGAAGGGGGAGGCGATGAAGAGAGGAGAAACTATTTGCCAAACAAGTTCCACTCAAGACCCATGGTGGCGCAGGAGCTTTAAGGCGATGGCGGAGATGAGGAGGCGACGGAGACGTGGGTGATGGCTATGGCGGAGATAGGAAAGCTCTGGCTATGGCGAGGAAGCAAAAGTAGGCACACAGGACAGTGAGTCAAAGTGGGCGAAGAGCAAGTGATCATTATCGGGGGAGATTAGCCCAACCGCTAGCTGCCGGTCAGGGGCCGGTTTCCCCTGTCTACCCGTCCCCCGGCAACCGCATATTTCCAACATGATTAGCCACTCCTCTTAAACCTCGCAATTTAACATTAATCTCCCCACTAATCATTGCGCTTCTATCCCCACATTAGTATATTTTTCTACTTTTTCACGTTAAACCATATAATTAAATAGAAAGTCATTTTTTGTCCCCTTTTAACCAATTTTCTTCTCTTTCGTTAAATTCGCCCCCCTTTGCTTTTTGCTCCCCCCTTCCCCCTCATCTCCACCATCATCACCCCCACCACCCCAAACCCTATCCCATTTGGACCTTCATTTGATAACCTTTTTTTATATACCCTAATCATTTTCATAGTGTTATTTATACTTTTTTTTCCTCCTAAGCCTCTCCATTTAGACCATTTGTTAATCATAACATATATGTATTCTTAATCATAATCATATATATTTAGTTGCTTGTTTGCTTCCTAGCCAGCCACCAAGACCCACTAACTCCGAGAAAGCATTCCTCTTTAACCTTCCTCACACTCTCACACATTCCCAGTGCTGTGCCCTTCATATTTGGCATGCCCCCCCTAGGTTATAGCACCACCCGAATTCCATATCTCGAGAAGCAACACAGTAGTTTCTCCTTGCCAAACAATTAGCAAAACAACCTACTCTAGTCTCTCCATGCTCTTCTATTCAACTTACCCTTGCTTTTGCTTCCTAGCCATAATCCGCACTGGTTAAGAGTTTCTCTCTCTATCCATCTATTTCAATTGAACTTTCAATTCAACAATATAAAAAGTTGCATTCTCTCTTGGGCACACATAGCCATGCACCATGGTCTCCATACATCGACGAGTTTATACTTCCATATCTACTTATGCATATTCCACAAGTTTTGAGAATGGTATAAGGCATGGCTTCCTTTATGATCTTCCTAAAGCTTTTGTATACTACTTCATTTTACAACATGCATTCACAAGTTTGTGTAATCAAAATATCATTTACCCTAAAGCGCATGCATGTAGTCTACTCTAGCATGTGTACCTCATAAAAGAATCTTGTAAATAATGTGTTTTTACATATGTTCTTGATATACTCAACATATTTGGGTAGTATATCCTATTTATACATGTCTTCATGTAAAACACTCATGCTTGTACATACATGCCCACAAATGTGTGTTTTAATACATACATATATATGTGTATGTGTGTACGCACACGCATTTATGCAAATGTATGTGCAGTTATATCTATACACGTTATGTAATTTATGAAGGGATATAAATACATACATGCATGCTCATGTAATTTATGAAGGGATATAAATGCATACATGCATGTAGGTTATCTTTATGTGTATGTACATATGCATGTCATATATAATGATTTTGTATGTGTGTATAGTATAGTACACTTATGTCTAAAGTGCATTCCATGTATATATGAACAAAACCATTATCTCTCTCTCTCTCTATCTATCTCTCTCTCTCTCACACACACACACACCTCTTCTATGATCATGATTTCCTTTTAAACCATGTGAAATTATAAATTTATAAAAAAACAATTTTAGTGAAGGTTTATCTGTACACATTCACATAGCTTGAAGACCAACATTGTCCTTTGGGACTTTCCAAAAGTTTGCACTTTCAAGCTCATAAAGCATTTTTATAGAAAGAAAATAGATTGAAGGTTTCAGCACATGAAGGAAATTATGAGCCTTAAACTTGAGTAAAGCCCTTTGTAGCAAATATACATGCACCTTAAAATTTGCAAAAATGCCAAACAATATGGCATGATTGTGGGAATTTTTCTAGGTGTACACTAGAGGAAGCCTTGAAAAATATTGATGTCACATAAATTGAATTTCTTTATCATCCATGCATGCTTAACCCTTTTTTAATCCAAGCTACAACCTATTTAGAGTGTGATACTTTGTATTATGTGTGGCTAACTAAAATGTAGTATAGGTTACAAGTAAATCATGCATGATGATAGGCTTGAATTATATCTAAATGATGATAAAAAATCTCATTATAAAGAGGAAGACTCTACTTGAAATCATTTCTTAGAGTGATTTTACATAAACTCTTCCTTGAAATTGTTGGCCATGTTTTTACATCTAAATGATGATAAAGAGGAAGACTCTACTAATCATTTCTTAGTGATTTTACATAAACTCTTCCTTGAAATTGTTGGCCATGTTTTTACATCTAAATGATGATAAAAATTCTCATTATAAAGAGGAAGACTCTACTAATCATTTCTTAGTGATTTTACATTTTGACATAAACTCTTCCTTGAAATTGTTGGCCATGTTTTATGCGCACCCTGACATCACAAAATAAATACATTGTTTGTTGACATGTATATGTGATTTACAACATCACATATAGTATGCAAATATTCAAGATTATATAAGTGCACCTCACAATTCCTTCGTTGGACACATCCCACCTCTCTCCATACCCACCATCTCTTTTACCTTAATTGATGTCTAGAATTTTTCATTATACTTATATAATTATAATCACATTTTTCAACTTTTAGGGCATCCAATTTACTAGCACATGAAAATAAAACATGATAATACACTTGGAGCTTGTCATGACACAATTCCATCAATTTAGATCTTGATTAATTTAACACTTAGTGGGTTCATGTTACTTTGTTTATCAAAGTTGGCAAGTTGAAGAGAGCTTATGATCTTCTACGTTATTTAATTTAGTACACCAACTAGTCCACTTGGAACTTAAAAAAATGTCTTGATAATTGGTAAGAATTTATTTAAATATGCACCAAATTCATCCTAATGATGTTGATATAATGTAAAATGTAACATCATTGCTTATAGTATCTCAGAATACACGTTTACAAATCGTCACATAGGAAAATATTCCAAATAATTTACAAGACATTATGAAATCCATAAAATATTCATAATAATAAAAGCATACCACTTTATGTTATAATGTGTCATACACGGATGTTTGATATCATCTGATCTTGAGTGACACCAATCCTTTCAACTTTTGCATCATCTACATCAACGCATATAACAACATCCTCAATACTAAAATATTGTATGTAAAGAGGTGCTATCACAATGTCTTTGCATACTTAGAAAGGAAGCTCTAGGTGTAGTCAATGTCACAAGCACAATTTGCAAGAGCACAACAATTACGTAAATTACAAACACTATGAGTCAACCTTTGTGAAAAAGGTAGTAAAAAGTTCATAATATGAGGAAACCGAATTTAAAAGATATAATTTTTTTTGCTTTAAGTCGTACTTCCCATTAAACATGAGCACCTTTATGAGAATTGGGGTTGGAAACAAGGGGGGGGGGGAGAGAGAGAGAGAGAGAGAGAGAGAGAGAGAGAGAGAGAGAGAGAGAGAGAGAGAGAGAGAGAGAGGTTTGATATATGAACTTAGATAGAAAGAAAGATTTTTTGTGATTCCATTACAGATTGTTTTGTGATTCCATTAAGTTTTGGATAACATTGTACAAATATTCAACATATATCATGAATTATAAAAACACATCTTGTTGAACAAAAGTTTCTTTTTGAAGTTTGTAAGGTCAGTTCAAGTTTATAGCACTAGCAACAAAGAAGAAGCTTTACACCTTTATGCTTATTTGAAGAATTAAAATGGATTATATTAAATGGCTCTAAATTATTGATGTGAAAAGTATAAAAAATGGAGAAGATGCCCTAGTCAATTACATAAACTAAAGATAATCTTATAAAAATCTATGCTTGTTTATGAATATCTTCCACAAACTTGTTTGCTTTATAATTTATATGTCCATCATGTAAGAATTGACAACTTCTCATGCTTATCATGTGAGAGATCAAGGCATGTAAACAAAAATGTACATTATCCATACAGTCTTTCCTAACGCATGACCCAATCCACAAATTTCAAAAGGGTCGTTATAAGATGAAGGTAGGCTATCATAAGCCTTTGCAAGTTACTTTTTGTTGAGTAACATTAAGTCTACATTTTAGTTAAGTTGTATGCTTCCATAGCTAACTATGCAAGCACTAATTAACTTACTGTCCCCTTATTTTGATTGAATTAAATTTACATGACATTTAAGTTCCATTGAATATTACAAAAGACAAGGGTAAAGGATTGCAAGGAAAAACTAATGCACAAGTTTACCACACAACGAATGTGTGGTTTGTTGAGCTCTTGCCTAGGCAAAGCATAAGGAAAGTGGCATCAAATATAATTGAGCTGTGGGTATGGGCAATTATTTAAGTAGAGGAGTTGTTCGACAAAGATGTAACTCCTCATGAAGGCATGGATAGTGTTGATAAGGAAAGGAGAGGTCATGTCAAAGGTATGACACAAACATGAGTGTGGTGGCTATTATATAATGCTTGAAAATATTACTTTTACTTTACAACTTTTCACATCCCACTTAACTTGTTGTTAGCTAGATGAATAAATCATGCTACAATGATAGCGACTAACCCAATTGCTTGTTAATTTTTACCTTTACATGAAATAGTATATAATTTTTTAAAGTATGTTCTCATTTAAAAAATAAAAAGTACCATTGTGATAAAAATGTAATATTCACTCTTTTAGCAAGGGAGTTTACAAATGATCTCTTAAATCAATGCACAACTAATTGAAGAGCATAAAATTGCATCATTTGAAACTAGGCTTGCTTACAATTAGAGTGCATGTTGATGCAAAAAACATAAATAAGAATCCCACACACACTCTTTTCACCTAGGAAGCTTTAGATGGAAATGGATTCTTTAAGTTTTTCAAAGGAAAATAGAGATGTATAAGAAATTTTGCATTATCTTTGCATTCAAAGAAAACCTTAGGGCAATTAAGAAGTCATATAACCACGTGCAAGAAGACATGTATTTAAAATATCTATGTTTTTACAATATTTACACAATTGTTTACCTCCCTCCTGCATGTATACATGTTTACATTTTGAATTTCAAACCCCTATTAATTACATTAAAAAACTATTTGTTTAGTCCCCTACTACACTGGCATGTAAGTCCCTCAGTTTAAAAAATCTCTCTCCATTAGCTATCATGCTATGCGTATACATAAGGTCACCCCCCATGCAAAGAACATCCACCTAAAAATGTGTGTAAATGTTTATGGATAGAGGTTTTCATCTTGTGGTGATTTTATTTGAATTATCATTAAAATATCATTATGCTTTGTGGAGTATGCTAGAAAACTTAGAACTTTTGTAGCATGAAAACTACCCTCAAACTCAATGTATAGCCTCAGATAATGTTACCTAAAAATCTTTCGAGACTAAGAAAGGAGGAAATTCATGTTTTAAAACTGCATTCTCCAAGAAAATTCATGTTTAAAAGGGCAAGAGTGGAACCAAGAAAAATCATGTTTTAAAAGTGTAGGGTTTTCTTATGAGTTTAAAAGAGCGAGTAAATTGACATGAAAATGTTGTGAGTTATAGCACTTGAAAATAAAAAGTTCACGAGATCTTTGATTTGAATCTTTATTTTTATGAGGTATTAAAAGAGAATTATGGTCTTTTTAATGATAGGCCAAGTCATTTAAGAATCCTCTTAACAATTCAATTCTTGAAATTTCTTTTTTCTCTAGTGCATCGCTTTTTTCTCTATTTCTTCACTTTTTAATGTATCACAGCTCTTTATTTCTGTGGGATAGCAATCACATTGTGCAATGTGATTGCAAAACTACAAATCATTATGCTTGCTTGGAAGACCCTTTTTAAGGGCATGAGATCTACAACAAGCGCCAACAAGTGTATACATGAGTTCTAGGAGATGGCGAAACTAGTGGAGGAGCTGAGTGCATGCATCAATTCTAGGAGATGGCGAAACTAGTGGAGCTGTAGTATTTGGATGGCCACTGGACTACTCCTTTGGGTGGTATATGTCAAAAGACCTTCCTATGGATAATGATGATACGGATGGAGAAGTCACTCCTAGGTGTGACTAAGGTGCCTATGAGGTGGTGTCTATGAGGATGGCTAATGTGGTGTGGATGGTACACAAGCTAGCCTTCTCCATGTGTGAGGGTCTATCTTTTCTAGGTAGATAAGGGTGTACTGGACTTCTACATGGCCTGCATGGAGATGGAGAGCCTACATTAAGAGTCATGTGCCCAATCTAAAATGGCAAACCTCCTACCCAAATTGGCATTCACTATAATGCATGGCTTTCAGATGGGCAACCAAGTACTACTGGCGATACTAGGTCTACCTCAATGGCATGAAAGCATCCTACACCACCAGTGAATGACCATGCATGAGAATCATGTTCAAGCATGTATTGCACAAACAAGATTAGTGCATTATCAATCAACATGGACACGTGTTCTTCCAAGTCCACAAAGTTTGCATTGAAATACAATATATTATGAGAATCTAATTACCCAAATCAAACTCACTGTAATGACTGGCTTTCAGATGGATAACCAAAGTCCTAGTGCAATGCTAGTTCTACCTCAATGGCATGAAAGCATCGTCAACTAGGAGCTAATGATCATGCATGAGAATCGTGTCCAAACATGTATTGCACAAACAACATTAATGCACTATCAATCAACATGGACACACCGATAACCTTTGGATTCTGAGTTGTAGCCAACCAAAATATGATGCTTGGATTTTTCCAAGTACACAAAGTTTTCATTGAAATATAATGTTCATATTATGAAAATGTAATTACACAAATCAAACTCACAAATCTATTACAACAAGTACTTTGTTTACAAGTACAAGAATATTCTTCTAAGGAAGGGTTTTGTAATTTCTGAAGAGAGAGTGTGCTAACTCTCTACCCATATATGAAGGTATATATATATATATATATATATATACACGTACGTATGTATACATATATATGTGTGTGTGTGTGTGTGTGTGTGTATATATATATATATACACATATATGTGTGTGTGTGTATATATATATATATATTTATATATGTGTGTGTGTATGTGTATATATATATATATGTGTGTGTGTGTGTGTGTGTGTGTATATATATATATATATAGGTACGTACGTACGTATGTATACATACATATATAGATACTTACATACATACATACATAATATGTATGCATGCATGCATGCATACATACATACATATGTAGGTAGGTAGGGAGGTACGTACGTACGTATATATATATATATATATTTATGTATGTATGTATATTATACATGAACGCACTTTTACTATCTATTAGTGAAATTTGCATATTAGGAAGCTCTGAAATCATGAAACGAAGCACCACTTGCAGATTACAAAATCTAAGATTACACAGCACTGAAGTTAAATCGCTGAATTGACGTCACTGACTGTGCATTTCCAATTGATTCAGCGTTGGTGTGTTGCTATGATGACCCCGCGGAGGCCTGTGTCGGCTCTTTAGTTGCTTCTGCTTTGGTGTTGCGATGATGAGCCCGTGGAGCCCTGTGTGTGCTCGCTGGCATAGAGGCACTATGCACGATAGCCGCCCTGCATAGCTTTTCGTTGAAATGACACGGGTGTGCTGCAAAGCCAACGGAAGGGCTAGCTGGAGCTGCTGGGTTGTCACCAACGAGAGGCCGACGCCAAACAAAACGTAGAACTATGCCGCCGCCTTTGGTTTCACTCGTTGGGCTGCGTTTTTCTGCTCGCAGCTATGGCGGCTTGTTGAGAATAACGGTTGCAGGATCAGCAAGTCAAGGTGGGATGATGGCTAAGGCAAGTACGCTGAGAGCATGGAGGGCTGCGCCTCGAAAGCGTCGTAAGGCGACGTGAGGCAATGGATAGACTGGTCGGCGATCTACAGGGTTTCGTGGAGCATGGCGTAAGGCGAGGTGTGCTTGACGGAAGTGGCTCCTTGTGCTGGCGTTTTACGATTTGCGCTGCGTTTTGTCGTGAGCTGGTGGGCGGCGATCGACGGAGCTCCTGTAGGTTGGCAGCCCCATTACGGGGTTGGCAATTCACACGTTGTGCCAACGAAGTGAGTCCGGACGGAGTCGAGAGTCCAGTCCACAAACGTGTTCACACGGAGTATGTGGACGCTGCACTTCAGTGACTCTTGTGTGCTTGCCAAGTGGTACTAGGCAGGTAGACTTCATGAGAGTTCTGTTCCACCTATCCATAATTCCACCTTCATAAAGGTTTTGTAATGGTTAAATTCCTTGCAATTGATAGAGGGCTTAATGCCCTTGATAGAAAAGCAAAGGGAAAAGACTCCTACATTTGAAAGAAAAATCAAAGGAAGAAGCTAAGACAATCATGGAGAGCATCATGAAGTTCTCCACCTCCTCTTAGGACCACCACCTCCAACCTTCTGCCTCACCTACCCTCCTCTACTACCTTTTTGCTCTCACCACTTCCTCCCTCATCCTCCTACTAATGCTTAATCAAGTTAACTTCCACCTTAGAGACTCCTTTCCTATTTCCTTTTAGCCACCGTCTCCTTGAAACTCCACTTCTTTCTTCATTCCCCCTCTCCCCCCTCTTCCTCCCTCACCACCTCCTTTCCTATTTCCTTTTAGCCACCGTCTCCTTGAAACTCCACTTCTTTCTTCATTCCCCCTCTCCCCCCTCTTCCTCCCTTCCTCACCCCACCACCTCCTTGTTCCAACATTTCCTCCAAATCCTTCTTCTCCCCCTTAACCAAAGGACCATGCCTCTAACTAGCACCCATCTTCATAAGGTTCATACTAGTTGGGGGCCTTGTTAGAGCCCCGTTTGTTCAAGTGCTCCTTCCTCATTCCACCTTCATAAGGTTCATGTCTTAGTATGCTTCCACCTTCCTTCATAAGGTTCATAATAGTGGGATGCCTTAGAATCAGGCTTAGAATGCTTCCACCTTCATAAATTTTCATACTAGTGGGAGGTGTTGGAGTCTCCAATTCCTCTTCATGGTGATTCGGGGGGGTCGCCTAGGTAACCATTGTACCATATTGGTGGGTTGGTATCATGGGTGAGACCACTTAATATTGACGACTCAGTGTTATTGGTATATGTATTTAGGACCATGCTAGTGTTATTAATATTATGGGTGATCTCTAATAGCATGTTTAATATTGAGCTAGTAAGCTAATGTATACATGTGTTTGTGCTAGTGTATTATTAAATATCCAACTAGTTTATTATTAGCGTATATGTGTGTGCCTACCTTGTGTATAATATTGAGCTAGTGAGCTAATGTATGTGTTTGTGCTAGTGTATTATTAAATATCCAACTAGTTTATTATTAGTGTATATGTGTGTGCCTACCTTGTGTTATCATGTCAGGATTGATTATGCCATGATTATGGATTGGCATCGTGGATGAGACTACTTAATATTAATGACTCTGTGTTATTGGTATAGGGACATGCTAGTGCTATTAATGTTATGGGTGATCTAGAGCTATGTTAAATATTGAGCTAGTGAGCTAGTGTATTATTGGTGTATGTGTTTATGCTCGTGTATTATTAAATATTTAGCTAGTGTATTATTGGTGTATACATGTGTGTGTCTATTTTGTATTATCACACCATCAAGTCTCTATCTACCAGCTTTCCATCAACTCACTGCATCACAATGAGCTAACACATGGTTGATAAGCTGCCACATGGCGGATAAGTCTTTGTAATCAACAATTCAGGTCCAGTTCGATCAATGATCCCAACTTTTACAATCACTCAATTCCTGATTCATAAATAAATCATGGGATGATTCAGCATGAATCAATCTTGCAATTTAGGTCCAATTTGATTGGTGATCCAACTTTTACAATCGCCAGATTCCTATGTAAATCATGGGATTCAGCACGATTCAATCATGCGATTCAGGACCAGTTTAATCGGTGATATAACTTCTTCAATCGCGTGATTCAACTTCGTTAATCGTCGATCTAACTTCTTCAATCGCCCGATTCATCTTCATCAATCGGCTAATGGATCTTCTATGTGCTTTGTTCAAATAGGTGCCCCACTAAAGCTTTGAAAACCATCACTCCTTATGAAGCTTGGTTCAACAAAAAACCTAAGGTTGAACATCTGCATGTTTTTGGTTATTTAGCATATGCACATGTACCATCTCAGATCTGAACTAAGCTTGATGTGACGAGGTAGTGAAATGCATTTTTATTAGCTATAGTGCAAAAAGCAAAGGTTAGTGTCTCTACAACCATCTTAATAAGAAGATTATTGTTTAGTAGGGACGTACTTTTGCATAGGATTCGGTCTATCCAATATGGAATTCAATAAACATACCTATGTTGATTCCCTGAACATGTTTGATTATTTGTTTCCAATGCCAGTGTCTATTAATATCCAATTTTGCCTTTTGATTCCTCATTTGTGCAAGGGGGGAATGCTCAAGAAAGTAATGCACCAACTTCTAATCAGCTAGAAGTACAGTAAATTTTGAAAGATCAAATCAGTGTGTGTAGGCTGTCGTCTAGGTTTATGTCTAAATGGGTTAGAAGCACCTTGTAGGATAGCAAATTGTTTGATTATTTGCAATGTAGAACTAGATCCAATACTAAAACCATCTCTAGCAGATATTTTTGAGTTTTCATTTCTTAGTTCTCTACATGATGTAGAGGACCCTAAGTCTTTTGAAGATGCTCAAGAAGATCTAAATTGGGTTAAAGCCATGAAGGATGAAATTTAAGCTATTTAGAAAAATGGTACTTGGGATTTAGTGGATCTACCATGGCAAGGAACAAAATCACTTATGCTAGTGATGATGGCACAAAGTGCGTTAGCATTGTGCCTCTTCCAAAAGAATTGTAGCATCTAGTGGAAGCGTGTTCGTGCTGTTGTTGTGGAGACGAGGGTTCCCACTGGTTTTGCATCCATTCCAAGAATAGTTTCTAGAAGCCCATAAGAGTCTAGAGAATGACATTGATTTTTAATTTTTAGAGAGTAGTTTGTCCTACCATGATACTAAGTAGGTCTACAAAGTTAAGAGAAAGGCAGATGGATCCATTGACAGATTCAAAGCTAGACTTGTTGTAAAAGGTTATGCCGAGTAGAAGGGATTGATTATGATGAAGCTTTTTCCCCCACTTCTCATATAACCACTATCAAATTTGTTATTGCTTTGGTAGTCCACACACCATGGATGAAAATAGAAAGCAGTTTATATGTCAAAAAGGACAAGCAAGATTTTCTTGTTGTCATTCTCTATGTTGATGACATGAGATATTTAAAAAAAAAGAGATGAGATCAAGATATTAAAAAAAAAGAAAAAGAAAAAAGAGATGAGATCAAGTGTGCTAGCAATCACGATGTATTCCATGGAAAAGAAAAAGAAAAAAGAGATGAGATCAAGTGTGCTAGCAATCACGATGCATTCCATGGAAGATTATGATGTTTAGGTCTAGAGTTTGGTAGTTCATGAGGGAATGTCAGATCTCATCCCTTTATGTTGATTCAGGGATGCCTGGGTGACCATTGTACCATGTTGATGGGCTGGTATCATGAGTGAGACCACTTAATACCACAACAACTTAGTATTATTGGCATATTTATTTGGAGCCACATGCTAGTGTTATTAGTATACGAGTGTTATTGGCATATTTATTTGGAGCCACATGCTAGTGTTATTAGTATATGAGTGATCTTTATATTAAATATTGATCTACTGTATTATTGGTTTATGCCTATTTTACATTGTCATATTGGGACTTATTGAATGGATTCCAATCAAGTGTGGTAACTGACATGGTTGACGTTTGTGAAATAGGTGATGAGCAATATGATGGCATCAACTAAGGTTCTACATTAATGATGGTCTATATGTAAACACACACTATGGTGTTATACGGAGTATTATTTTAGTTGGCCACATTATTATTTTGGTTGACCACCCATTTTGTATGGTTGGAGCATCCATTTAAAAGCTTACATGTGTTAGTCATTTATTTATGCAAAAACCTTATATGTATGGACATAAAGTTAATTATGTAAAGGGAAGCCCAATTTTGACAAGGAAAGCTATTATTGGCTTCCTGGGCTAATTTTTTAAGTATAATTTCGAATACCCACATGAGAAGAGAGTGCCTCTCAAGTCAAGGGGGGCTGCTCACAATGTTCTTTGTCTTGTGCTTTTTTGTTCATACTTTGTCTTGGGTTGTTTACTTTTTTAATGTCAATTACTCAAGCTATGGTTGTAGACATTTATGGTTGATTAGGCTATGGTTATAGACATGTAGACATGTATGGTTGATTAAGCTATGGTTGTAGACATGTAGACATGTATGGTTGATTGAGCTATGGTTGTAGACATGGATGGTTGATTAAGCTATGGTTTTAGACATGTATGTGGTTGATTAACCCCTTGGCCAAGATCCTGTCACTCCTCCTCCATGGATGGTTGATTAAGCTATGGTTTTAGACATGTATGTGGTTGATTAACCCCTTGTCCAAGATCCTGTCACTCCTCCTCCACCACCTGCTTGGGACCTCCTCCTACCTCACCCTTGTCCAAGATCCTGTCACTCCTCCTCCACCACCTACTTGGGACCTCCTCCTACCTCACCCACCTGCTTGGGACCTCCTCCTACCTCACCCACCTGCTTGGGACCTCCTCCTACCTCACCCTTCCTCCTCCCTTTTGCTCTTACCACTTTATCCCTTGTCCTTCTAATGATGCTTAATCAAGCTCACTTCCACCTTAGAGGCTCCTTTGCTACTCCCTTTAAACCTCCTCCTTTGAAGCACAACCTCACTTCCACCTTAGAGGCTCCTTTGCTACTCCCTTTAAACCTCCTCCTTTGAAGCACAACCTCCTTGAAACTGCACTTCTGCCCCCTCCTTGTTAAATAACCTCCTCCTACCTCACCCTTCCTCCTCCCTTTTGCTCTTACCACTTTATCCCTTGTCCTTCTAATGATGCTTAATCAAGCTCACTTCCACCTTAGAGGCTCCTTTGCTACTCCCTTTAAACCTCCTCCTTTGAAGCACAACCTCACTTCCACCTTAGAGGCTCCTTTGCTACTCCCTTTAAACCTCCTCCTTTGAAGCACAACCTCCTTGAAACTGCACTTCTGCCCCCTCCTTGTTAAATATTTAATGCAGGAATAAACAAGTGCTAGGTGGTTGTATAAACTAGCACCGTATTATGTGTAAGCTTAGGCTTTAAATAAAATAGCTCCAATGTGTGTGTGTGAACAGTCCAAGTGTGTGTGTGTGTGTGAGTTCTTTTGTGTGGGAAACAACCTCTTTGAAGGATATTATGTACGCAATGATGTGTGGCAAAGTGACACCTATTAGGGACACTTGGCATCATGTTTGACATATGCCATATGTGGTGGCAACATATGCTCCACCTTTGTAAAGGGGGGTCTCTCCTATAAAAAGGATAAATATTACAATACAATTATGCTTTCCCGAACTAATGTGTATTTCCCTTAATCCCCTTGTTAAACCTCTCTTAGTGTGCTAATTGTCTTGCTTATCACCATCACTATCTCTCTCCCATTAGTTGTACTCTCGCCTTTTATGCATCAAACTAACAATTGGTATCAAAGCTACGCACCTATCTTCTGCCTCTCTAGCCTTGTCAAATGGCTATGTGCCATTCGTGTGTGCTGCACCTTCTTGAGCTTGTGCTTTTTCTACCCTAGTTTTTCCATGATTAACTACCTATCTTTGCTCAGCCTTGTCACTAGTGCACATCGCCCAACCTGCTGCCCCGCTCAACTCAGTTGGCACCCTATCACACATAGGCCGGTGGTGCCACTAGTCAACTCAACTCAGCTCCACCTAGCCCCCAAGAGGGGGATGGGAGGGGGGGAAGAGTCATGGTAAAACATAAGAGCCTACTATCATGGTATAAATCTATGGACAGATTGGTATATATATATTATATGAAAGTATAGATACCTTGGGAAAATCTTTGAAAATGTCTATTTTGTATGCAGACATGTGTATTTTTGGTAATTTTATCTTCATGACACACTCAAAGTTAGTGGTTGTGGGTTTTTTTTTTAATTGCCTCAAATTTTCCTAGCCCCATTGGGATTTAAAAAAGGGCCCTATATTTTTCCTTGTGGCTATACTGCTTAAGTGTAAATTTTCATATTTCAACACTCCAAATGGCCACCATGGTGGCGCCATACAAAACAAGAATGTGGGAAATAATGTTTAGGAATTTTTCCATTTTATTTACTAAGAAAACCATTCAAATGTTTATATTCGCCCTAATATGTGTGCTAATAGTGTGCTAAGCACATCAAAAACTCAAACTAGGCATGCTATTTCAACTCACACATAAGGACATTACAAAGTAGTTAATTTTTTTAAAAATTCTTCTGAATCAAAATGTTTTTTTCAAAAGTATGAAATTTTATATAAGTGCACAATTTTTTTCCCCAAAAGTGCAAAATTTGATACACTAGAGAGATTCCTTATACATGTTCAATTTGAGTATAAACATGACCATATTCGGATGAGATTTGAAATTCTTCTAGGATTATAGGCATGTGGGCCTCACTTGCCAAAACCAAGACAACTAGTGCAATCTTCCATTTGGCATTTAAGGCCGAGAGTCCAAATGGTCTTAACTTTCTCAAAGCTAACCCCAATAATATGGTTCATTTCTAATCTAGGGAATATGTTAAAATTATAACTTTTATAGCCTAATTAAGTTGCTATCATTTGATTTTCTTGGTGAGCTTAGCACACTAACGAAGAATATATGATGTTTATAAGTATTAAAAACTAAAGAATGGTGAGCTTCCAAACACCATTTTTGGTTTTAAAAAATGAAAACTAGAAAAACTCCTCATTTTCTCTTGGAAGCTCTCCAGAGAAGCTCAACAAAAAATCACACCCCAAAAATGTGAGGTAAATTTTTTCTGTTGTGTAATGTCTTATCTAATTATAGAAAACTTTTTAGAGTTGTCTTGTCCAAACAAAAAAGCTCACCATTTTGTCTTGGAAGCTCACTAAAAAGATCACCAAAAAAGCACACCCCAGAATGTGGTGAGATTTTACAATTGTGGAGTGTCTTATCCAACTATAGATAGAGTTCACCTAAGCCAAACTAAATGAAGCTTTTGCCAAATCACCTCCAACTTCAACAACGAGCTATGATGCTCGCAAATCTTGAAGTTGATATGTACTTTTTCATTTGCATATTATAGAGTGATCATTTTATTGATAGAAAAGGCAAGAAGTGATTTTCAATAGCCTTTTGCCTACAAATGTTATATTTTTAGCTAGTGGTTATTCTTGCAAGAAGAGTATATCACAAATGTGGACACTGGTTATTCTTCCAAGAAGAGTAGATGACAAATTTGGCATGGCTTGTTGAGACCATTGGTGGCAAGCATTACATCATCATGGGACATGTTCACACGAACTAGCTACTAGTGGTGGTGTGATGCTCAAAATTATGTTCACTAGTGGTGGAATGGGCCAAATAAAGAGTCATAGCTACCCACGCTGTGGTGATTGAACATGAACTAAGTCAAATTCCCCATTGGGACTTGCAAAACTTGATTATAATAGTCAAACAATTTAGTTAGATTATGAGTAATCCATTTGTATGACCACCAAACATATTGTTGCACCCTAGTTGGCACTTTTGTCAAAATGACATAGACCTCTAATTCAAATTTTCCTATGCAAACTAAAATCAGGTGTTAAAAATAATGTTTGTGTAAACAAGCCCTATGTGCTTGTAATTGCTAACTAGTGCTTGCAAAAAATAATGGATTTAATGTTATGTCAAAGTTTCAACACTACTAAAATGCCTCAAACCACTTTATATAGAAGTTCCTAAAACTACATAAAACACTCATTTAACCTTCAAAACTGGCCAAGCACTTATTCTATCATGTTGTATGTCCATAGTTATTGCTTTCTTAGAATTGTGAATTTAACCATGTGAAACAAGATTGAGCATCCGATTGCAAAAATGAGTGCATTGTCAAGATTGTGCAAATAGCATTGTGAACATGGTCTTTTCAAGGGTGGAAATCAAATTACATTGGCCTTCTAAAATCTTGTGGTGGATGTTGACTGCCTGCACATGATTCATTGTAACTTGAAGATCTAAATGCTAGTTTTGCAGATTTTAATATTTCTAAGGTGGTTTGGGATAAATGGCCCACTGTGGTCAAGAAAGAGGGTTAAAGAAAAGTGAAGCTTCTTTTTCCACCACTTAAGAGCCGTGCCTCATTTAGTATTGCTAGTTTTTTTTTTCTTTGGGGAAATAGTCCTATATCTAGCTTGCACTGTATGCACACTTAAACCTCCAAGTGCTTTATGTACGGTGGATGGAACTTCTTAACTATTCACAATAAACTACAAATTTGAGCTTAAAAGTACAAAATTTTGGGTGGGACATGGGAGCCCTTCAATAACCTAATCCTACTATTTTGTTTCTTTTTCTAGAAGTCTGTGTATGAGACAATATAACATGCCCTAAAGCTTCTACTTGGAAATTTTCCTTAATGCCCTCAACCATCTAGTGGGTGATAGTTGTATTGGGATTTTATGGAAGAGTATTATTAGATCTTTAAAGCCAACGAAGTGCCAAAAAAAGCACTCTATAAAACTTCATGAAGCTATACATGCACTCTGACATCATTGATGGAGCTTGCAAGGGAAGCGTAGGTACTTGTTCTATCATGTTGTATGCTTGTGGTTAATGCTTTGATGGGATTTGGGATTGTGATTTTAACCATGTGAATCAAAACTGAGAATATGATTGCTTGTCAAGATCGTTCTTGTCAACATGTTAAATTTGTGTCAAATAATAGTTATTTGCAAGATGAAATGGCAGGCAATGATGTATTTGGGATGCTTTCCACATGAGGTAATTGTTTTTTTTTGGGGGGGAGGGGGAGTATTATGCACATATAAGCTTAATTACTGACCAACAGCACGTAGCCTAGTGGTAAAGGTCTCGAAGTCCCGAGGCATGAACTTGGACTCGGCCTGATGGTATCATTGTAAAATAGGGTGGGGGAAGGGCCCACCCACTAGTGCATGCTGCAGAAACCCTTCCACACCCCCACCCCTGCTCCCCAAAGAAGAAGAAGAAGAAGAAGCTTAATGTATACTATATATAAAAGAGGTTGAAGTCTCTTTTGACACGTGTCATCAAAGAATGCAAAGTGGGGGGGGGTGGACAGAGAATGGGGGGGAGAGAGAGAGGGGGCGGGGGAGGGCCGAAAGAGAGAGAGAAAGAAAGAAAGAAAGATTTTATTAACGTCTTCCAAAAGACCGAACTCGGTCTATGAGACAAATCGGTGTACCTGTATGGGGTATCCTCTGTCATCCCAACAAAATGAAAAAGTTCTGAACTAAAAAGCTGAATCTGGGTGTGCAATAAGTACAATGAGTGGGGGAGGGGATGGACCTCTACTACTAGGAGAATGCAAAATCATGATATGCAACCTAGCTAGCTCCATCATGTACCATACTGGGGGTGTAAAATGGTATACATCAATGAAGGGGGTGTCCACAGCTCCCTGAACAACATGCCTGGGTCTGCTCTGAAGCGAGCCAGTCGCTCCGCACCCTCTCTGTGAAACTGAGCTCTGATCTTTGTCATCTCTGTGAAACTGAGCTCTGATCTCTGTCATCTCTGTGAAACTGAGCTCTGATCTTTGTCATCTCTGTGAAACTGAGCTCTGATCTCTGTCATCTCTCTCTGGTATAGGCGTGGTGTCCGAAAGCCAAGTGTCCTCTGTCTCATGCGAGCTTTGAGTGTCTCTGCTCTCTGGAGAGTAATTCCCTGCCGTGTAGGGGCTGGGAGTGGGATGGATCTCTGAAAAAATGTAGTAATCTGTATCTGTCGTCCCCCCTCTGGAGCTGTCTGAGAGAGAGAGAGGTGTCAACCCCGTCAGAAAAACGGGAAGAGCCAACTTGTATATATAAAGGAGACTAAAGTCTCTTTTGACGTGTCATCAAAGAATGCAACGTGGAGAGAGAGAGAGAGAGAGAGAGAGAGACGCTTAACGTCGACTTTATTGATCTAGAGAGACAAATCGACGTCAAGAGAGAGAGACAGGTCAACCCCGTAGAGACGGCGGGTGAGAGCCGACTTGTTCCTTATAATTCTTTAATTGAAGCTTTAGGACATGTTATAATGTTTTGACACTTGTCTCATTAAAGCCTATCATACACACTCGTAAATATACCATGGTGACTGGTCCATCAACCATGTGAAGTGCGTGATTTGGTGCTTGCAAAACTTGATGGTGCCAAGGTGCTACACTGTACAGTGCTACACTAAAACTCGTGAACAAGATTTGATAGGGAAAGTTGCAAGTTGGCTTCACACCTGCCTTGACCGCGGCGGGCCAGCGCGAGGTATGGCCGTTACAGGTCCCGACACGTGTCGCCCAACAATCCGTGCGGCAGGCCGCAGAGCCTCTTACGGCGCAGCCGTCATTGACACGACTGCGTACGCCACATCCGTCAGATCTCGAATCCGACGGCGTATACCCGTTTTGCTGAGCCGCGGCAGCGGCGGGGTCCCATATTACAAAAAAAAAGCATTGGAAATTGGAATCAGGGCTGTTAATTAAATTTGAGTGCAAATGTGGGTTAACCCTGTCCGTCAGATGGGGCTGGAGTCAGGGCACGGACAAGCAACGCGTGCGTAATTGGGGGCCGTCAGATCGGGGATGGACGACGGGCGGTTCGGTTGGATCCATCGTCCATCTGGTTGGGTGTCTGGTTGCCTTGTGGCCAAAAGCCTTTTTAACTTTGTGACATTTGTGTGCGATTTTGGACGGTGCAAGACGAAAGCCCTGGAGGCTTGTCAGCAATAATTCACCCGACAAGAATCATCATTTCCGGCCGTCGATCAGGCACGGATCGTACGGCTTACCCTGCCCGCGTTCGGCGCCCCTCTCCGAGACTTTAGCCTTTTGTTCTTTTTTTTATGTCAGTCATATCGGTACTATGCCGTTGGCCCCACTTGGGGCGCATTCCCACGCGCTGCAAAACTTCTAATCTCTTGCGACTCATAGTTGCTTTTTCACGCGCACCGCACGCCCATTTGGTCGTAAAATACTTGCAAAATTTTAAAATGCCCAATAAAACTTATATTAAAATACAAAAAAAAAACTTGCTGTGTTTCACCCAACCCATCAATTTCGAAGCATAAGGGCAACCGTCACAAAAATTCAAGCCTGAGTCGTTCAACATCCTAGCTGCCCTCACTGAACCCACAAAAGAGCTCTAAACATTTTTTGTTCTTGCACTTCAACACCAGTTCATTTTCAACCTTACTCAGAAAAGAGGCCCTGGTGTAGCACTCTAGCCCCTTGGAAGTTGGTTCTCAAGAAGACATATGAGTCTAGTTGGTGTAACGCCTTCGTTTTCAAGAATAGAACTCGGGTTCGAACCCCAACCCCAAACAAAGCTAAGTCTAGTTGGTGTAGCCCCATTCGTTCTCAAGAAGAGAGCCTATGTTCGAACCCCAACCCCAAACAAAGCCCACAATGTGCCTTAAATTCAAAACCCATATCTTGCAAAGAAGAAGAAGAAGAAGAAGAAGAAGAAGAAGAAGAAGAGTAATCTCCAAATACCAAAATGCCTGTTGAATCTAGCTTCATTGGCAAATACAATCATGTTATGCCCATAATGGCTATGTGTAAGTGTTCCTAATGACGTAAGATAGAGTCTTGACAATGCCCTATAGTGGACCTTGTGAACTCAATAACGAACATAACAAAATGTACACACTACATGTGAACAAATCAAAACATGATAGGACACTCAGCTACCCAATGAGGTCCCTAGGAGTGGAAACAGTGTAACAAGTGGTCTTCTTGTGCTAATTAGTTAATATCTTAACCACTAATCCCAACGACATCTTGGCACATAGGATATACATTATCATTCTCCATGATGTATTGACTTAGCACTTGTATTGGTGGACTCTGTGTATGTGGGTACAAAGTAGGCTTTACTTCAAAATACACTAATGCTGGGGTGTGCATAGTGGCTATGTTGAAGTGCGGGTAATGGTGTAAGATTAAATGCCCACTCATAGCATCAATGAACACTCACTACAAAACGTTAATTTGTGAACAAAACAAAACACATATTCAACAAGAAAGCTTAGCGATTTTATAGACATAACCCAGCCCATGGTAAGAGGAGATCTCACATAATCTATCTTGTAAACCAATATACGATGGGTTGGGGACTCACTACCTTAAAGGGAAAAACTACCCAAATATGCCTTTAGATGTTTCTCTTTCGTGGTTTCATGGTTGGTAGGTAGTAATTATGAAATATCACCCAAGAAGGTTTTAGTGGCCCATTTATAGCCCCTCTCACAAGATCCTCAACAACATCAAAATCAATCTCTCTCTCCCCCCTCCCTCCCCCCCCCCCTCTCTCTCTCTCTCTCTCTCTCTCTCTCTCTCTCTCTCTCTCTCTCTCTCACACACACACACACACACACACACACACATGCATTACGTGTGTGTGTGTGTGATGCACATCTATTACGATATCATATTTTCTCCACACAAATGTCCTAAAAAGTCTCTTTAAGAAAGCACACACATTAATGCAACTGATGTAATTTCAGCACAAATGCTAGAAAACGTCTCCATTAGGGATTTTCTATGCAATTATTCATGTATATTGCAAGATTTACGTCTAGCCATAGTGTAGGCTTTTGCTCTATCAACAAGTAATCTTGCATGCCCAACTCTCTTTCCCTTCCCATTGGTGTGGAGCTATTTCTACCCAATTGAAGCACGACAACCAAGCATTTATTTTGCTATTCCACAAAATATATGGTATAGCAACAATAATACAACTTAATTACGATGCGAATTTTGTTTAAAGAAGAGGGTAACGACACGCAAAGTGTGACATTAAGTTTAGGTGAATGGATGACAAGGCTAGAAACTTACTAGAGAAGCATCCATGTCATCCCCATGCCATTTACTAGAGAAACACTCACGTCATCCCCATGCCATTTTCTAGGGTGCCCATTTCGAAAGACAACCCCTTCTCGAGCTTTCACCTTAAGATTTGAAGCCCTTGGATTTGGAGCTTTATACTCCAGATTGTCTCCCACTAGTACTTCTTCAAGCTACCCCTATGATCATGTTTGTAGCTCACCTAGATATAGGTCTTTAACAATTCCCCAATCAATAGATCATGAGACTTTAAGGTTTGTATAACCTTTAGATTAACACTTGATGAAAACGGATATAAGTATTAAAGAAGATTTGGGGCTCCATTATGGTGACATTGGACAACATGTCACCCCCAAAATTATATGATAACATCTTCTTCTTTTTATTACAAATTCAAAAGCTATCCCCTAAAAGGAAGCACACATAGTGTCAATGCTCCTATTTCGTATAGTACACTACATTTTCAACAAAAAGGACTCACATGCGATTTATTATTATTTTAAGTACAACACCATAATTCATCTTTTCACACTACTTGTAAGGTTTCTCATTTGCTTAGAGGTATGAAGCTTAGGATGCAAAAAAAAAAACTAACATTAAAAGATGACATAAAAAATGTATTTGCTTGCCTTCTTTCACACCTTTTCTACCAAATTTTTAACCACTACATCACCACATTAAAGACAAAGAGCATTTCACAAGAAAAGTAAATGCAATCAAATGTTGTCCGTTACTCACATTAAATAGAAAGCTATTTAAAGATGCAAGTTTTTAAGTCACACTAGATAATTGTGTGTCGATTGGGGTTGCAACCCTTCCTTGGACTCCCTTTCTTGGACTTCAAAATACATGGCCTACAAGGTACCTTGGAGTCCAAGTGAAACCCATTACTCGACAAAATATACTTGGGGTGGCCTTCTTTTGAAATCAATTTTCAAAGGTGGGTTTCTTTTGAGGGTTAAAATGGCTTTGAAACCCCACGGAGGGTGGGGGGAGATGGATGAGGGGGTGTCAATAAAAAATATATACGATAGCATGCGCATTCAATAGAAGGGGTTTTGTTTTCTTGTGGAGTTACATAACAAGGGCTTTTTTAATTGAAAAGTGATAAATTTCAAATAAAAGGGGTACTTCTATCATGTCAAATTTTAATAAAGTGGTGTTACATCTATATCAAAAAAATCCATAGGTAGGGGGTCTTTAATTACCCCTTGAGTGCATGTGTTGTGTATATGTTATTTACATGATCATGTCCCCACCTTGCCGCCCCACCCCGCCAAAATAAAGTCATTGAAAAATCTGTATGATAGCATGTGCATTCAATAGAATAGGTTTTATTTTCTTGTGGAGTAACAAAAACTTACATGCATAAGGGGACTTTTTAATTGAAAAGTGAAAATTTTCATACGAAAGGGGTACTTCTATCGTGTCAAAATTTATTGTCAACATCATAAGAAACTATAAAGCGTGGGGTTTTTAATTACCCCTTGAATGTATATGCTATATAATTCCCCTGAACAACCCCTCCCCCCCCCTTTTCCCCACCCTCGAATTATAACCTTCAGAGTTGAACAGTAGTTCTAATGCTCATCCTTTCCTCTCTCTCTCTCTCTCTCTCTCTCTCTCTCTCTCTCACACACACACACACACACACACACACACACGCACACGCACACGCACACACACACACACACACATGCAGACACATTTCTTAACTATTTTACCTTCTTATCTTTCTTAATATTTCACATACAAACTTTAGGTATCCAAAATTAAGTGATAGCTAATCAATTGGTACACTAAGACTCACACTTGGAAAAGTGTTATGCAAGTTCAAATTTCAAGCTATCAAATAAATACAAGTTTGTCTAAATCATGGCTTTCTTGGTATCATCATCTCCCCTAATTCTTCACCTTTGATGCACATCTTGAATTTCCAGCTCATTAGAGCTCCATGAAAATTTATAAAAAGGTTCTATGTGTAAGTAGTCTCCATCACATGCGACTTCCTATTCTTGAAAATGTATTTATTATCATGGATTGAACATTAAGTTTGGTAACATTTTTTATTTGTTTGGAGGATTGCCAAGTTATGAGACAAATAAGTTTCCATCTCATGTCAAATTGCAACAATTTTTATTGCCAAGTTGATCTATACATTCCATATTTTATCTTTGTTAAAAAAATTGTTGGTTTAATTTAACATGTTATGGATAAAATTATTATGATTGGCCACCTTTTCTCTTAAAGCTTGCACTTGTTTCCTTGTATAATTAGGACCATTTGTAAACCAAAGCATGAATAAAATCGATGTGGGTTGCTATACATTGCATGGTTGGGAGTCTGAAAATACGTAGGAGCATGACTTCTACATGGGCACATGTAGAGGTAGAGGTAGATCTTGGCCGAGGTGTAGGCTGTTTTGGAAATATAAAAATCATGGTCAACAAACAACATGATGCTAATGCACAAACAGGTGGAAGAGGCCACTCTAGAGATAGGGGGATCCAGAGAGGGTGAGGTGGATGGCAAAAAAATGAGAGTGGAAATAGCATGGAGTGCTATTATTGTTGCAAAACAGGTCATATAGCAAAGGACTGCTATGAAAAGAAGAACTCCATTAAAAGTGGGGAAGCTATGGCAAGGAAGTTATGCATCTTCAATCAAGCAAGGCAAAGATACAAGTGAGCAGCTTTTTGTGATGCATCATATGCTTACTTCCATGACTACAAATGCACAGAATCCTAGAGATGTGTATGGTATGTTAATTTAGGTGCTTCTAACCACAAGACCAATCATGTGGTGAGTGGTTTTGAGACATGTAGATGATATTGTGCATCCTATTACGCATGTGTTGGTAACATGTCATTATATAATGGAAAAATGAAGTACTTGGCTAATGTACTTCATGTTTTAAACATCACAAAGAACCTGGCTTCTATTGTAAGATGGCAAAATGAAGTACTTGGGTTGATGTATTTCATGTTCCAAACATTACAAAGAACTTGGTTTCTATTGAAAAAATGTAGGTAGAAGAATGTTTACATTGTATGTGGATGTAAACATGCTTAAAGTGAAGACTGCAATGTTTGCACATGGTACATGTTTGTTTGCAGACATCGATATTAGGCATAAATATAGTGTTCATGTCAGTATTCAATGGTTAAAAAATATGGAAGCCCAAAGTATTCCGAAGTTAAAGTGGATGGAATGCACAAAGCATTCCAATTGGGAAAAATGTCTAAGAGCATGCATTTTCACATGATAAGAATGTAAGTCAAAGACCATTGGATGTGGTGTATTTTGATATTTAGGGACCAACAAAGACGACATAATTAATCAAAGGATGCCACTATTATGTATCGTCCATTGATGATGAGCACACTACGAAGTTGTGGGTATATTTCATGAAAGAGGAAAAGCAAAGTGTTTATAAACTTCCAGAGCTTCAAGGTTATGGTTGAGAAAGATAAAGGCATGCACATGAAATGACTAGAAGCAGATGGTGGGGGAGAATATTTCTCCGATGAATTTAGTGATTATCTAAGAGAGCATTAGATAAAGAGGTAATTTACATGCAGGTACTGGGACAAAATGGGGTTGCAAAAAGAAGAGTAGGCATATTGCATAAGTTATCCATACCTTGATGAATAAGAAAGAAGTGCCTAATTAATTTCAGGCACTAAATTAGTTGTGCAACTATAGTTTATTAAAATTTAGGGTTAGGTTTTACTACACAAACAGGTTATGGTGGGTGGAAATGTCCACAGTGTGTAGAGAGAAAGAGATAGAGAAAGAACAAATCTCTTAGAGAGAGAATGATTTGCACGACTCAATGATTCTAGTGATTGAAGATGTTAAACCTTCACCAAGTTCAACGCTTCTATAGGTTTAAAGACTTATCTTATGATTCACACACACACACACACACACACACACACACACACACACACACACACACGCGTGTTGACATCACTGCTTACTATATTCACACACATGATATCTAGCCTTAAGAGGCTGTTCATACACACTAACACTTATAGGGAGTGTTCACAAACATATACATAGACAAGACTCTGATCCCAACAAAACCCCCCTTAAGGGATTACCTCATATTGTGTTAAGGATAAATCTAGGCTCTAGTTTCTTATGCCGGATATGGGTTGTCAAGTGTAGAAACAAACAAAGGATTAGGTCATACACACAAAATAAAACAACATAGAACTTGGACAAAAAATCCCAGTCATCCTCTCACAAAAGTTGGCTTCCATCTTGGAAAGGTCCCTTTCTTCAGCAACATTTACAGTGTTCTTGGAATAACAACTTTTTCCAAGATGATTGTTCTTCTCACAAATACCACATGGTTTTAAGGATAAAATAATCATTTTCCAAATGATTACCTTAACAACACAATCTACAATAGCTATCTTTGGATTTGAAAGATCCCTTGAACTTTGCAGCAAAGCCTTGTTCAATGACAACTTCAATTGAGCTTTGTTTCTTCTTCCTGGAAGGCACTAATGATTCCTCCCAAGGTTGGTTCACGTATATTCTTTAAGGTTGTCACCAAGTTGTCATACTCTTCAGGCATGCTTTTGAGAAGCACTTCCATGGCATCATCATCAATCACTAGAGATTTAACTATAGCTAGTTGAGCCATTAGTTGAGATTCTCTTGTTTAATTGTAATTTAAAGAAAGTAATCTTCAAAGAAAGCTTAGAGCTTTTAGCACTAGCTCCAAAAAATACATCAAGTTTAGCCCAAGCTTTAAAGTACATGTGATTCAAGATAAAAAATGTGATGTATATAGTCATCCCCCAAGCCAAAAGCACTAATGGCATATGCTCTTTCTTATCTAGAAAGATCCTGGCTTGTTATTACTTTTCCTTCATTAGTGGTGGCAGAAGAAAAGTTATGCCATTAATTTTTTTTGCTAAGCCCCATAAGTTTTCTCTCATAAAATGAAACTTGATTTCATTTTCTAGGTATGTAAACCTTACTCATTGAATTTATCTATGAGCATGTGAGAGGCCATGATGAATAATGAGAAGGTATTACCACTTGGGTAGTGTCTAATCTCAATTTAAATATGATTAGCATATATATTCATGTGAGATTTGATGAATTTCTTCATTTTTCAAGGAAAGCCCCAAAATATTGGATAGCACAAGCTTTAATTTGGCCAATCTGTGGGCCAATTTCTGTGAAAACCCCTAATAGGAAGCTTGATTTTGATGGAGAGAGTTATCTTTTATAGAAGCCCTATATAATTATTTTTTAATAGGAACAACAACTTCAAGTAGATAGCTTTTACCTTGTCTCAAATGTGGAATTTGTAGGCACCATTGAGTAGATGCAAGCGGCGAAGTAATGGACTAAGGTAGTGTACTACTACGTGCTTGAGAGGAGAGAAGCCGAATGGCAGAGGAGACAACATAAGCATCGGTAGAGAAACCGATGACATGAAGGCATGCTTATCTACTATGGACCTAGCTATGACGTACTTGGTGAGGGCTACATCAAGTGAAAAAGATAATGGTGGGAGCAACTGTACATATATAGCGAGTTGCTCAAGGTGGAACAGATAGTGGATGCCAATGATGATGGTGTGGGAGAGTCATCAAAACAGGTAACTGGTATAGGTAGCTCTACAACTGAGTAAGTGGAAGTGTGGACACAACTGGGCAAAGATCTGGCATAGTAAGAGTAGTTGAAGCTTGTGATGGGGACGATGACAGACCAACATTGCAAAAAGGAGAGGAAGTGATGTAGGCACCCAAAAATCATAGAAACCCTTGCTCTAATACCAACTATTGATATAGAGAGAACAAAGCTCTTAGAGAGAGAGTAATTTGCATGGCTCAATGATTTGATTGATTGAAGATGTTAATCCTTCTCTAAGTATAATATTTTTATCAATTTAAATCCTTATCTTATGACACTCACACACACACACTAAAATAGTGACACATGGTACATGTGCTGGCATCACCTTAAGAGGCTATTCATACACACACAAACACTCATAGGGAGTGTTCACACACGAATACATAGACAAGACCTTGACCCCAACACATTTGATACATAGACAAGACCTTGACCCCAACAAATACATAGACAAGACCTTGACCCCAACACATTTGATATTATAAATATAGCCCCAATGCAAATAGTTCATGGTATGATGTCTGAACATAAATTTATTATGAACATAGCCCCCAATGCAAATAGCTCATGGTCTGACACTTGAAGAGTTCTATGTATTTGTGTTAACACACAAATACATAGACAAGACCTTGATTCCAACATATTTGATATTATGAATATAACTCCCAGTGTAAATAGTTCATGGTATGATGCCTGAACTTAAATTTATTGTGGCAAAAAACTAGATTTGGCACACTTGAAAGCGTTTGGGCACATTTCATATCTATATGTACTAGAGGACGTGAGAAGAAAGTTGGATCCCAATGCAAAAAAATGTATCTTTATTAGATACTCCCTTGAGCGAAAAGTTTATAGATATTATGTGTGATATCTGAGCAGGGATGTTATGTTTGTTGAGATAAGTAGCTAGTATATACCAGTAATGTAAACAACAATGTGGTTGCAACAACAAATGTTATATTTGATGAGATAAGTAGCTAGTATAAACTAGTGAAGGATTTCATAGATGCAATGTAAACAACAATGTGACTGCAAACAAATGTTATGTATGATGAGATAAGTCGCTAGTATACACTAGTGAAGGATTTCATAGATGCTAATGTATACAACAATGTGGCTGCAAACAAATGGGGAGTAAAAATCATACGTGCTTTAGTGGACCTGGGGAGTCCTCTAGTAGTGGGTCTATTTTTTAAACATATTGTTAGACCTTTGTTAGGAAGGTTGAGGTAGAATGCTAATAATTCTAACGCATCATTTGGTGGTACTACATGTACTGAAAATATAGCAAATTCACATGTATCACAAAAGGGAAAAGAGAAGGTGGATAAGCCTTTCTTAATGCCTGATGTTTTAGCATACCCTTCATTTATTGATGGGGATAGTGGCTCAAAGCAAAGCATTGATGAGGATTTTGGGACCCCAACTATTGTTACACCTAAAAGTGTACAAAGAGCCAACGTACTATTAGAAAACCTGGTAGTGATCTAGGTGTAGTAGGTCTACGAAGGTCAGATATCCAAGATGGCTGTGCTCATTTGCATTGGATGCGAATGAGACATGGGAGTTGGTGCCTTTGGGAAGAAGGAAATGGAAGAAAGTGGATCTATAAAGAAGAATTTAGATAGTTCTATGAGTTGGTATAGACAAGATTGGTAGCCATGGGATATACATAAACATATGGCATTGACTATGAGGAGACTTTCAACCAATGACTAGGATGTTGACCCCGTGAGAGAATTCATTGCTATGGCTACAACTAAGGGATGGTATTTACATCAAATGGATGTAAAGAATACTTTTTTACATGGTGATTTATAGGAGGAGGTCTACATGGTGTAACCACCAAGATATGAGGACCATGCAATGGGAGTTGGCTTTTGTAGAGGTATTCTTTGGACATGTTGGATGTTCAAGCATGGAATGATAGGTTGTAAGCCAATCTAAGTGCCATTGGAGTAGAACACAAATTTGACTATAAATACATGTGATCTTATGGAGGACCCTACTATGTATAGGTGCATTGTAGGGAGTTTGATCTACATGACTTATCACCACGATAGATTTAAGCTATGTCGACCCCAAGGAAGTCATACTTTGATGCAGCTATAGGAGGAACTTAGGTATATAAAGTCCATAATACACTATTAACTTTTTTATGAGGTTGGAGTATAAGTGCAGTTACATGGATATACAAATACACATTGGGTTAGACATGAGATCTATTATTGGCTTTATGTTTACTTTTGGGAGCGTTGTTGTTCGTTGGAGAGTAGAAATGCCAAGTATAGAAGCTTAGGGCTATGGCAGCATGTCAACTTACAAATATGGGTGAGCCCATGGATAGGGTTATTTTCATTTGCTATTGTCATTTATTGTGTTAACATGAGCAACATACAATAAGCGACATCATACAGCTAGCTATGGTAACATAGTGTATCATGCTTACATAAAGCACATTGAGGTGTAGTATCATTTCGTAGTGGAACATGGCAATCTCTTTTCTATTTATAAGGTCAAATTTTTATATAGAATAAAATTTTGAAAGCATATAAAAATATCAAATGTCTATGCACGTGACTTATGACATACAAAGACAACAACAAAGTCTCCCTCTCACTCAAACTTTCTCTCTTTCACTCAAACTCTCTCTCTCTCCCCCTCTCCATCTCTCTCTATCTTGCTCTGTCTCTCTCTATATTGTTAATTCAATTATCTAAAATGTTAGAGAAAAATAAAAAAACAATGTCATAGATATAATTTAAGTGTACAAAAGTGCATCACAATAATGTGTAAATCAATATTTTTTATGATTACAAGAGATGGAAGGTGGTTGCATATGGGGAGCTCTACAAAACGGTGCAGGTGAAGGTGGGAATAACAACCTCGCAAGTTTGGTACATTGTGCCCAATGATGAGGGCATCGTAAAAAGGAGCCAAGGGGGACATATGTGGCATAATAGGTCAAAATGGGGCCTTGGAACACTGGGTGGCCATGACAAGGCACTTGACCTTGTTGGGCTCATGGGTAATGGGGAAGGTGGAGGAGGGTGATGAGGAACGTGTGGAGACGATGTCCCCATGTCCCTTTGCTGCTCCCATTGAGCATAATCTCTAATGGCACCCTTGAAATATTGTGCCCTAAATCATCCTCGAGAACATGAAAAAGTGATCGTATACAAGAACTAAAGCACACCTCGTCCGACTCCACTGATGTAATGCTGATGTAGTCCCTTGCATTCTCTAGCTAGGGTCCTAGTTCCGACAAAGCAATCTAGAACTATATCCCCTTGATTGGTGAACGTCTGGAGTAACCACCGGCCATACACACTTCTTTCCTTAACATATATATATATATATATATATATATATATGAACAAATAACATGAACAAATAACAATAAAAAAGGTAATGAATATAGAACGCTTACACTACTTGAAACGAATTGTAATGAAGTGAGTGCCATAGATGAAGCTCTACTTACCTTGTAAAAGCCTTGCTATGCTCAGCAACATATTGAATGGGATTCCCATTTGCATCCAACATGTATGGGTGGGTTCCCTCTTGCAGTTTAGGCTCTATGAGGATATCATCATCCACCTCCAAACCTAGATGATCAGTAGCTACCTCACCTCCCTGCCTATCAAATTTTAGTCAAGTGGACGTACTATGATAGGGGTGCATGTAAAGATGGCGATGACCAAAATAGTGACGTACGTGCACACACATGTAAGTACACTAGGAAAATCATGGTTGTTCACTTAAAATATAAATCGAATACAATCCACTCTTTCACTCACCTCTTCTCATCCATCTTCTAACAGGAGATACATGTATTGCAGGACGTGCATGAACAAAGTCCTACGCAATGTTAAGTTGCAAGTTTCTACCTCTCCCACAACAATCCCCAAGTGCTATATGTACGTAGAGTACAAACCATACTTCCGTTGGCATGTAGAAACTATGCAGCGAGAGGACAAAGGTTGACTCCACAAGCACCTCCCTAAATACATTCCATCGGTGAACCACATGCTCAGTCTTGGAGAAAGCAAAACTTGTCAAAAAAATTTGCCCACACAAGGCACATGTCTCCAAATAACACATCCATGGTTCCCAACCTCGTTATAGCAATCCCATGAATCATTGTAATAGTGTAAGATTCTTGGAACAACATAACATAGCAATCCCATGAATCATTGTAATAGTGTAAGATTCTTGGAACAACATAACATATAATTTCTTTGCAAACTATACAACTAGGACAAATGGAGAGAGTGATTGGCATGGGTAAGAGATCATACTTGCGTTTTTGCTTTCCCAAAAGTGTGACATGGAAGTGATCAATGTTGGAGTTAAGAACTAAGTGGAGAAGGTCCACCACTTTTGAATTGAATTCTTCATTTTGACAAGACTAATCACATATTCCCAATGTTTAAGCTAAGACACAAAGATGTTAAGTTCACTTATTACTGAATCCCAATAGGTCTATGTCGTCTTCCTTTGGATTGTCCGTCCCATGCTGTTTGCTCTCACCACTTAGGCGCATCTACTCATCACCTCGTGCATGGGACTCATGGTCACATCATCTTTAGGGGCACTCTCCTTAGCATCCTCATCATCGTCTTCCCCTTCCCAATTTGGCTGTGACCTCTTTTTAGGCGTTGTTGTCATGGTTGTGGATGATGGAGATGTGTGTATGGCTGACTTCTTGCCCTTTTCCTTGGGTTGTTTCTCAATGGCCAGCTTCTTACCCATCTTCTCTCCTGCATCCAACCCTTATAGCAACTATAAACTCCATGTACAAACCTACACAATGATACTTACTCTAAAACTACTCAGTCACGTGCTAAGAGGAAACTCTCCCTTAGGGTAGTCTATCCACCATGGGCATGATGTCCATGTCTCTTTGCCCCATAGCTCGTCTATCCACTCCTCAAGGTACAATCCTGTCTCCTCTCTCTCGAACTGCACCCATGCATTTGAAGGGTGCTCGAGCATACATACTCGATCTCCTCAAGGTACAATCCTGTCTCCTCTCTCTCGAACTGCACCCATGCATTTGAAGGGTGCTCGGGCATACATACTCGATTACACACATAATTTCTCCACCACCTAATATACAAACATTTGAATAATCTTTCAATACGATAGACTAACAATAAAATGAGACACACAACATCGATTATGTTACTACATACTTGTAAAAGAAGTGACGTGCCATGCACGACAAGTGTGGTTATTGGTCAAGATTGTTATATGCACATTATGTGTGCATATACTAGGAGGCTAACCCACATTAGGCTTGTGAGCATGGGATCATGGGAACAAGCTCTACTAGAACATGGGTTAGGACTAACCTTAAGGGTTAAGGTTAGGGTCAGGCATCCAAGGGTCACACATGGGAAATGGAGAGTCAAGAGTCACTTGAGGGCCCTCCTATATAATAGGGGCACGGGGCACACTCAAGGGGGGCTTGAGGGCCAAGGCTATGTTATCTTGAGGCTTAGGCTATGGTCTCTTGTTGTTAGCTTGAGGCTAGGTTACGTTATGCTCTCTTATGTAGAGGATCATAACTACTCACCTACGATTTCACACTAAAGCTACATGCTATTGGATTGGAGTTATACCTCTTGATGGTATGGGACATCAAGGTAAAGGTATGATGTATTTCATTATATTTCATGTGTGCATTCCTTGGGCTCGAGGGTGGTCGAGTGGATGAGTTTATGCCTGATTAATGCATGTTTATGCATAACAATTATCTAGAGAGATCTTAGGGTTTTAACAGTGGTATTAGAGCAATCTCTAGTTAATTGTTGTTATTTTTTCTTTCTTATTGTAATTTTTAGCATTTTTTGAAGTAAATTTTAATATTTACTAATAAAAATATTATTTTATTGATTTGTGTTGATGATTTACACGTGGATCATCGATATGGCGATTGGAATGCATGTTACTACTATTCAATGGACGAATCGACGTTGCGGGGGAATTTCGTGAGTTTAATGCTATTTTTTTCTATTATTTGTGGTTTAAAATAAGCATTAATAAAAATTTTTACAAAAATACCACATATTGTATTGTGGATATTTTTGGTAGAATGGATTACCTAAATTTCTAAAAATTTTCCTAAATTTTTAGAAAATTTTAGAGCATTTTTTATGGTTAAAAATGTATTTTTTATACATTTTTGCGGGTTTTTCCGCGGATATGCGATCAAATTTCTGCCAATTTTTTGCTGAAATGCAGTAGGGGACAGCATGTTGATGCAAGAAATGCTCTCCCGTGTGCGTGGGACCCTCTCCACCTCTTAAATCTGATTTTTCTCGTCTATTTTCCTCCCGCCCTGTGTGAATTTCTCTTAAAAGGGATTTTAATTAAATATTAATCATCATAATTAATATTTAATTATGATTAAGATTAGTTTAATTAAAAAAGATTAATTAAAACATAATCAGCCTCCTCGAGGGTGGAGAGAGAAGGGTGTGAAGAAGATGGAGAGGAGAGATAATCTCTCCCTCTCTCTAAGATATTTTCGCACAGGTGGGGTGGGGGGCAGCGCCGACGGCGAAATTCGCCTCCCCCCCATAATACACTTTTTTAAAAGGTTTTTTTAAAAAGCCTTAGTTATAAAAGGTTTTTTTTAAAGCTTATAAAAAGCTTTATTAAAAAAAAAAGAGAGGCCTTAAAATATATTACAAAAGAGTTTTTATTTTCAAAAAATCTTGAAAAAGGGATAAGAGATATTGGAAAAATTTTACCTCTTTGAGATATTTTATTTTCCCTCTAGAAATTTATTTTTTTCTTGGAATCTCTTGGCTTTCCGCTTTCCTGAAACCTTTTGGCTTTTCGAATTCCGGAAAATCTTTTGACCTTTCGGATTCCGGAAACTTTTGACCTTTTACTTTCCGTTTTTTTTTTGTCTTTTCATTTTTCCAAAACTGTTGGCTTTTCGTATTCCGGGAAAACCATTAGAATTCTAAAATTTTTTGACCCTTCGTATTCTAAATGCGTTCGGGGTAAATTAAAAATTTTAAAAAAAATCTTGAAAATTAGTGAAAAAATAGACAAAGGTTATTTTAAATTTCTGAAAAATGTGGGGTTGGTGTTTGGCATGTGGTGTGTCCATTCGGGTGCTCGTGACCATTCAAATTCCTTAAAAAATATATTTTTTGACCCAAAAATTTAAAAAATCCATTAAAATTATAAATTTTCATTGGATTTGAGAATTGTCGGGCGGAATTGGAAATTTCGTGAACGATGGGATTCTCAGGAAAAATTAGAAATTTTCTAGAAATTATTTTTAAAAATCCTAGAAATTGGTATTTTAAAAATATCAATGGTATTTTGGCAAATTAAATTGCTAAAAAATTTCTAGAAAAATATAGGTTTGGAATGCCGTAAGATAGGTTTGGTGGAATTCAAAATTATCATATTTTGAGACCCTAGAAAATTAGGAAAAATTTGAAAAAAATCATGATAATTCTTTTTCTCGAGAGTTTAATATTTTCGAGGGTTATTTAATAATAAAGTGCATTTTCTCATGCTTGCTGACATTAGATAGATGCAGGTTATTCGCATATTATTAATACGATTATACCTCATATTAATAGTTATTTTTGTTTGGATTAATTCTAAACGATGTTTTCATGATTATACCTCGTATTAATAGTTATTTCTATTTAGATTAATTCTAAACAATGTTTTCATGATTTTTTACCATTGTTTAGCCATTCGTTTTGGACATTTTCTTTAATTTCTTCAATGATGGCTAGAATCTCTGTTCAAAGTGTGTTTCACCTTTGACACTTTTCCATGATAATTTTTTTTGCACTTATTTAAGTGTGGTTTATGCTTAATTTCTTAAGCCTAAGATAAATTCTATCATCGGTTAGTTGATCGGTTTGTTTTGGTGGATTGTATTGGATGTTTTCTAAGTTTTATATGGACTCATCAGGTTCTGCCTAGATCACTTGTGTCTATGGGTTTTTTTAAATGAGTGTTACACACATGTGTTTCACTTGCTTACTGTGGAGTTTTGCTTGAACGACATCACGTTCATATACTCCGAATTGATGAGTTGGCCACCAATTTTAATGCTTCTTTTGGCATGATTAATGTCCATTAGATATGGCATGCATTGATTTTTATGATCAACTATGGTTTTTTATGGATTCGAGGAGCTTTTATGCTTTTATCCATGGTTTTATAAGGATCTTTTGATCTTTTGGATAATATCATGTGCTTTGAAGGTAGCATTTGCCTTTGTTTTTTTGCACGTAATTTTAGACTATGTTCCTTGTACATATTCCAACTCGGATACCTAGTTGCTTATGTATCTAGGTGAGTTATTTTTCTACCCTAGCTTTATTGTGTTATTGGGTAGTTATCATTAGAAAGGCGCCAATAATTCAATTTCTTTTCTAATGATGCACTCGGAAGGAGTTATTCCTTGATGTAGTCTCAAGTATATAGAGACAGGTTTTAGTATGTGAAAGTCTGGGATAAGGCCATTTTATTCCTTTTATACAGGATTTTATTCATATTTTCCTAGACGGCATACTAGGGAGTTTCAAATTATTAAGGTATATATGGGTGGTATCATGGTGGTATGGGACGTTAGCAATCTCTCACATATATTATCTTATGGGATAATTTGGGCTCAAGATTGTTGCTTTACTTAAATCACTTAGCATGTTGACCTCAACATTCAAAGACAATCTCATTTTCTAAATTCACTGCAAGTTATAGTGTGGGCATTCTCTAGATAAACTTCTTTTATCTATAGCCTGCATGTTTTGATGAGGGTAATCTCGTCGGCATTTTCACTTGTTGAAATCTCTTTCTTTAGAGTTCAACGAGCTTATCTTGTTGTGTTTGGATTAAGAAAATTTGGTTTTTTCCTTTGTTGGCATTCATTTTTCTAGTTCCGTACTTTAGGTGATTTATACAGGCAACCTGCTGGTTTACGGATGGACATATGTGACTCATTGAGACGCTGATGACTCTTTATGTTGATATGGGTAACTCGGGACATCGATTATTCCATATGCAGATGTGGGTACATCGGGGCGCCGATGAATCCCTGGTTCCTGTTATTATAATGCCATGTTTTCTTACTTTATTCCGAATAGTTTACAACGAGGAAACTACTTTGAGTATGAATTCCTTTGATCATCCGCAGTCTGATGGGCAAACAAAGCGTATGAATCAGATTGTAGAGGATATGCTTCGTGCATATGTCTCTAGAAAATCATCATATTGGGAAAAATATCTTCCAATGATGGAATTTGCCTATAACAGTTTTAAATATACGGCTATTAGTTTTAGTCCGTGCATACTTATGTATGGGTATCAACCCAAGGCACCTATTGATGTCGGTCTTAAGGACATCGACCTTGATGCATCGAGGGATTTCTTGTGAGATATGCAGGAAATACTGTGACCGAAGCTCAAGATTCTATCAGGAGTGCTCAGGATAGAGTACGATTTTATACTGATAGGGGACGCTCATCTTTGTCTTTTGAACCAGGAGCGCTGGTTTATTTTAATATTCCTAAATATTCTCAGACTTTGTCAATAGAAAAATGCTCGAATTTATCTCCTAGATATTGTGGTCCATTTTTTAGTTATACATTGGATTGGCACGGTTGCGTTTGAACTTAAAACTACCTCCACATGTTAGAGTTCATCCAGTCTTTCATATCAATAGATTGAAAAGGAAACTGGGAGTTGAGGATAACATAGTTACTCCTCAAGAACTCGTTGAAGTCGAAGAATTATCCTATGTTCCACAACATGAACCTGATAAGGTACTTGAATTCAGGGAAAGGAAACTTTGTGCTTGACTAATCCCTGAGGTTAAAATTAGGTGGAAAGATAGGGAAATAGAGGATTCGACTTGGAAGTCGGTTGAGATTGTTTAGGTAGTTCTTCTTCTTTTCATTGCAAGAGTGCAATGTTTTGAGAGAGGGGAAGTATGTTGTATGCACATTATGTGTGCATATACTAGGAGGCTAACCCACATTAGGCTTGTGAGCATGGGAGCATGGGAACAAGCTCTACTAGAGCATGGGTTAGGACTAACCTTAAGGGTTAAGGTTAGGGTCAGGCATCCAAGGGTCACACATGGGAGATGGAGAGTCAAGAGTCACTTGAGGGCCCTACTATATAATAGGGGCATGGGGCACACTCAAGGGGGGACTTGAGGGCCAAAGCTATGTTATCTTGAGGCTTAGGCTATGGTCTCTTGTTGTTAGCTTGAGTCTAGGTTATGTTATGCTCTCTTGTGTAGAGGATCATAACTACTCACCTACCATTTCACACTATAGCTACATGCTATTGGATTGGAGTTATACCTCTTATTGGTATGGGACATCAAGGTAAAGGTATGATGTATTTCATTATATTTCATGTGTGCATCCCTTGGGCTCGGGGGTGGTCGGGTGGATGAGTTTATGCCTGATTATATATATATATATAAACATACATACATGTGGTGCTACCACTTGTATTTCCTGCGCATGGGTAATACACATGGCATGCCATGGGTATTGCCAGTGTGCTGGCAATATACGTGGTAATGCCATGTCAATGCCATGTGTATTGCATGTGGTCCGGTAATACATGTGGCATTGCCACGTGTAATGCCGTGACGTTACATTACATGTGGCTAGCCACATGTATTGCTCGACCGTGGGCAATACACATGGCGCAATGATATTGGTGCCGCATGTAATGCCACGTCGAGGCATTACACATGCCCTGTACCATGTGTAATACCTGAGCGTGAGCATTACACATGGCAAGTCACGTGTATGTCCCAAACACGTGGCATTGTGCCATGTGTAATGCTTAAACGTGGGCATTACATGTGGCACACCATGTCTACATATGTGTGTATGTACACACACACATTTATGAAAAGGGGAAAAATGAGAAATATCACACATATATGTATACATACATACATACATACATATGTGTGTGTGTGTGTGTGTGTGTGTACACACACACACACACACATATATGTATGTATATATATATATATATATATTATGTGTATACAAGTGTGTGTATACACATATACATACATAAATATGTACACACACACATACATGTATGTATATATATATATGTGTGTGTGTGTGTGTACACATGTGTATACATACATACATACATATATATATGTGTGTGTGTGTGTGTGTGTGTGTACACACACATATATATATATATATACACACACTACACACCTATGTGGTGATAATTTTCTTGTTATTTTCCTTTTCATAAAGGTATTTTCTTGACTCATTGAAAAAATATGTGTTCTGAACCTCAATGATGGCACCAGACCAATATAGAAATTGGGTTCATGTACATTCCACCATTTTGGGCTTGTAGTTTCCTGCTTCATTTGCAGAGCGGCATGGTTCTCATCCATCAATGGCCCACCCACAGCCACAAGAATTGTAGACGCAATGGTTTCAAACTGAGAGAGGAGAGATTGCCTCCGGAGGTGGATGGCCAGCATGAGGACTACCTGCCCCATCTGCTTGAATAGCTTCTTGTCCAGAAAAATGGTGGTCTATCTGCCTTGCCATTACAGATTTCACAGCGATTGCCTTGTCCCCTGGCTCTACAATCACTGCCATTGCCCCTTTTATCAAGCAAATATTGCCTCGATACTCCTCCCTCTCCTCTTGTTTTCTCCACGCGATAAAAATGTTGAGGAATTTCAAGGACTTGCTTTTGCCTAATAAAATTTTAACAACAATCATGCTAATACCATGTGGGCATGGTGTACCGAGGTGAAGTTGTTGATATATTCACGCAAACGTGATGATGCATCATTTCTTCATGTAGAGTTCCCATGATGGCACCTTTCTACCTGACCTTTTAGAAACTTGATGGTGGCTAGCTTCCAGAGCTGAGTGAGACACGAACCTTTTAGATGGAAGTACTTGATGGTGGCTAGGTTTCAGAGCCGAGTGAATTGCTCGGTGTATGAATGGTTGCCAGCAGAGGACATTATTATGTGCAATGGAAAGGCATTCTAACCTCCACCTCCTACAGGTACGGTGATGTAGTAATACATTGTATGCATCTTTCATGTATGGAAGTGACTTTTATCAATATCTCATGTGCAATTGCAATGTGTTGGTGTGTGCATGTGTTAGTAACCTGAGAGAGAGAGAGAGAGAGAGAGAGAGAGAGAGAGAGAGAGAGAGAGAGAGAGAGTAATGGTGGGGCCAAAGAGAGTTTCAGACAATAATGTTAGAGCTATCTCTATCTGAGAGAGAGAGAGAGAGAGAGAGAGAGAGAGAGAGAGAGAGAGAGAGAGAGAGAGAGAGAGAGTAATGGTGGGGCCAAAGAGAGTTTCAGACAATAATGTTAGAGCTATCTATGTGGTATAATTTCAACCGCTCGCCAATTTCACAAAACCGCTTGCACGAAATTGTTTGCCCAAAAAATGCACCCCGATATTTATCATTAATCGGCTCATCATCTCATTGGAGGCCATCACATAATAGATGTAGCAATTGCATGTAGCGATGCACATCACCAACATTGAGCAGTAATGGAAAAGGAGCTTTCGAGATGCATTGCTAGACTCCTCTCCAGTGGTTGGTGCCTTTATCATGCTCGCACTAAAATGTGATGTGTTTGAGACCCTATTGTTCTTTAGGGACGGGCAAAATCTCATTCACACACTTCAAACTACCTAGGCAATGGCTTCTCTGACACACTCCAGGGAAGGCAATGTTGGAGGTTTGCAACTTTGACCACTGGTGGGGATCATACTTATGCTCCATGGAGTCCATTCTTGCACATGATCCCATGGTTGATGGGAACTCAAATGCAATATCACCATTATACTGCCTAGGAATCTCTATGACCTTGATAAGAGGTTGATGCACCGATTTTATTATTATCTTGTAAGGAGTTATATAAATCTATCACATTTGATTGAGTTGGAAGTCCTCTAGGTAGGCTATCTAAGATGGCTATTGTCTATGGGTTTGAGTTTAATGAAGAATCAATTATTTTGCGAAGTAATTGCCTAAAAGAGAGTCTTCAAGTATATAGAACTCTTCCCCTTTGCTGATTAGAACATTGTAGACGTGGCAAGTGATTTGGTAGGTAACTGCCACATCGTATTACCGATGCTCAGTAATATGACATGGTAGTTAATTGCTACGTCACCTGCCACATTGTAGACGTGGCAAGTGATTTGGTAGTAGGTAACTGCCACATCGTATTGCCGACGCTCAGTAATATGACATGGTAGTTAATTTCTACGTCACCTGCCACATTATAGACGTGACAAGTGATTTGGTAGGTAACTGCCACATCGTATTGCCGACGCTTAGTAATATGACATGGTAGTTAATTGCTACGTCACCTGCCACATTTGTAATTAAGCAAAGGTGTTGATGCCAAACTCATACTCTTGCCTCCTGCAACATTAATTAATGTATCTTGTACTTCTATAATTGCTTTGCCCCCATACATTGCATGTATCATCACTCTTTCTCCTTTATACGAAGGTGTTGATGCCAAACCTACTCTTGCCTTCTGCAACATTAATTAATGTATTTTGTACTTCTCTAATTGCTTCACCCCCATACATTGCATGTATCATCATTTCTATAACCTCCTCTTGCATGTGTGGCATGGCTAGTAAGCTCGGCTTGCAAAAGTGGTGATAGTAGGAGGAGCCACCATCCCCACTCCACATGGAGTTAGATCTATTGCCACCACTACTCCATATATTGCTACCCCTAATTTACCTTGCAATGTAGCTACTCCTTTCACTCCCACCATTCCCGTTACTTCATCAAATTCATATGGTACACATGTAGCACCTAGCACCTCGAGGTTGCTCATACAAATGTCACAATAGTAGACATATTATTAAGGATAAACTTGATGGATAGGCCTTGACTAAAATATGCCAACTCGTTATAATAGTACCTGCACCATCATTTTTTTCAACAAGGTCCCAAGATGCTGGCAAGACTAGTCAAATGATGTGGTTTTACAATAATGACATCATGTATACATGGGCTATGGATAAGAACATTGACCATCCCCCACACAGTGTGCCTACTATATGGCCAGTGCGGCGAGAGAGAGAGAGAGAGAGAGAGAGAGAGAGAGAGAGAGAGAGAGAGAGAGAGAGAGATAAATGCTAGAGAGTATTGGTGATGAAATGCATTGTGTTGGTGAAATGCATTGTGTAATGGTTCATGGAAGTAGTGCATGATTGTTTTGGGCTATCATTTGAATGGAATACTTTTATTTTGCTTTCAAGTGAAAAGAATAATGAACATACTCATGTGATGAGAGAGAGAGAGAGAGAGAGAGAGAGAGAGAGGAAGAGAGTGAAATTCTAGAGAGAGTGGGGAGAGAGAGTGATAGATAGAGATGCTAGTAAGAGCATAAAGAAAGAGAGGTAGATGTCACAAAACTGATCACCTGAAATTGCTTGCTAAAAAAATCCCCCTACATATCGATATCCATGAATATAATGTACATGCAAGCGCATCAAGGGCACTAATTGATAGGACAAAGCAAATAGTGTCCAGGGTGTTAGGAGTAGATCACAATATTGGGGGGCAAGAAAGGTACAAATGTGTGTGGCAAAAGAAATCATGATGGCAACACTAGTGCAAGAAGGTGGTTCCTCACATTTCATTGGGGAACAAGAGTTCATCAATATTACAGAGGAACTGGGACTATTGGTGGAAGATGGTGGAAGATAGATGGTAAATTAAATAGGCTGGACAATTATGTTTTTGTAAAAATGAGTTATAAAAATCTAGATAAGTGAAGTGTGAAACTTGAACAATTTTCTTATTAGGTTTTGGAGGTCAGACTGCAGCTAACATGGGTCTTGTAAGGAGATCTTTAGCTTGGATGCACTTTTGAAGCTGAAACGAGAGTGCACTTATGAATTTTTCCATGGAAGCAGACAAGGGTCCACAGGTGAGAAGTGCTTTATTTTCAAGATGTCCACCATTAGACCCGCTTTTGGGTTGGATTTGGTTAATCAAATGCGACATACAGCTCTAGGGACCTATGACATGCATGGATATAGTTTCACCCGACGAACATTAGATTGGGTGACCATGGCTTGTCATGTGTATGACCCAAGGTAACATATTACAAATGTTATAATAAATGTATTCAAAGGATTTCAATTGTGTTAAAGAGCATAACTGACTTGATTTTTCATGTAGCATGCAGGATCTTCTAAAAATTGTGACCTGTGAAATAAAAGAGGAGGATAGTGCATCAATGAGGTGATGGAAAACCATGGTTGTGAAAGGGTGGATTTCTTTGGTTTCATGGATGAGGCATAGGCTAACTGGAATACAGTTAGTCAATGGTGGGAAAAATAACATCTTGACAGATAGGGAGAGGTCTTGCCTATTTCATTGGGAGTAGAGCATAGTTCCCCACACACCGAAGTATGTGTGCACCACATCTCAAGGTGAGCACAAAGTAATGTGTGCGAAGTGGCACATGTCTCCTATTAGTGAAGTTACATCAGGAGAGGCTTGATTAATACGTCAATGGTGGTGGCATAATGGTCATGTCATGGATAGGAATTGTGAGGTCCCCGCCCACCCCCTCCAGGCTTCTGCTGTGCCAGCGGCGAACGCGGTGTCGGCCTCCCGCGTGGGACGAGGGTCCTGCACTCTCGGGGCCTCGCCCGGGAATGTCCGGGACGAGAGGCTAGCCCGGGGGGTGGTCCCTCCGAGGCCGGGCCCGAAAGACTCCCCTCGCCTGGAAGACACGGGCGATTCGGCCAAGAAGGTGAAAAATATTTTAACTAGGAGATTACTCTAACGAGTCAAGTCTTGACTAAATTAAACTGATCTGACCAAGCATGAAGTCACATGGTCAGATCAAGAAGAGACTTGCACTTGATCCATGGAATCATCGCTTTTTTCCTCATTTTCGAGGCACCGATGATCCCTTCCCACAGAACAAGGTCTTCTCAGGATTTAAACTGATCAACATAACTAATCGTATCTAGTTGTTTCTCAGGAATCCTCCGATCCAGCCTAACCCCATCCGGGCCATGGGAGCCAACCACCCGACCACTGAATTGGTGGGATTCCTTTATAAAAATTTGATTGGTTTTTTGCCCGGGTACTGAGGAAAAGAGTTCCCAGGCCCCCTAGCCGGCGATTCATACAAAAATCAAATAGGCACACCACATACACACCCAATATGAGATTGCCATTTATAACAGATTCGACTGGCTTTAAGACAATCCTTGAATAAAATCATAATATTTTCGATCATCATTTTCCAAAATTCCAAGTCCATTGTATTACAAAAATGCATCAACTGAACTCTCCGTGTTGAAGACCAGTTGGCCAATCAACGAGATCCAGTATCAAATTTTTGTTCCCAAAACCTTTCCTTTTTGTCCATCAAATATCTTCCTCGACGTACGCCTGGGTGTCCTAGTAGCAACCGCGAGCCCGTGCATCGCCTGGTCAGAACCCTCTAGGATCCTCCTTAGGTGTCCTAGCACTTTACTCAGGGACCGCTTTGTCGGCCCTCGCTCATCGTACCGGAAGCGCACCATTTTAACCGTACCGAGGCTGGTCAAGATCTCGGCAGGCTTTGCCGCCACACGGGCAACGTCCCTTGACGACTCCACGCCAGTTGTTCCAACGAACCTCCTTTAGAAAAACATAAGCCAAATGCCTCCTCCAGCATTCTGGCGTAAAACAGTCCTTTGAATGAAAAACAGAGTTTCCAATGCAAGTGAGATTCTAGTTTGAGATTGGTTCCAAAAACCCTTTTTCCAATAATTCCCAGTTTCAATAATGAGGATCCTTGATCTCTCATGAGGGTAATCTACCCGTCATTTTATCCATTTATCCAACTAGATTCTTGGTGAGATTGGTCAGGGAAAAACTAGATTAGTTCCGGTAGTCTATTCTTTGGATTTAGTAACTGGAATTGGTCGAAGTTTTTGTTTGATTTAGATCGAGAGAAGGACAATTAGGTTTACTGTCCAACCTCACGTAGTCTAACTAAATTCATTCAGTTTAGTTCTACCAGGATTACTTTCAACTAAACATCTAGTTTTTGGGTAAATATCCATTTAGTGATTTTATCAATTCAATTATCCAAGATTTTCTTTTTCCCACATAAATTCTCAACAATTCATCTTTTCTCAATTATCATGGAAACTCATCTTTCAACTAAAATATCAATACCTATTTTTTGAATAAACTTGAAATCCTTCTTTTTCTCATTTCAATGAGTGCAATCCAATTATCATGGGAATTCCTCTTTTCCCTAAATTAAATCTATTAAAATTCTTCTTAAAAATTACATAAAGATAACCATTAATTACCTTAAGCTAAAAATTTCACTTTTCTCATCTAAATATTTGAATTCCAATCTAGTAGGAATTCCTCTTTTATCATTTAAACTTATCTATGCAAAAAGATAAATTTAATTAAAATTTTCTCTTAAAATTTAAATAAAAATCTCCATCAATTTCTTTGCACTAGGAATTACACTTTCTTCATTTAATTAATTAGATTCCAATATGGTGGGAATTCCACTTTCATCATAAAAATTTATCTATACAAAAAGATAAATTTAACTATGTTTTCTCTTAAAAATTAAATAAAAACCTTCATTAATTCCTTTGCACTAGGAATTATACTTCCCTTATTTAAATATTTGAATTTCAATATGGTGGGAATTCCTCTTTTATCATAAAAGTTTATTTATACAAAAAGATAAATTTAACTAATTTTTTTTATAAATTATACATTATTTTAGTATTCTAATTTTATTCTCTAAATCATTGGAATACATGGATTTCCAATGTCTTGGGGATTACTCTTTTAACATAAAAATAAATTACCAAAAATTCCTCTTTTTCTTAATTTACTAATTATGCATAATCATAAAAAATAAATTTCTTCACGATGATGATTACAATGAGAATCATTCAATTAATCTAGGATGATAATTCCTAGAATATGGTAAGAAGTCCTCTTTTCATATTATGAATGAAAATGTTTTATGTGTTTATTTTACAAAAATTTTACCATAGCTCCGCTGTGCTGCTATTACTGATAATTCTCAATTTAATTGAGAGAATGAAGTTTAATATGACTAGTATGATTAGAATGACCACTAATTGGATCATTATCCAATTATGGATTGATTCATAATTTCTCTATGAAATAAATATCATAAAAGCATTGAAAAGCTATTATTTTGGCCTCCAATTAGACAAGCATAAAAATTACTTTTGGATTAGAGAAATGCTTCATGAGAATCTTCATTTGGATTGAGAATAGGTCATAGGAATGACCTTTTTTTGGGGGGAGAGAGAGAAATGCTTAAAAATCATTAAAATTAAGCATAAATAGAAATTTATGTGTTTCTTTATTACAATACATTAAAACATTTCAATAATATTCAAAAGCCATTCAAATTAAAGCTTCTCAAGCTTGAGAGGGGTTGAGAAGAAAGAAACATTTAGAAATTATAGAAAAAAGACCATAATCCACTCTTTACCTCCTAAAATGCTCGATTCTTTAGTCACTGTAAAGGCCCCCAACCAACCAATTGGTTTGGTATGTTGTAGGAGTCACCAAGGAAGATTGAAGAGAGAGAGAAGCTCCAATCTCTTCAATTTTGTAGAGGTTTTTAGAGGATTATAGAAATTAAGCTTAGTTTAGAGTAATACTGACATAGTTTAATTCACAGATAATAATACAAAGGAATGAGGGTTTATTTATAGGAGAGGGAGACCACTAACTGAGTCCAACTAAGTTCTGGAATTTTTCAGCTTCAGTTTGGCTGAATTTGGACAAGTTTTGGACCAGTTTGGCTCCCTTTTTGATTTGGTTTGATTTAGGATAAAAATATCCTATTATTTTTGAGTTTTAAACTCATCCAAGTATGTGAAATAGGCGCCTCCTTGAAGGTCTCCCTTTTCCTTACACATGTGTCAAAAATGAATGATTACTCCAAAATATCTCATTTTTTTATTAATACACCATAATTTTTAACTAATAAACCTAGTACTTGGTCAACTCTTCATCTTATGTGGGCATTTACTCATTTTTGGGTATTTTCTTTTGTTCTTTGGATTTATCTTGTCCCAACACTTGGATTAATCTTATTGGTCCATAGGAACCTTAATTGGACCATAATCAATTTTTTTTAAAAAAAATCTTGACCCTTAGGCTAAGGTCTTCTGAATCAATTTTAATTAATTCCAATTGCACCTTGGAAAATCTATTTTGATTTTCTGTTTCAGGAAAACATTTTTTTGATATTTGAAGAATTTATTTATCCAAAAATATCCCAATTTTGATTTACAACTCTCTAGAATTTTTTTATCTCACTAGGCAAAACAAGGAAAAATGATATTTTCTTGTATTCACAATCATAGAATGATTACAAGGGATTGAAGTAGAGGCTTCTTTGATATTCAGGCTGAGGAGGAATCTTACAGGAATATTTCAGCAATGGACTCTTGGTTGAGATGGTGGGAGGTGCGCATAGCACATTGGGGTTCAGATGACAACAATAGAGAGAAGTAATGATGGTCCAAATAACCCAAGAACAAACGTAGCAGAAAGCAAGCATGGGAGTTGGCTTGCAGAGGAATGATATAGATGCAAGACTTTCCTTTATGATGCAAGTACTACCGATATATCCAAATAACCCAAGAACAAACCTAGCAGAAAGCAAGCATGGGAGTTGGCTTGTAGAGGAATGATATAGATGCAAGACTTTCCTTTATGACGCAAGCACTACCGATATAGAAAATGCAATTTTGCAAAGCACTAAGGCAACCTCTCTTACTCTCAAGGTAAGAACATAGGGAGAGGACCAAGCTTGGAGAAACTAATAGAATGGATGTCTACAAGCCCAGCCCAAGTGGTCCAAATAGTCAATTAGGCAATTGAAGGAACACCCATGTATAAGGCGCCTACCCCCCTAACCGGTGAGACAAAGAAATTGCACGTCCCAATAGACTAGCTGTTGTGGTCATTGATATTGATGATGAGGCCACACATCGTCCGAAGTATAATGCACATGTACAAGACCGCAAATATATGGGGAGGCCATGGAAGATCAATTTTAAGGAGCATGATACAACCACTACTCCTCAAAGAATAGCAGAAGTCATAGAGTTTAGTGTGATTGAGTGCAAGGTGAATGAAGCAATGTGGGAAATCCAAAGGACATGCATTGGGCAGCAAGGTAACAACAGTGGAATGCCTCATGGTGGTAAGAGGTGTGGGAAACACAAGGCCGGATCTACAAAGGGTATGCCTGCACCATTATTTGAAGGGTATCGCAAGCACCCTAATGGTCTTATCAGATAATGGATGTGGTTCACCTTGATCCATCAACCTTGATAACAAAAGCTGCAAACATTTTAGCATTAGTAGGGGACAGCAGGTCCCATGGGCTGTAGCCTTTCTTGTACTCTTTCTAATGCTCCCTACCATTGTGTTTGTTTTTGCTAGCTCCCTTCCTTGTGTTGTGCTTGCACTCTTTCTGATGCCCCTTGCCACCCTTGTACATGAGTTTTTACTTATCAAGGCCTCTGTCTCCTTTAATTTACCCTTATCTTGTGGCTGTGGTCATAGGGATAGGGTTCTATGTGTGTCTATCTTTGATTAAGATCCCATGACCAAGTCCACACCTTAGAGGATGAGATTCGTACTCCTACCCTTTGACCCTATAGTCCTGTTAGTTGTTCTTGCTCTTCTCCTTCTAATCGAGCCTTCCTTGCTAGTGGGGATCCTGGTTCCTCTTCTCTTCTCCCTTGTGTCACCTTTGTTAAGGTTTGCCCCTCAGGGGATCTTTACATTGGAGCAAGCAGTGTAGTGCAGTGCCTCCAAAAATGAGTAGATGTTCCTTGTTTTCAGAGTAGGCTAGCCCCCATGTATTTCCCTTCTAAAGTTAACAACTTGGGGGAAAATAAATGTGACAAATTGTTGAGTGGTGTTATGGATGTTGATGTGAGGAGGTGATATATTATTGCAATTTACCTTCCTCCCTCTGGATCTTAATGAGAGTAACCTTTTGTAATTAAATATTTGTGAAGTGTTTAGGTGTAGGGGCTTGGAAACTTTTCTAATGGTAATAATTCCAAATTCTAAGTCAATGATGTAATTGGTTACTTACATGTAAGTCCCAATTAATTTCTTCATTGTGCCCATTCTTGTAATAAATGATAGTTTGCAACAAACTAAGCACTTTAGTATTCTTGTCATTAATGCTATTAACTCTCAACAAAGAACTTTCAAGTCAAGGTCTACTCAATCAATTCCATTTATTAGAAGAGAAAGACTTATTGTGCTCTCTACAAACCAACTCAACAAAATTATGGACTGCCACTTCTGTATCCTATTCCTTATAAGCCTTGTAGAAAGATCCCATTGTCTAATTTTGTGAAGTAGTTTGGTTTGTAAAATGATAAATAGGTGCAAATGGATTTGGCGGCCGCTGGGGGGGGGGTGGGGGTGGGGGGAGGGGGTGGGGGGTGACTAAGTAAGGATGCTCAACTAGTGGGGCTTTGCAAACTCGATAGGGCCAAATAGTGCAACTCTTTCCACTTTGGTGGCATTATGCTTGATGCATGGATGGCCAATCTCAGTTATCCATTCTCTCTCTCCCCCTCTCTCTATATCTTTATCTCTTGGATACATGGTGGAGTTTGTCACGGCATGCCCCGTTGGGCTTACAGTAGTATCAGAGTAGGATTTCTCTTGAAGACAATTTCTTGGGATGACAGAGCCATGTCGAGAGAAGAGGTAAACCAAGGTGGCATTATGCTTGATGCATGGATGGACAATCTTAGAGCATTTTGTACCACCTCCATTGTTAACCTCAATATTACCCTCTTCCCACCTAGACCTTGGATTGGGTCCATGTGAATGTTGGATGAGGGAGAAGATGCTCTGCACACTCACATAGACACACATGCATACACAGTGACATAGAAGCTCAGAGAGCAAGAGAGATGAAGCTTGATGTTGAAAAGTACTCGATAATGATGATGATAAGAAATGAGTGGAATACAAGAGTACTAATAGAAGCCCTAGCCCTAGGGCTGATGTGGCTAACACACAAGAGGGTGTTCACATGAGGAAAAAACCCTTGCCAAAGCACAGGGTAAAAAGTGCCCATGTGTAGGGTTATAAGGTTGTTCACACCAGGGACTTCTAGGCTAACCATGCTAATAAACCCCCCTGAATGGTGTGAATGTGTTTAGGGTGTAGCAGACTACCCTAGAAAGAGTTTTGGTAAGCCCATCTGCTACATTGGCTTGTGTAGGCACATAGGTAAAGGCAATCTCTCTTGCATGGAGCCTTTCCTGACATAACTATAATGCTCTACACTCACACAGACACACACGCACACACAATGAAGAGAGAAGCTCAGAGAGCAAGAGAGACAAAGATCAGTGTTGGAAAGTACCTATAAGAGTACTAGAATCCCTAGCCCTAGGGATGATGTGGCTAACACACAAGAGTGTGTTCACACACGGGGAAAAAACCCTTGCCAACACAGGGTAAAAAAGTGCCCGTGTGTAGGGCTATTCACACTAGGGACTTCCAAACTAACGAGACTAGGGACTTCCAAGCTAACGAGACTAATAAACCCCTCTGAAGTGAATGGTGTGAACATGTATAGGGTGTAGCAAAATACCTTAGAAAGAGTTTTGGTAAGCCCTATGCTACATTGGCTTTTGTAAGCACATAGGTCAAGATAATCTCTCGCACATGGAACCTTTCCTGACATAACAATAATGCTCTGCACACTCACTCAGAGAGCAAGAAAGACGAAGCTTGATGTTGTAAAGTACCTACAAGAGTACTAATAGAAGCCCTAGCCCTAGGGCTAATGTTGCTAACACATAAGAGTGTGTTCACACCATGAGGAAAAACCCCTACGCACAAGGAAAAAAGTGCCCGTGTTGTGTAGGGCTATTCACACCAGGGACTTCTAGGCTAACCAGACTAACAAACCCCCTTGAAGTGAATGGTGTGAATGTGTACAAGGTGTAGTAGACTATCTTGGAAACAGTTTTGGTAAGCCCATCTTCTACATTGGTCTGTGTAGGCACATAGGTCAAGGTAGTCTCTCTTGCATGGAGTGTTTCCTGACATAACACTAATGTACCTGAATGTGCTGTCACTGAAACAATGGTGGTGGAATATAGTTGTCCAATACCAAGATGTGCTGATACGGCGGAGCCATACACATTTCACAATAACTGTGAATGATGTGATGTACTCAGCTTCGCAACCTGAAGTGGCTACTGCCATGGGCGGAAACAATTACCACTGTTGGTGGACACCTTAGTGTTAGAACATCATGCCCAATAGTTGTGAGTGGAGGGGCGGCAAGCATAAAGAAAACACATTTTTGATTCATTGCATGCCAATGCTAAAGCTAGGGCAATGCTAAATTGTACTGAACTGTGACATTGTATACTGAGTTTCCAGATGAGTACTACATATGGAATAAGGCATCCAATAGTTTGCTGTGATAAGGTGAAACATCAAAAGCTACATCGGAGGTGGCAGGACACCCCCCTCGATTTCTATGAATTGGATACTCAAATTATGTGAAATCCCAATGTCTAAACATCAAATGCATGCTGTTACGTCTCGAGCAAATTGTCAAGGCCAATTTATGCTAAATTTGCTGAATGTCCAGCAGAGCAAAATGCTGAATGCATGACTGTAACCCAATGAAGAGATTCCAATGTGTCAAGAAGAGAAGGTGGCTCCTCATGTAATCTGGAAGCATAACAAGGGCATAATCAGTAAAATAAGATGCATGTCCGAGAGGCAATGCGTATCCAACCTGACATGCAGTCAACAGCAGATCACAATGGCTACATCCTTCAACAAACGCATCACCCATGGCATTAGAGAAATATGGGAAAGTTGTGCTCCTGAATCTGACTGAATGGCAACAAAACAGTAGAGGACTGATTCAAAGTTAAAATAGGCTTAGCTGAGTTAGCAAGAAACATATAATGTGAGCAGTGTGAACAAGAGCAAGAGATAAACCGTCAAGGTCCACTCAATGCGAATACATTTGAAAATAAACCTTTGTCAATGGATAAGCCGACAAGGTGGAATTAGTAATGGAGTGGGCTATTATTATAAATCTGACAAAGTAAGGGTAGCAAGGCATACATCCAGACATACATCCAGACCATGAGAGTATAAGATAACCTCTCAACATGGCAATGTAAAAAGGATGCGTAATCCCACATAAATTAATGTAAAAAAGTTCTAAATTATGCATAGTGACAAGGAAACCAAGCTAAATAATGTAACAGTGTGACTCCATCAGCATCCATGTCAATGAGCTGCAAAGGTGAGGTGACTCAAACAAGGAGATGGTTTAGCATAAGTAATATATCCCGCAAGTAAAACATCACTGCATACATGTATGTCTTCAAGACAGAGCACAACTAAGAGGTCAAGTGGAGAAGTGACCACTTGCATCACCATCAGTGATGCACATCATGTGTCCCCCCCCTCAAATGCAAAGGCCATAAATGATCGACTAGAACCAGGATCAGTCTCAGGCATAGCACCAATTGACAATCCGGATTCAGAGTACGGATCAACTCACAAGATCAATGTTAGGCAGCATCATGCACTTTTGCATTAGATGATGAATTAACAACTGACAATCCTGTATATGATAAGTATTTCCCTCTTTAATCAATTTGCAGTATTAGGATGGAAGCTCTCGTGAACCATAAGCTGACACTGTAACTGCATGAGAGAGGTTAAGTTAGGGTTGTTATGGTCTACCACACTTCCAAGGGGGAACTCAATGCATTCACCTAAAGGATGAGCAATAGATCACAACCTTCGTAGGGCACTTACCAATGCTTCAAACTTGAGTCCCTTGAGGCCTCCAAGCTCACTTGCTAAGCTCCACCTCCACGCTGCCATCGTAGAGTCGCTTGCACCGTCGCATTAGGCAATCACTCTCTCTCACTCTCCTACACAAGCCTGAATCAGATAAGCATAGAAGAGGCACAATGCTATAATCTCTCTCTAAATCTCTCTCAAGACACAAAGAAGAGCTCCCTATAGCATAAAAGGGGGATTGTGTCTTTTCATTATGAGAAAATGCCTTATATACATTTGGCCCTTATTCACACTTGGGCGCCCAAAACTTACTTAACTAGGCCTTGGGTGGCCAATATCTCATAATGTATAACTTTTATAGTGCTGTTTCGGGACACTTATTAATGTCCTCAATTGGAGAAGCATGCTTGTTAATCCAAAATGGGATTAACATCCCCCCCTTGTTGATGTAGGTTCTGTCCTTAGAACAACCTATTACCGAGGTCTGACTTGATCACCGAGCTCATGTCGGTAGAAATTCCTTTGTGATTGAAGATTCTTGAGTGTACATCTGAATGTTGAGTGGGAGTGCCAGAACCCTATGTCCACCATGTCCTTGAACGTGACATGCATGTAAGCCAGAAGACACCTTAGGCGATGGTAATACAACATCATGCCCCAATTGGATGGGCCTTGATTCATGTCAAACTGTAGGTGCTCAGCATCATGGCCATCATAGGGCTCTTTAGGTTGGTCAATCAAGACCACCAGCAAATTAAAAAATTTAACACTTGCCACGATTACTAGATCCAGCATTAGGGGAAGATTGAGGTCTATAGGGGCCCTTTAAGCTGCCATATTATGATTTTAATGACTTTTTGTTAAAATGTTAAGTTTCTTTGACTTTAGATACCTTCTTATTCTTCAAATGGCTAGAAGTTTGAATTTCAAAGTTTCTCGCCAAAATTGAATTTAAAATTGAGTGGGCAAAACCATATCATGTGACATATCTATGGAAAGAGCTCAGCGAGTAGATTCTGGATCTCTAATCTCCGACAAATTTTGAGCTCATATGTAGAAGTTATGGATGTCCGAAATTTCAAAAACTTCCCCCCCCCCCACTTTTTGGGAATGAAAAGTACAAAAAGGCATCTTCTAGAGAATCTTTTGACCACCTTTAATCACCCAACATTTTTGTATACATGGCATCACGTGATTGGCCCTTTTCCTTAATAACCTTTTAATCACATGGCATCTTAAAGGGCCCCTATAGACCTCAACCTTCCCCTAATGGAATACAGTGCCATGCTTGTATCCAAGTAAGCATTTGCTTCCTTTGCTCCCGTATGTCTAGAAAGGTTGCTGGCAAGAAGATTAGAAAGTTGTAGCAGACATGGGAGTCACGCCGTTTGGCCTCCTAAAACTCCAGTGGAGTCCATCTTCTCTTAATAGGCATGTACAATGGGTCAACCCACTGTGTTGGTGGCACTCACATATAGACGTGGCTGTACTCTAGAATTGTTAAGTACTCTTTCCGCCAGTCTGGCTGTATCCCAAAATCTTCTAGTTTGGGATGCGCCTCATTTGTGACAATGGTGGCATAGCTGCCTCTTGTGTGTATGGGGTGAGCCTTTCTCCACCTGCGGAAGCATAGCTGATCATGAAGGTGATAATCCTGATTTCCAGCAGGTCAGCTAATTGGGGATTAGCCAATTTGTGTGCTTTACCGCATTTGCCCATAATGTGCCTTCTCCAGCCAAGGGAAGTAATTCTTCTAAATCAGGGCGAGGTGCTCCTAGAGGGCATGGCACATACTGCTGCTTTGTTGGCGTGACCTCGGAGTAGGCTTCTAGCATAATCCGTCGAGTTGGCTCAAATGGAGTTACTTGCATGAGCACCTTGAACATCAAATTGGGCTTTAAGAGAGGATTGGTCTGGAAATGAGGAGGAGGTAGAACTAAAGAAAAGCCACCTTCGTGACTCTATGTTAGAGTATGCATTTGGCAAGATTCTTTTGGTAGGCTGCTCAAATGGATAAAAGGGAAGCGAGAGAAAGTACAATCGGCCTCAATTTTTTTTTGTAGGAGATACACTACTAGGAAAGGGATTTAGTAATTTACAGGCAATAGAAGTAAACACTGGATAAGTAAAAGAAGTGTAGGATCCTGGTGTTTCTTCTTAACCTTCTCCTAAACTTGGGAGCTTCATAAATCCTTGGAGGTCAAGTATATCTGTTGTGACTATATTAGGATATTCAATATGCTCCTTATCAAAATTATAAACCACATTAGTGAGCATATAGCCTCTAAATGCTTATGGATGTTTCTATAGAGTTTTATAATACCAAATATATGATATAATGTGGATTCAATGATATTTAGATGTTGATGGGTATTATAAACTTCAATCCAGCCATGGCTAATTACCCATTGGTAGCTACATTCAACAACTTCGTAGTTGGCCGATGTGTTAATGGTATGTCATCTGGTAGAAACAGGTTGCGTTTATCGACACTATCATCCAAGATGTCCAATTGTTGCAACACGCGACACCAACTACTACAAAGGTTGAGCACTATGGGATGTAAGAGGAAGAAGAAAATATCAGCTGGGTTAGTAAGGATTATATCCCCTCGAAGGATTCCCATTACCAAGGTTAGGTGTGCATCCCTTTCCATGTTCTGTGATGAATTAGTGTGAGGTCTCCTAAATAGAGGTTAATTTTGTATTGAAGAAGAGAGAGGGTTAGTGTAGATAAAAACAATGTTGGAGTCTATGGAGGGGCCCGAGGAGTTGCTGGCAAACCTATCTCCGAAGCAGGTTTGATGAGTTGTTGTAATTCATCAGGTTGATCAGTCCTTTGAGATTGTTGCTGGAGGGCAAGCTATCATTAAAAATCCTCCTAGTGTCTAAAATGGATTCCCCTAAAACAAAAGTTTAAAATGAACTTTTCAATGTACATTAGGAATTAATTGAAAATGTGTATAAGGGACCTTAGCCTAAGGGTCTACATTTTTTTGGATTATGGTCCAATTAAGGTTTTAATGGGCCAATTGGATTAATCCAAGTGTTGGTATGAGATAAATCCAAAAGAATAAAAGAAAATACCCAAAAATGAGTAAATGCTCACATAAGATGAAGAGTTGACTAAGTACAAGGTTTATTAGTTAAAAATTATGAGATATTACTAAAAAATGGAGATATTTTGGAATAATGATGCATTTTTGACACCTTGGTTAAGAAGAGGGAAACTCTTGAGGCAGGTGCCTTTTTCACATGTGTGAAAGGGTTTTTAATTCAAAAAAATTGTGATATTTTTTATCTCTCCTCTCTCCTGGATCAAACCAAATAAAAAAGGGAGCCAAACTGGTCCAAATCTTGTCCAAATTGAGTCAAACTAAACCTGGAAAATTCTAGAACCCAGTTGGACTTGGTTAGTGGCCTCCCTCACCTATAAATAGACCCTCTGTCTTTTGTAAAACAATATTGGAGCTATACTATGCCAATATTATATTAAAAATAATCATATTTTCTATTTTTCCTTAAATTTTTCTCTCTCTTGGGAGCTTGGGACTCTCTCTCTCTCTCTACAAAAACTCTTGGCCTCTTGGTGGACCAATTGATTAGTCGGGGGCTTCACTGCTAATAGAGAATCAAGCCAAACTTAGAGGTAAAATCAAATTTTATGGTTTTTTTTTCAATTTATCTCAATAACTTTCTTCTTTTCAACCCCTCTCAAGCTTGAGAAGCTTTCTAAATAATTTTTTTAATTCAAATCAAGCTTTCCCTTAAAGTATTAATGCTTAATTAAGAGAAAGTTAATCTTTATGCTTATTTGTAATGCTTTCTTTAAGTAAATCTCTCTCTCTAAAAGAATAGCCATCTTTATGGCTAAATCTCTTGAAAAAGGATGCTTCTCAATGGTAGCCTCTTAATTCAAAGCTAAACTCTAGGCTTGATAAGCTAGAGATTAAGAAAATGGTATTTTTATGATTTTCTGTTAACAAAATAATGGTTATTTCTTTTAGATTATTTATAAGAAGTTAAAAACTACTTTGATTGATTCTAAATGAGAAATAGATTATCCTATCAATTTGGGAAAAGAAAAACAATGGAATTAGCTTAATCTAGTGGGATAATCATAATTAAGTTTATGATTATGGTTAAAATTATGATTTTAAGCATAAAAGAGGAACTACTGTCATATTTTCATTACAAGCTTTTATTCTTTAGAAAAAATTTGAGAATTATCAATAATAGCAGTGAAGCTATGACAAAATTTTTAGAAAATAATATATATCTTATTTTTATGCATAATGCTAAAAGAGGACTTCCTACCATATTCTAGGATTGTACATCCTATGCAAAAAGAATGATTTTCATCATATTCATGAGAAATAATTTTTTTAATAATTATGCATAATTAATTGATTATGAGAAAAGAGTAAATTTTGATAAATTTATTTTTATTCAGAAGGAGGAATTCCCATGATATTTGAGATCCAAGTAATTAAATGTTAAAAGAGGAATTTTTTGATAAACTTATTTTTATGCAAAAAGAAGAATTTTTGGTAAATTTATTTTATGCAAAAAGAGGAATTCCCATGATAATTGAGATCCAAGAAATTAAATGGTACAAGAGGAATTTTTGGCATGATTCAAATTATGAGTATTTATCAAAAGTAGAATTTTGAGTATTATTATTTTTATTGAGAAATATGGGTAGAATTGATTTTTGTAAATCCCATGAATCTTTTACTCAAAAAGAAGAATATTGAATATATTTCACTTCAGAAATTTGAGAAAGAATATGAAAATATCCATCGAGAAAAAGTCCCTTTAACTAGGCCAAGCAATTGGCAGAAACTTAGAAAAGTCCCATCAGTATCGAAAATAGAAAATGGTACTAAATGTGAATACGATGTGAATGTGATGTGATGTAAATGGATGTGGATGTGAATGTGAATGAGATGTGATGATATGAGAATGGGTGTAATGTGATGTAAATGGATGAGAATGAGATGTGAAGTGATAGATATGCATGTGAATGAATGGATGGATGTGGATAGTTGTGAATGTGAATGAATGGATGGATGTGGATAGTTGTGAATGTGAATGAATGGATGGATGTGGATGAATGTGATGAGATGTGAATGGATGTGATGAGATATGGATAGATGTGGATGTGATGTAATGTGGATGGAATGAATGAGATGAGATGTGATGTAAATGGATGCGATGTGATTAGATGAGATGTGAATGTGCTAAGAGGAGATGTGAATGTGATGTGATGTAAAGGGATGTGGATGTGAATGTGATGAGATGTGATAATATGTGAATGGGTGTGATGTGACATAAATGGATGAGAATGAGATGTGAAGTGATAGATGTGCATGTGAATGGATGGATGGATAGATGTGAATGTGAATGAATGGATGGATATGGATGAATGTGATGAGATGTGAATGGATGTGATGAGATATGGATAGATGTGGATGTGATGTAATGTGGATGGAATGAATGAGATGTGATGTGGATAGATATGGATGTGATGCAATGTGGATGAAATGAATGTGATGTGATAAGGATAGCTGTGGATGGAATGTATGTGATGTGATGTGGATGCAATGAATGTGATGGATGTGAATGGGTGTGATGGGATGTGAATGGATGTGATGAGATGTGAGTGGATGTGATGAGATAGGAATGGATGCGATGAGATGTGAATGGATGTGAATGTGATGTGATGATATCTGAATGGATGTGGTGAGATGCGGTGAGATGTGAATGTGACATAATGAGATGGGAATAGATGTGATGTGGATCTGGGTAGATGTGAAGGGATGTGATGTGATGTGAATGGATGAGATGTGATGTGAATGGATATGATATGATGTGCTGTGGATCGAGGTAGATGTGAATGGATGAGATGTGATGTGATGTGGATCAGGGTAGATGTGATGTGAATGGATGTGATATGATGTGATGTGGATCAGGGTAGATGTGAATGGATGAGATGTGATGTGAATGGTTGTGATGTGATGTGATGTGGATCGGGGTAGATGTGAATGGATGAGATGTGATGTGATGTGATGTGGATCGGAGTAGATGTGATGTGGATATGGATAGATGTGATTAGGATGTATGTGACATGGTGTGATGAGGATCGGAATAGGTGTAAATGGATGTGATGTGGATGAATGTGATGTGATGTGGACAGATATAATGAGATGTAATATGATATGATTGGATGAGAATAGATGAAGGATGATGGGAATAGTTATGACTGGATGATGTGGAATAAGCAAAGTGAATTGATTTAGAAGAATGTGGAATAATGAGAAATGATGTGGAACAATGTGGAAAGATGAGAGTTCGTTAGAAACTGTATTTATGAAACATGTTTTTAAATGACTGTTTTATGTCAAGAATGCTGGGGAAGCATTTTGACCATCTTGTGAAAATGAGGTCATGGGGAGACCTAAGTGATAAAGTTGCAACAGCTGACGGAGAGTCAATGGAGGATGTCTCGCGTAGCAAGGTCAGCCTTGACCAACCTCAGTTTGCTTTAAATGGTGAGCTTTTGGTACGGTGGATGAGGGACCAAGGAAGCGGCCTATGAGTGAAGTGCTAGGTGACCTGCGAAGGAGCCTAGAGGGTGCTGACCATATGGTGCTCGGGCTCAGAGGGGTCGCCGAAGATACCCACGCGTGCGTCGGGGAAGAAAATGGAACTAGGAGTTAGAGTTGTTTTCTAAAGTCAAGCATGGATCTGGTTTTGATTGGCCTTGCTGGTCCTCAATGGATGAGTCCATGCCTTTTTTATATGGATCTATTGGTTGATCTTGATGATCTTCAACGGAGAGTCCATCTGGATTTTCCAATGTGATTATAATTCCAAGTACTATGAGCTAGGAACTATTGAAAAGGTCCCTGATGAGTGAGCAGGCGGTGAGCGTTCTGGTTGCCAATGATGCCATAGGTACGCTGAGGAAGAAATGAATGGAATACTATGAGCTAGGAACTATTGAAAAGGTCCTTGAGTGAGCAGGCGGTGAGCGTTCTGGTTGCCAATGATGCCATAGGTACGCTGAGGAAGAAATGAATGGAATACTTGATTATAATTCCGGGTACTATGAGCTAGGAACTATTGAAAAGGCCCGTGAGTGAACAAGTGGTGAGCATTTTGGTTACCAATGATGCAATAGGTACACCGATGAAGGAATGATTGGAAATTAGAATTCAAGCTAGATATTTTGGAGGATTATGATTAGTAATACTATGGTTTCATTAAAAGATTATTTTAAAGACATCTGAATCTGTGAAACATGCAATTTCATATTGGGTGTGTAAGTGGTGTGACTATCTTGAAATTTGCTCTTAAAGCGCCGACTAGGGGGCCTGGGAAGTCTTTTCCCTGGTACCCGGGGCAAAACATAACCAAATTTCTAAATGGATCCTATCGCTATAGTGGTAGGGCAGTTGGCTAACCCATGGGATTGGATGGGATTAGGCTCGATTGATGGATCCCTAAAATGAGACTCAATTCTGTTATGTTATGATAGATGAGTAAATCCTGGATAGTCTTTGTTCTATGGAAAAGAATCAACGGCTGTGTCTCTTGAATGAGGAAAAAAGCGTTGGTCTCTATGATCCAAGTGCAAGTCTCTTCCTCGATCTGACCATGTGGCTTACGGCTTCAGTCAAATCAGTTTGGTTAGTTAAGACTCTTGAATATGTTAGTATAGATTTTCCTGGAGGAATTGCCTATGCTTTCTGGGTGAGGAAAGTTTTTTCGGGTTTGGTTTTGGTAGAACCGAGGGATTAGTCTCTTGTCCGAATATCCGTGGGCGAGGCCCCGAGTGAGAGGCTCTACCCTACGCAAGAAGTCCTACTTCCGCTACTAGCACCCCCAAATTCATTGCACGGAGGGGGCAGGGATCTTTCAGCTGGTAGGTATTAGAGCAAATTGGCTAAAGTGGATTAACCGAGAAGCAAGAAATGTCAAAAATTTATGAAGTACCAGCAAAAGATTGTAATTGTGTGATGAAATTCATACAAATTGATATTTAGAATGAAGATTCATAAATTGGAAATTGGGTCTTCAGATGGAAGTACCACAATTATATGGAATCCCTGACTTGCTTGAGGCCAAGATATGATGGTATTTACCTTATAACTCCAAGGACCGTGACTACTGGTATATACCGTGGGTATATCTGCAACTCTTTACTGACAATATACATGAGTAAATCTAAGACCTTGAAATTATAAGCAAAAATGCTATCCAGATGATGAATTCGAATGCTGGTTGATATGATTTTAGAATCCTGGTTGAGAATTGATGAGTTGATTTGGATTCTGATTGAAAGATGATGATTCTTGAATTATGGTTGAAAGAAGATAGGTTGAACAAAGCCACAATGAGGATGAATGGGACGAATCCCAGTGAGATGATGTTAGTAACTGGAATGACGATTATGACTTCAGCAAATCACTATGAGATTAGTGAATTGTGCTGACAGATTGCTGTTGTTGGACCTAATTAAGGGATGACAAATTGAGAATCTGCATAACTAAAATTCTCGTGTGGAGGAATGTTCAGATGAAATTTTTGGTCTGATGGACCATTATTGTGTTAAGGATATGAATGATATGTTTTGAATAAATTGTTCTCTAGTAAGGAGTTCTGTGTGTTTTTCTTGTAGAAGAAATCATCCCAGGATTCTACGTGGGTTGACCAGACTATAAGGAACCCCAAAATCAGTTGGATCTTAAGGTGAAAGAGTTTATCCTCCAGCTGCGAGATGAGGATATCTCGCGTTTTTTAAGTGGGATAGGATGTAAGATTCCTCCCTCCAGCTTTTGAGGTGTAAAGGTATAAGATCCTCCCCTTCTGTTCTTGAAATTATTCCACTCTCTGAAAGATCTTGTTTTACCTTTACACCACCAGCTTTTGAGGTGTAAAGGTATAAGAACCTCCATCCAGAGAGAGATAATCCAAAATTAAGATATCTTTAGCTATAAAAATCCTCCTAGTGTCTAAAATGGATTCCCCTGAAACAGAAGTTCAAAATGAACTTTCTAATGTGTATTAGGAATTAATTGAAAATGTGTATAAGGGACCATAGCCTAAGGGTCTACATTTTCAAAAATTTTTGGATTATGGTCCAATTAAGGTTTTGGAATAATGATGCATTTTTGACACCTTGGTAAGGAGAGGGGGACTCTTGAGGTAGGCGCCTTTTTCACATGTGTGGAAGGGTTTTTATTCAAAAAAATTGTGATATTTTTATCTCTCCTCTCTCCTGAATCAAACCAAATAAAAAAGGGAGCCAAACTGGTCCAAATCTTGTCCAAATTGAGTCAAACTAAACCTGGAAAATTCTAGAACCCAATTGGACTTGGTTAGTGGCTCCCTCACCTATAAATAGACCCTCTGTCTTTTGTAAAAAAAAAATGGAGCTATACTATGCCAATATTATATTAAAATAATCATATTTTTTATTATCCCTTAAACTTTCCTCTCTCTTGGGAGCTTGGGACTCTCTCTCTCTACAACAACTCTTGGAGTTGCTCTTCTCCTCTTGTTGGACCAATTGATTGGTCGGGGCCTTCATTGCTAATAGAGAATCAAGCCAAACTTGGAGGTAAAATCAAATTTTATGGTTTTTTTTCCAATTTATCTCAGTAACTTTCTTCTTCTCAACCCCTCTCAAGCTTGAGAAGCTTTCTAAATAATTGTTTTAATTCAAATCAAGCTTTCCCTTAAAGTCTTAATGCTTAATTAAGAGAAAGTTAATCTTTATGCTTATTTGTAATGCTTTCTTTAAGTAAATCTCTCTCTCTAAAAGAATAGCCATCTTTATGGCTAAATCCCTTGAAAAAGGATGCTTCTCAATGATAGTCTCTTAATTCAAAGCTAAACTCTAGGCTTGATAAGCTAGAGATTAAGAAGTTGAGCCTATGTTGCAAAGTTAATCTAAAACTTTAAGGAAATATATATGTTAGCAAAGCACATATGCATTACACTCTTATGCTTAAACTTTGTTCACAAGCTTAATGCAAAAACTTTACGCATAAGCATAATCCATATGCATAAAGATTTATGCATATATTTAAGCCTTATGCATTATCTATAAGCATAATTCATATGTAGAAAGCTTATGGCACATAAAGCTTAATGCATAAACCAACTTTATGCCAAAAGACGTATGCATAAGGCTTTTACATTTAGCTTTATGCATAAAGCTTAAGCTTAAAGCCTTATGCATTAAGCTTATACATAAAGTTTAATGTATAAGAGCTTATGCATAAAGCTTAATATATAAGCTATATGCATTAAGTTCAGTGTGTAAGCCATATGCATTAAGCTTTATGCATAAAGCTTTTACATTAAACTTTATGCATAAAGACTAAGCTTAAGCATTTTACATTAAAGCTACTTTGATTGATTCTAAATGAGAAATAGATTATCCTATCAATTTGGGAAAAGAGAAATAATGGAATTAGCTTAATCTAGTGGGATAATCATAATTAAGTTTATGATTATGGTTAAAATTATGGTTTATATTTATAGTTTGATTTTAAGCATAAAAGAGGAACTACTATCATATTTTCATTACAACTTTTTATTCTTTAGAAAAAAATTAAGAATTATCAGTAATAGCCAAACGAAGCTAGGGCAGAAAATAATATGTATCTTATTTTTATGCATAATGCTAAAAGGGGACTTCCTACCATATTCTAGGATTGGACATCCTATGGAAAAAGAATGATTTTCATCATATTCATGAGAAATAAATTTTTTGTAATTATGGATAATTAATTAACTATGAAAAAAGGATAAATTTTGGTAAATTTATTTTTATTCAAAAAGAGGAATTCCCATGATATTTGAGATCAGAAATTCGAGAAAGAATATGAAAATATCCATTGAGAAAAAAGTACCTTTAACTAGGCCAAGCATTTAGCAGAAACTTAGAAAAGTCTCATCGGTATCGAAAATAGAAAACGGTACTAAATGTGAATATGATGTGATAAGATGTGAATGTGATGAGCTATGAATGAGATGTGATGATATGTGAATGGGTGTGATGTGACACGTTAATGGATGAGAATGAGATGTGAAGTGAATGTGCATGTGAATGGATGGATGGATGTGGATAGATGTGAATGTGAATGAATGGATGGATGTGATGAGATGTGAATGGATGTGATGAGATATGGATAGATGTGGATGGAATGAATGAGATGTGATGTGATGTAAATGGATGCGATGTGATTAGATGAGATGTGAATGTAATGTGATGTGGATGTGAATGTGATGAGATGTCATGATATGTGAATGGGTGTGATGTGACGTAAATGGATGAGAATGAGATGTCATGATATGTGAATGGGTGTGATGTGACGTAAATGGATGAGAATGAGATGTGAAGTGATAGATGTGCATGTGAATGAATGGATAGATGTGAATGTGAATGAATGGATGGATGTGGATGAATGTGATGAGATGTGAATGGATGTGATGAGATATGGATAGATGTGGATAGATGTAATGAGATATGGATGTGATGAGATATGGATAGATGTGGATGTGATGTAATATGGATGGAATGAATGAGATGTGATGTGATATAAATGGATGCGATGTGATTAGATGAGATGTGAATGTGCTAAGAGGAGATGTGAATGTGATGTGATGTAAAGGGATATGGATGTGAATGTGATGAGATGTGATGATATGTGAATGGGTGTGATGTGACGTAAATGGATGAGAATGAGATGTGAAGTGATAGATGTGCATGTGAATGAATGGATGGATGTGGATAGATGTGAATATGAATGAATGGATGGATATGGATGAATGTGATGAGATGTGAATGAATGGATATGGATGAATGTGATGAGATGTGAATGGATGTGATAAGATATGGATAGATGTGGATGTGATGTAATGTGGATGGAATGAATTAGATGTGATGTGGATAGATGTGGATGTGATGCAATGTGGATGGAATGAATGTGATGTGATAAGGATGGAATAGATATGGATAGATGTGGATGTGATGTAATGTGGATGGAATGAATTAGATGTGATGTGGATAGATGTGGATGTGATGCAATGTGGATGGAATGAATGTGATGTGATATGGATGGAATAAATATGATGTAATAAGGATAGATGTGGATGGAATGTATGTGATGTGATGTGGATGCAATGAATGTGATGGATGTGAATGGGTGTGATGGGATGTGAATGGATGTGATGAGATGTGAGTGGATGCAATGAGATGTGAATGGATGCGATGAGATGTGAATGGATGTGAATGTGATGTGATGATATCTGAATGGATGTGGTGAGATGTGAATATGACGTAATGAGATGGGAATGGATGTGATGTGGATCTGGGTAGATGTGAAGGGATGTGATGTGATGTGAAGGGATGAGATGTGATGTGAATGGATGTGATATGATGTGATGTGGATCGGGGTAGATGTGAATGGATGAGATGAAATGTGAATGGATGTGATGTGATGTGGATCGGGGTAGATGTGATGTGAATAGATGTGATATGATGTGATGTGGATCAAGGTAGATGTCAATGGATGAGATGTGATGTGAATGGATGTGATGTGGATCGGGGTAGATGTGAATGGATGAGATGTGATGTGAATGGATATGATGTGATGTGATGTAGATCAGAGTAGATGTGAATGGATGAGATATGATGTGGATATGGGTAGATGTGAATGGATGAGATGTGATGAGGATGTATGTGACGTGGTGTGATGAGGATCGGAATAAATGTAAATGGATGTGATGTGGATGAATGTGATGTGATGTGGATAGATGTGATGAGATGTAATATGATATGATTGGATGAGAATGGATGAAGGATGATGGGAATAGATATGAGTGGATGTGAAATAAGCAAAGTGAATTGATTTAGAAGAATGTGGAATAACGAGAAATGATGTGGAACAATGTGGAAAGATGAGAGTTTGTTAGAAACTGTATTTATGAAACATGTTTTTAAATGACTGTTTTATGTCAAGAATGCTGGGGAAGCATTTTGACCATCTTGTGAATGAGGTCGTGGACCTAAGTGATAAAGTTGCAACAGCTGATGGAGAGTCAATGCAGGACGTCTCGCGTAGCAAGGTCCTTGACCAGCCTCGGTTCGATTCAAATGGTGAGCTTTTGGTATGGTAGATGAGGGACCAAGAAAAAGCGGCCTATGAGTGAAGCGCTAGGTGACCTGCAAAGGAGCCTAGAGGGTGTTGACCATACGGTGCTTGGGCTTTGGGTCACCAAAGATACCCACGCATGCGTCGGGGAAGAAAATGGAACCAAGAGTTAGAGTTGTTTTCTGAAGTCGGGCATGGATCTGGTTGATTGGGCTTTCTGGTCCTCAACGGATGAGTCCATGCCTTTTTTATATGGATCTGTTGGTTGATCTTGATGATCTTCAACGGAGAGTCCATCTGGATTTTCTATGTTATTATAATTCCAGGTACTATGAGCTAGGAACTATTGAAAAGGCCCCTGAGTGAGTAGGTGGTGTTTGAGCATTCTGGTTGCCAATGATGCCATAGGTACGCTAAGGAAGAAATGAATGGAATACTTGATTATATTTTCGGGTACTATGAGCTAGGAACTATTGAAAAGGCCCCTGAGTGAACAGGTGGTGAGCGTTCTGGTTGCCAATGATGCCATAGGTATGCTAAGGAAGAAATGAATGGAATACTTGATTATATTTCCGGGTACTATGAGCTAGGAACTATTGAAAAGGCCACTGAGTGAACAGGTGGTGAGCGTTCTGGTTACCAATGATGCCATAGGTACACTGATGAAGGAATGATTGGAAATTAGAATTCAAGCTAGATATTTTGGAGGATTATGATCAGTAATACTATGGTTTCATTAAAAGATTGTTTTAAAGACAACTGAATCTGTGAAACATGCAATTTTATATTGGGTGTGTTAGTGGTGTGACTATCTTGAAGTTTGCTTGAAGCGCCGGCTAGGGGACCTGGGAACTCTTTTCCTTGGTACCCAGGGCAAAACATAACCAAATTTCTAAATGGATTCTATCACTACAGTGGTTCCATGGGATTGGATGGGGTTAGACTGGACTGATGGATCCCTAAAATGAGACTCAATTCTGTTATGTTACGATAGATGAGTAAATCTTGGATAGTCTTTGCTCTATGGAAAAGAATCAATGGCTGTGCCTCTTGAGGAAAAAAGCGTTGGTCTCTATGATCCAAGTGCAAGTCTCTTCCTTGATCTGACCATGTGGCTTATGGGTTTGGTCAGATCAGTTTGGTTAGTTAAGGCTCTTGACTACGTTAGTATAGATTTTCTTGGAGGAATCGCCCGTGCTTTCTGGGTGAGGGAAGTTTTTTCGGGTTCGGTTTTGGAAAAACCAAGGGATTAGTCTCTTGTCCGGATATCCATGGTGGGCGAGGCCCCAAGTGGGAGGCTCTGTCCTGTGCAAGAAGTGCTACTTCCATTACTAGCACCCCCAAATTCATTGCGCGGAGGTGTCAGGGATCTTTCAATTAGCCTCTTCAACTTGCCTCAGCTGCTCCTCTGCCAAGCTTTGGCTGCTGGTTAGTTACTGGTGTACATGTTTTAGTACATGTTGATGGTTGACCAACATCCTATCTATCTCCATTGTCTTTGCATTGATCACCTCATTGAGGGCTTTTAGATTTTCATCGTGTGCCTTGTTCAGTTGCTCTCTTTTGGTTTGAAGGCTCACCACTTTCTATTCTATGGCAGCAATGGCTTCTTTGAGTGCTTTGATATGCTTAGTATATTCTTCCTCTTTAGCTTGGAAGGTAGCATGTGTTTCCTTTAGTTCATGTGTATGTTGCGCCTCTTTATAGGCTTGGTATGTGCCACTTCCTTTTGTAGTTGTTCCTTTGTTTGATCTACATGTGCCTTGAGCTTTGCATTTTCTTTGGTCGTCAGGACTATGGTTTTGGTGAGAAGTTGATTGTGCCCACCCAAGGTTTGGAGCCTTGTCTCCCATTCTTCAGCTACCTTTAAACCCTTCACGATTACCTCTTTGTACGTGGCATCAACTACTGCTATGTGTTCCTTAAGAGCCTACACCTATGCACTGGTATCATGGACCTATTGCCAGAGCAACTCAACATTTCTATCATGTAGCATATGAATAGTGAGCAAGTGACAGCACCACACCCGTTGTTCTCGGGATCATCATTTCCTGCTCTTGTGGAGGTTGAGCCTTCTGTTTCATGAATTTGGTGCTATAGTAGCCTGTCAAGTCCTTCCATGGTCTCTTCTAAGAAACAATCAACTTGTAGATTGTATAAGAAGGACCTTTCCTTTATAGTGTCTTCAACGTCCATTATCTTTTGCTTGCTGGGGCTTGGAGTTTCATCAGTTCTCTTTTGCTGCTCAGCTTCCTGATCATTTTGAGCATTCTTTGGGTGTGCTGAAGTGGCTTCTTCATTCTTTTCACCTACATCTATTTGTAAAACTAGCTGTATCTCCAGAGCTTGTGTGGCTCCTATCTTACGGGGAGATCGTATGATGACCACAATTGAAGCAATGTCAAAGTCAAAGCTTAGAACTCCTACCTGAGATCGATGAGTGCAAGCAGTCAGACGATGATGAAGAAGCAGTCAGACGATGATGAAGAAGCGTTGGACAGATGGGGCGTCGACAATGCTCGCACTCCCATAAATGATGGCAAAGGAGAACTCTCGAAGAAAGATGCATGAAAGAGGAAAAAACAAGGTATTTATTGCCTAGCCGTTGGCCCCGATGGCCAGCTTGATTGGGTATAACACGTGTCTTAATATGATACGCGAAGGCTTTTTTGACTGCTTCATGACATGAACTGACATGAGTCGGTTCATGATGTGAAGTAGCCTATACTGTTTCACAACGTGAAACAGCTTGAAATGGTTCATGATGTGAAGTAGCCCTGAGTGGTTCACATCGTGAAATAGCCTGGTTTCCTCATGTGATACCCTATGGATTTATATATGCTCAAACACTCCAAGGCCACATGTTATGCATTCAAAGGATTAGAAGTGTACATGTGAAACGAATGAACATGTTTCACAGCATGAAATGCATACCCCTTTACCTTATACTTCTTTGGAGTTATTTCTTGGGGCTAGGTACTTCTTGTCATCCTCCTCCCTTTTACTGCCATGGGAACCAAGTTTGTACTTTGGAGCTTGTGGGTATGTGTTGTTGTAACCGCTTTAGTTCAAAGTGAGAACTTCCAAGCTTTCCTTCCATCTAGTGGAGGAGTACATCCACCGCATCCTGGTGAACTTGTTTCAGTTCGTGTGCATGTGGGTGCACGTTTACATTACCCTGTTCTATAACTTGGCTCAACTTGATCTCTTTGGTGGGTGATATTGGAGGTGTCGCACTCCCTTGAACTGTTTTCTCTTCCAGACCAATTTTTGTGCTGCCTTAACACTTGATTTAGCTGCTGGGACCTCAGTTTTCCTGTGTTTATGGATCTCTTCTGTTCTGTGGGATGTACATAACACATTGGACCTTGGGTTGTTTTTTGGTATCCATACCTTTGTATGTCCTTGATAGTAGCCCTATGCTACTAGTAACTCTTTTCTGACCCATGGCTTTTGAATGTCGAGTGGTGTTCGAGCATACTGGGATTGTTGTTTCCCCTCCTTGGATTGTTTCCCTTGTCTCTTGTTTGTAGCTTTGCTTTCCTGCTTTGACACCCATAGGGTTTTATCCTTCTTATAATACCCTTGTGCTTGAATATGGGACTTGGGAACCCATTGTTGTCTGACTAGATATGTTTGCTGCCTTTGCTATGGTTCACTTGACTAGGGATAATGTTTTGACATGGATGCCTGTTCTATTAAGTCCTCAGCCTTGCTTGGCATTGGTGGCTCCATGTTGCATGCCATGTTTTCCCTTATTAAATGGACTCCATAATGGAAGGGTGATGGTTTCTTTGCCATCATTGAGTTGTACTTCCCATTTTGCCCATTGGATGTGAGAGTTGCTGTCACAAATTCAAGATCGTCCAAGAACCATCTACTCTTCCATGGTTCCTGCAGCATAACAAATACCTTCTCGACCAACGGATTAGTTCTGATTGAGATGTTTATATTCGAAAATCCCATTTTTTGTGTAACAAATAGTTGCACACTACGAACTTGTGCATTAGTTGCCTCTAGGGGGTTTTGTTTAAAGCTACCCATGTCTCATAGGAAATCAAGTTATGACTTGACCCCGTATCAATCAATGTGATGCTTGTTGTGTGACTACCCTTTATATAGAGACATTCTGAGTCGTGCAGGTTCAATATCTAGATCATCCTTGTCAAGCAAGGTGAGTGAATCCATGTTCACGTTCTCCCTTGGAGTCTTTGTTTTGATTTGGCTTCCCTCGCCCTTGGCTTCCCTCGTCGTGGCTTCCTCTTGAGCTTGTTTGATCTTTGCCTTGACTAGATCTTTCTTCTATTTTAGAAGATGCTCTTGTGTGAGCATTTATTGGGTCAAGGGTCCATAATATTTCTTGAGTTTTCTTCCATTTATCCCTCCATTTCCACCCCATCGATGGTTTCAATTTAGACTGACCCTTGAGGGGTGATTTCAGACACTCTAAAAGGCCCTAACCCTCTGTATTTCAATTTCTTTTTCTTGGTGCTTACCACACCATACATAAAGACGAGGTTCCCTGTTTCCAGTTCTTTGTGTTTCAAGTTATGGTCAAACCAATGTTTTCTCGATAGTTTTTCGACCATGAGTCCATGTGATGAGATTAGCCGGGTTTCATCGAGTTTCTCTAAGTTAACCAACCTCAGCTACTAACGCATTCTCTGTGAGCCTTTCTTGTACTGCAATACGCATGCCTAGAACTGAAAATTCCATAGGCTAGATGAAAGGGAGTTTATCCCGTTGCTACCTTATATGATGTATGATAGGTCCATAGTGCTACTGTCATCTTGTGCTCCCAATCCGTGTGACTTGGCTTCTAAAGTCTTAGTCAAGATAGCACACAAAATCTTGTTTGTGCTCTCGTCTTAGCCATTTTCCTATGGGTGATAAGGTGATGATTTTTGATGGACTACAAGGAATCTTGTGAGTAACTATTCAATCACCTCATTGATGAAATGTGAACCTCGGTCATCACTGACTAATTCCAGTGGGCAGATAAATTTAGAAATGATATGTTCATATAAGAACTTGGTTGTAGTTCGAGCATCAGCTCTTGCCTTTGCCCACTTAGTGAAATAATCCGTGGCCACAATCACATAACGGGCTTATGGATGGATACGCTGCTGGATTAATAGGTCAAACAAAATCAATACCCCATTTCTTAAAGGGTTGTCTCACAAGCACAGGGGTGAGTGGCATCTTGTCCTTTTTTGCGGAATAGCAAACTGCTGACATTCCTCGCATGTTTTCACAAATTCTATGGCATCTCTAAATAACGTAGGCCACCATAGTCCTGCTTGAAGCACTTGCAAGTCGTAACTTCTCCCGCAAAATGTCCTCTAGCTATTCCTGAGTGTGCTTCTTCTAAAATTGTGGCAAACTCATCTTCTCGCATACATCTCCTGAGGATATCGTCTTTGCTCAGCTTATATAGCTCTCCCACAATCAATTGATATGGTGCGGCTAGCTTAATAAGCCGACGAATCTTATGTTTGTTCAAAGGTTGATCTTGTGGGAAACCTTGAGCTAGATATTCTGATATTTCCTCACTCCACTCAGGCACCGTATCAATTTTGAAAAGACATGCATCTGGGAGGTCATCATCAATGCCAGTTGTAAGTTCTCCGTTTGGAATTCTAGACATATGGTAATGTCAGTATTTCTTTACATTATAAACCATGGCCAACCCTTCATGCTCAGTTATGGTGTATTTTATCTCTGCATCGACTGCTGCATCCTATAGCAAAATTCAATGCATCAATGTGCACATGGAATACAAGATTCCAGTTGTGCGGTCTCAGAATTGGTACTTTAATCATGTTTGAGTGGATTTGAAGCCTTCTATGCTTGCAAAACACATCTATGGTGCCCCAATTAAGAAGAGGATTAGTGTAGAAAAAGATGGTTTTGGATTTTTGAGTGGATTTGTGAAATCATAAATGGTTTTCCACCTCCTATGGACCTTTGGATAATAATCAATGTATAAAATTACCTCTAGGTTTCAAGGCTTGATTAAAACCTTTATTTGGACTTTCTCTCTTCAATTTCTTCACCTCCTTGTTCATTGGTCCACCTCTTCAAGATTTGTACTTGTCCTTGGCTATGATTACCACTGTTGCAAGAGGGTGATGGTCCTCCTACACAAAAATAATTAAAATAATCCCCATCTCTCTCTCTCTCTCTCTCTCTCTCTCTCTCTCTCTCTCTCTCTAATTGCTTGTTCAAAACCATAGCATAAAAATATATCCAACTTGCTAGAGTACATAAAGAAGAAGAACATGCATGACACCAAAATGGGTTAAATCTCCCCCACTTACTTTTGATGGCTCAACTTTTAAGCAAGTGTATTTAGATATCTTTTTGCATTACTTGTGAGCCAAAAAATATTTTTTACACTTCACTTTAGGCCTTGCTCTTAAAAATAGAAAAGTCTAGGCTTTTATGCATAAATCTTTCTATAACTTTAAATAAATTAGTCCATGAACCTACTAAGGAAACCATATGAACAAATGTGCTTGGCCGCCATTTACCTACTACAAAATAATGATGGCCATAAATCTGCTATAAAAATATAATGTCGCCAAAAATGTGCACACATGTGCAACCCTCGTCAAGTCACTACACTAGCCCTACCACTAATATGCTAATCAAAAACATATGCCAAAAATTATATCTAGTGACTATCTACCCACTTGTGTGGTGGTAAGTCACTAACACTACACCAAATAATCAAAAATAAATATCTATGATGAATGAAACACATCACAAAAATACCATATCAATAATTTCCATATTTATAACAATCTTCTTCTCTTCTCTACAACCGCTAACATAAAGAGATAAGAGTATATACTATAAGGGAAAGTACTCTCTTACTATAACGGTCAGTCCATAGTGTGAACCCGACTTTATGAGCTGGCACTATAGCTATGCCATACTCTAGTAATCTAAACATGGTTGTCATATAGCCTGTTGTCCACTGGCAGTGGCGGCATATCAACCACATAATCTCACCAATCATGCCAATGGCATAAGCGCAAAAGCTATCACTCAGGTGGATCATCAATATCTACATCATAGTTGAGCTCAATATCTCAACACTATCTTGGATGCTCAATGCATGAATGATGTGTAATCATGCATGTGCAAAAGCTATAACCCAGGTGGGCCATCAATGTCCACAACACTAGTTGAGTTGTATATCTCAATGTCCATAGCGCTAGTTGAGCTGGATATCTCAACAATATCTTGGATGCTCAATGCATGAATGATGTGCAATCATGCACGTGCATTGGTAAAACAATCAAAGCATGCCTATTGCATGTGTCTTGTAATGCGAAAGCATGAGATGTTTTGTGAGATTAAGAAGTTAAAGATCATGCAGTGTAAGAAGGAATATTATGATGGGTTCTCAAGCGATGGGTCATACACTAGGCCAAGACACTTTGAGGTTTCCTCCTCAGTGACTTGCTAGGGTGCCCCAATCTAAAGATGTACCTAAGTAGCTTTTGGAGTCAAGGCTTCTCCTTTTGTGAATACCACTCTACCACTCCTTTTGTGAATAGTGTGTGGTTGTGACAACCACTCTACCACTCCTTTTGTGAATAGTGTGTGGTTGTGTGAGTACCACTCTACCACTCCTTTTGTGAATAGTGTGTGGTTGTGAGAACCACTCTGCCACTCCTTTGACTTGACTTGGACTTTATTGTTATGCCTATCGCATCCTACATAGGTGACTTGAGACTTGACCTTTATGCTTCCCTCTTTAGCACAAAAGCGACTAGACCTTGAAAGTGCAATGAAGAGAAGGCGTATTATGCTTATGATTTATGCTTAAGCTTGTTTTGGCCTTTTACCCCCTGAATCTTGACTCTTATGCCCATAGCATGTTTTGGCCTCCGACAACTTGACCTTGGATTGGTGTGGGTTAGATTGCATTGCTATTGGGTTACACACGTGATTGCATTAGTATTGGGTTACACACTTGATTGCATTGTTATTGGGTGAGTAACAGATTCTTTTGACCCTTGATTCAAAGTGATGTAGATGATAGCAGTTTTTTCATATGAATAAGGCTTTTGCTCATGTAAGAAATGAGGACTTGAGAGCTCTTGAATTTTCCTAGGATAGGGTTTCCTAGCCAACACGTTTTTTTATTTCTTAGGTAGGCATGGGGGTAGAAATTTATGGGATATACTCCAACAATTTCTCTTGAAGACCTGAGGTCGATGGGAGTTCTCAAATTTTCCTTAGTAGAGTTGTTCCTTTTCCTCGTTGGTCCATGGTTAATCTTTTTAAGTATCCATATCTGCTCTATCTTGGCTATCTTATGGATTGGCTTTGAGCACGATGACGATTTTTGACATTCTTTGATTCACGTTCTCTTTGTTGGTGATAGCCCCCTTTTGTGAACTTAATCTTTGGCAACCAGATCAATCCCTATCCTTAATAATAGCCTTGGGATGCGAGGGAACATTCTATGGTCATCCATCCATGGGTGGCTAGATCTTTTCTTTGCCTAGTGTTCCTCCCTTGCTTTGGGATCCATATACCAACTTGTCACCATATGCTATCCTTTGCATGTTAGGTGTACTAGCATTTGGGATCCACACCCATCTTGGTTGGTTTACTCTAATTTTTGAAGAAGCATAGTTGGAATTGTTAGAACTTTTGGTACTCATAATTGTCGAAGTTTATCCTTGGGCACTGGTGGTGATGTGGAGGCAGTTAAGGATTGGTGATTCCTAGGTCATTTTTTGGTTCTTCCTATAGTTCCTCCTTGGTTTAGGCTTGAGCTTCTCTACTTTAGGTCTGTCTTTTGGTTTGTTGGCCCCTAATTATAGTAGATTTAGGAAGGGTTGGGGTTGTTTCCATAAGGTTTAGAGTTTTCAACGAATGATCAAACTTATCGACTCAATCAGACCTACTTATAATAGAGAGTAATTTCTGAATCTCCAAGGAGATGTTTTTGGTTATATTTCTATAAGAAGGACACTTGGTTATTTTCTTAAACTTGAGAGTTGTGGTCTTTTTCAGTTGATGTTGCACTCATGCTTAGCTATTCATCCTCTTCCAAGGATGATTTCTTTTGGTATAGTTTCCACAATCATCATGACAAAGAAACTACCTTCCATGGGATAAGAGTTTATGTGGAACTTACATTTTACAACACCTTTACATTCATTGTATAGTCTTGAGATAGTTTACACTAAGGCCTTTGTGGGATTAAGGATTGGTTTGCCTAATGAGATCCACGTTCATAGGACATGAGGTTTCTTTTGGCTTTTCGATGTCTAATAAAGTGAGCTTGGCTATACTCTTTGTAGTAGGGAAGTCTAAACAAAGCCTTACAGGCTTCCCATCATTCTTCTTTGTTCATTAATGTTTGCCTTAGCCATGTGGAAAAGTAGAATACCTCTCCTCAATTTATCTTTTTCCTCACAAGATATGGCTTCTTGTCGAGCCTCCTTCTTCCTTTCTAGTTCTTTCTTTTTGATGTCCTCGATGGATGGCTTTAAGTTATTCATAGGAGAGAAGTTTGTAAAACTTCCTAAGTTTACTCCCATTCAAGAATCCTTCCATTTGGACTCCATCCAATGATTCGAGGCAGACAACTCCTCACATGAAGTTAGTTCATAGACCCTAAAAGGATCCATCCCTCTAAGCTTGAGTTTTCTTTTGCTTTTCTTGAGATTCTAGAGTAGGACCAAATCCCCTACTTTGAACCTCTTGGTCTTTATGTTCAAATCAAACCATATTTTTCTCCTTTTATTTTTAGCATACATGCTCACTAATAAGTGTATCTTGGCCTCATCTGTGTTCTATGAGTCATTCAGATAATTTGTGGCCAATTCATTCCATTCGTTTAGCTACTCTCAAAGTTGGGATCATGAACTCAAGGAGATTTGCATATAGCCCGAAGACTAAGTTATAAGGTGTAGTCCACTTTGTAGGTAATTTTATATGCCGATAATGTTAATGAAAGCTTCTGTTCCTAGTCTATCATAGAAGCTTCAACTATTTTTTAGAGCAGTGCACACAAGACCTTATTTGTGTTCTCAACTTATCCATTTGTCTCTGGATAAAAGGGGAAGACTTACAATGGTGGACAAACATAAATTATTCTAAGAGAAACTCCACCACCTCATTATCATTATGAGTTCTAGGGGACATCCAAACCTAGTGATCACATACTCGCAAAGAAACTTAGAGGTCATCCTAGTGTCAACCTTGATTGTTGCCCTAGCCTTAGCCCATTTTGTTACATATTCAGTAGCTATGATGATATATCGTGCTTGCGTGTTTTTTTCTTGTAGGGCTAAAGGGTCCAACAAAATCCAATTCCCATTTGGCAAATGGTATAATGGACATAATAGGTTTTAGAAGCATTCTATCTCTTTGTTGAGAGATTGTGAAGTGCACACTCATCACATCATTTTTTTGGCATACTCCATGGCATAACCAAAGAGCATTGACAACCACAGTCTTACATAGAGGACTTTTCGAGGTGATTTCACTCCCAAAGTGTCCTCTAGTGACTCGAGCATGAGCTTGTTTAAGAATATCCACGTACTCATCCTCACGCACACATAGTCTTTAGACATTATCCTTTCCTTTTTTATAAAATTTCCCCAAGATGAGCATTTATGGAGTTGTGATCTTGACCAAAGGGACTTCCATGATCCAAGACTAGTGGTCTAACCACTAGAGCAAAAAGGTTTTTGACTTGAACAAATGGTGTTGCCCTCCCTGTTGAGGATTAAGGTAAGAGGAGATAACGAAATAGAGCTATTTTCTAATTCAATAATCACTTATTTTTCCCCACTCTAGCTTACCCTTGGACGTAAATCCTTGATTGATTGTGAGAAAAAGTGTTCTAGTGTAGCGGGGAACATTTGCATATATATAGAGTAATGTTGTTTGGACTCACAAACATGCCATTTAAGGAACCATAGTACTAGTGGTTAGACCACTAGTCTTGGATCATGGAAGTCCCTTTGGAGAGGCTAAAGAAGCCAAGAGGTGTGTCAATCCCTCTTGTTTAAGCCTTCTCTCTACTCTCACTAATCAACTAAGCAATATTTCCTAAAGGCAATAATTAAGATAGAAATCTTGAACCATTCTCTCCTACAATCATGTTCAATCACTCTCTCACTCAATCAAGCAAGCATGCACACTTTATATACACCATCAACGCACACAAGCATGCACACTATAATAAATCAAGCAAGAATGCAACAGGTCAAGAGAAGAAGAAAGCTTTGCACTTGAGAAATGATAGAATTGTTGAGAGATATAGTGCCATGGAGCAAGCATGCACACTTTATACACACCATCAACACACACAAGCATGCACACTATAATAAATCAAGAAAGAAGACAAGATCTCAAGAGAAGAAAAAAGATTTACACTTGATAGATGATAGAATTGTTGAGAGATATGGTGCCATGGAGCACAAGAAAGGAAGGGGGTGGTGTAAGAGCGAGCTGCCACATGAGCAAGCTAGAGTTATCCCACATGAGCTAACCAAACCAAGATGTACCCACATAATATAAAAGGTGTACCTTTCAAGCAAGATGTATGAGCAAGCTGCCACATGAGCAAGTTAGAGCTATCCCACATGATTTAACAAAACCAAGATGTACCCACCTCATATAAAAGGGGTCACTTTCAAGCAATCAAATCAAGAAAGCTCTCAAGTCTTTCTATGAGTAAAAGTTTCAATCTTATAACCTAATTGAAATTAAGTCTAAAGTTTAGATTAGTTTCTTATCATTATATGTGTACTTAAGAAGCGGGAAGAAGTGTCCACCTTAATTTAGGGTTTTGCATCATCACTTTAGCCCGCAAGCTTGCATAGCCATAGATTGATGTGATGTGTTTCTCAACATGGTATCAGATCCTCCACTCTCCTCATGAGCTTCTCCATTTTAAGCTTAGGTTATCTTTCTTCAATTTCAATAGCAATAACTACCTCATTAAGGCCACTAATCTCACCTTAATCTTTATCTTCTTATCCCCATTGTGGCCCAAAATTGGTGAGCACCATTCTCCTTATCCTCTTCACCGCCATTGGCCAGTCCCTCTTAGCCCAATAACTACCTCATTAAGGTCACTAATTTATCCAGCTTGTGGCCCAAAATTGGTGAGCTCCATTCTCCCTATCCTCTTCACCATTGTCCAAGCCCTCTTAACAACTTACTTTTCATATCTAGGCGACCAATCTCACTAAGAGCGTTCAATGGATATGCTCTCCAAGTCACCCTGTAGTGCCAATTGATTATTTCAACCATTCTGCCTCTTTGCTCACAATTGAACAAAACCCTTCTAGGTATTGAATTTGAGCACATTTCATCCATTGGTGTGGGCACAAAACCAAAAGCGAGTTAGGGAAAATCATTTCTAAGCACTGATTTGAGCATAGATTGAGCTAATTTCTTGAATCGATCCTAAGCTATCTATCAAGCCCTTTCCTCCTATGGGGTCAAGTCCATGGCAATGAAGATATAGGTTTGGGGTCTTTGTTTGCCAGGCTCTACAATAGCCACCTCCTTCACCTCTGCAGGTCCATCATATGAGACCCCTTTTTGTTCACCCTTCATGAGTATGTTGTGCCCATAGGTGAACCACCTTCCATTCATTGACATTGAAGGTTTTGAAATGGCTTGGAACCTTCTAGAAGTTTGTATCCTCCTCATTCTCCTCCTTTCCTACCAAAGAAATTTTTGCTTCTCGTTTAGCTTTAGCCAATGCTTTGTTTTGTTTCCTTCTCTCCGATCTTGTGAGCTTGGGGAGTCTTGGCTCCCTTGAGACGTTTGTAGCATTACCCACCTTAACTCTCCTCCCTAATTGTAAGAGAATTCCTCATCAACTTTAGTGGATTTGACATATCTTAGCCAAATTGAGAATCTGTTGGTCCTCTTCTAAGAATCTCACTCTATGATTAGCCTGATAACACTTCTTCTTTAACCATTTTCAAAACTTCAACCTTGCAAGTGAATTTGAAGCTTCTTTCTTGCAAAATCAAATTCAAGAACTTGTGGTTGAATCTAAAGCTTCTTTCCTGCAATCAGATTCAGGAACTTGCTCTCTAAAGAGCTTTCCCATGAATCGTTCCCACCACCACCAATGGTATCATCATGCATGTACCGTGGTGGACTAACATTTTATTCTTCTAATCTAGTTCCACAAACTTCATTCCATACTTTTCCATGACATCTATCATGCTAGTAATGCATCCAATTCTTACAAAATCATCATTCAAAAGAGGAGCATACAAGTTGTTCTCTTCCTATGGCACTTATGGTTGTTCATGGGTTGCACATAGTTGTATCAAGGTTGTCCTATCCATTGTTTCAAAATCATTTCCAAACAACCCCTGTTCATAGGATGCATTTTCCAAGTTTGTACATCTAGTTTTAGGATTTGTCAATCCTTCCGTAGGTAAATATTATCCATGGCCCAATCATTTCTCATCATAAAAGGTCTACCAAGAATCACATCATACGAATCTGTGTGCCCAATAAAATTCATGACCACAAACGTATGGTAGCGAAATGAGAAGACTTTCATCTTCAGGTTCTGCAAAACTTCTATAGTCCGCGAACATGGTACCTTCACCCATTTTAACAACAAGGTTTGTCTACTCTAATGATGGTTTTCCCCATTATTCCCAACATTGTTGAAGGTACTTACTCCGGCTCCACCATCGAGGAGATCACAAGATCCTGATTACCCTTAAAAACCACTGGAAGTGTTGCATTTGTGTCACTACTCTCATAATACTTTCCTATTTAATTAACCGAAATTTGAACTAGTCCTAGCAGGTTGTCCCTTCCTCAAACCAATTCTAAATCCTCTTCAAGAGGCAATTAATTTCTCATTGGTTGATGAATTGGCCATCCTACCTTCCACCCAATCTTTTACATCAATCCACAATCAAGGTTTTCCTCTCAGTCAGGTTCCAATTGGCTTTTTTAATCTCTACGAAGAGAAATGTTGTTAGCTTTGTCACATCTCTGGGTGTTCGGTCTTGGCCAACATCATTACTTGAGAAAAAATCATTATTTCCTCCTTCTTCCCTCACCGTTCGTAGTGTTCTGACACTGGTTTTGGGACATTGAGTTATTTTGCTTCCCCCATGGTATTCCATCTACGATAGAAAATTTTGGTAACCCAGCTGGCTAGCATTCGAACCTACCATTCCTTAAACGTCTTCTAGATTTCTTGGACTAGGGCTTGTGTGATTTCTTTATGAGCATTTGAGTACTCACCCAAACCACTCCCTTTGGTGTCCTGGGTTCCTGAGTCGGTTTGGCTTCCTTCTGTGTCACCACTTTTTTTTCCTTGTCAGCACATTATCCTAGCTCAACTCGGTGGTAACGATATCAACCGTTCCCTCATCCAAACCATCCTAAATCACCAGTGCAGAGTCTTCTTGCCCCACCTTCTTTTCCCTTCTTTTTCTACCTAGTCATGCGAGTATAAGATTTAACTAAAGGTTTTCCATTGTTTTCCAAGATCTTTAGTGCTGCTTGCACATAAGTTGTGACATTAACTAGTTTTGCCACCACCCTTGATAGCAACCCAATTATTCAGAGTCCTGTGGTTGGATTAGTCTCTAGTGCCTCCATAGGGGCAGTCCTTGATTAGATGGTCAATTTTGCATTTTTCACAAAATCCTGGGTGTGTGATAACTTTAGTATTTTGCAATTTCATTGCATTGGACTTATGAGGACACTCAGCCACACGTGGTGAGGTCCTTACAGTGAAAGCATTGCAGTGGGGCTCTCCCTGTTTTGTGGCATTAATATCCTTGCCCTTCCATTGCACTGCAACCTACAACACTAGCACTAGTGTGCTCCCTTACACATCAGAAAATACTCCAGGGCTACCTCAATGTCATATAACTCCTCCATGACAAGGTTCCCATTCATATTCTTCTTCTTTTGGCATCTCTTCAAAAATCATTTAGTTAATTGGCGTTATGCAAGGTGCTGGTGGTTGTGGTGGTAAGACAGGTGGAGATATAGGCATTTTAGGTTTTCTACAAGTGAAAGTGTACAACTTGAATTGTCTAACAAGTGAAAGTGTACAACTTGAATTGTCTAACAATCATTGTTTACTAGTTTTGCAATGTAAACTTTGAAGAATCGTATATAATTGAATAAGCATTGTTGCTAGTTTTCCAACATAAACTTTGAATGATCGCATATAAATGAATCTATATGCATTTGTGCTAGTTTGTCAACATAACTTTTAATAAATGTATATAAATGAACCGATCCATTGAACTAGTTGAAATCTACATGAATTTTTTTTCTCATTTTTATTCTTATGAAGTAAATTATACCACATATGAAATGAGCTATACGACATGACAAATCAAGTGTATGAATAAGTTACTTTTATCGATGTATGACTGGTATTATCCAATGTATAAGACAAAAAATATGCGTACCAAATAAAAATATCCCAATGTATTTTACAACATCAAACGACATAAAAATCAAATGAACGGATGTACCATTATAGTCATACTATTGCATGTTTTTGGATTTTATGATTTTGGTGTAATTTTTGAGTTTTTTAGCTAGTTTTTTGGCATTAAAATAGATCAAGCATAACCAAATTTTGTAACCAATTGAAAGTATTAAGCTCTCAATTTTTATAAATTTTGAGTTTTTTTTTACAAAAAGTAAAAAAGTGCAAAAAATGAAGCTTTACTTATATTGTTAACTCCATTTTGAGGTAAACTTAGCATCTCAAGAGAGATAGCCCAATAAGAGTCATGAAATGACACTATAAACATTATAATTATGAGAATGGTTGGCAATGCCACACAATTATGTTTCTTGTAATCATTTAGTTCATCTTTCTTTAAGTTTTGGGCACCCAAGTGTGAATAATTACTAGTTGCATAAAAAGCAACATTCTCATAATGCAAGATAAAAAAATAAAAAAGTACAGAAAATGAAGCTGTTACCACACTTCCCAGAATATCTCCACACTTCCTAAATCTTCTCATGCTACCCTTTATTCTCTCCCAGTAGATTCTCCTCACCTTTTCACAGGTTCTTTCACATTTACATCTTCTCTTTTACAGCCTCTAACCAAGGGCTTGTTCCCGCACACACCCTATTCACTTGTATATTTCAACACCTCCCCTCAAGTGAATACTCTCTAGCACACCTAGACCCTATACCAAGTTTTCCTCCCCTCAAGTGAATACTCTCTAGCACACCTAGACCCTATACCAAGTTTACCTCCCCTTACTTGATAGTCCGCGACCAGTGTCTACACCTCCCCTCAAGTTATCTTAGCACACCTGGACCCTGTATCAAGTTTCTTTCTTACTTGACTCCGCGACCAGTGCCTCAAGTCCCTAAACTCCATAGTCCTTGACACTCTCTCTCTCTCTATGTGTCCAAGGCTACTATAAGTGCCGTGACCTTGACTAAAGTGCTCACACATACATCTACCATGTGCCTACATCATCGTTGGCTCAGAGGTGGTTTTACTTTGTTGGGGCAGGTTACATTAGGTTGTGGGGTCTCTCTCTCTCTCTCTCTCTCTCTCTCTCTCTCTCTCTCTCAGATTTTCACATGGCTCCTCACTCTTTGGAGCCTCACATCTTCTCTTGTCTTCAGTCTTCTTGTCGTGGCAGCTTCTCTCCACGCGTCCGTGTCTTCTTTCAGTCTTCTTGGGACAGCTTCTCTTCTCGTGGCAGCTTCTCTTCTCGTGTCCATGTCTTCCTTCAATGCTTCCTCTAGATCTTCTTGGTGTGGATCTTCTTCTTGGAAAGAGATATTCTTCTTCTTTCATGGCCGGGGCCATGAGCTTGTCCGTCAGGTCTTTTTTCTCCATGATTCACTCCACCTCTTTTCCCTGATTCTCTCCACCTCTTCACTTTTCTCAGAATATCTCCACACTTCCTAAATCTTCTCATGCTACCCTCAACATGGTATCAGAGCATTGGGTTGGCTACCTATGGCTAGAAGGGTTTGGGCTAATTTTATGTGTGCAAGGAGAGGGAGCTCCTCCACTGGCTGGGGGTACAGAGGTGAGTTGAAAAAAGAGGGAAAATTATAATTTTCTACTAATCCTAATTAGTAAAATAATTAGCAAGATAATGAGCTCACAAAATGATGGATTCTAGGCATGGGTAGCCAACCCAATGCTCTGATACCATGTTGAAATTAGGGCATTGTGATGAGCTATGGTGGATCAAACAGTAGAATCAACATCATTAACAAAGTGATTAACAAATAATTAACATGTAATTAGTGGGTAATTAACAAATAGATTAATATAGGCATGGATACTCAAAAACCAGCAAATTCTCATTAGGGCAATGCCTCAATTTATAGAGTTTACATCAAGCATCAAATCCCACTGATTTCTCCATGATTCACTCCATCTCTTTTCCCTGATTCTCTCCACCTCTTCACTTTTCCCAGAATATCTCCACACTTCCCAAAATATCTCCACACTTCCTAAATCTTCTCATGCTACCCTTTATTCTCTCCTAGTAGATTCTCCTCACCTTTTCACAGGTTCTTTCACATTTACATCTTCTCTTTTACAGCCTCTAACCAAGGGCTTGTTCACTTGTATATTTCAACAGGGAGCTTGGTGGAGGGAGCTTTTCTTGGCTGCCTGCTCTCTCTACTTGAACAATCTCTCTCTAACTATTGCCACCACCATCTCCACCCAGCCCATCCTAGCCTAGCCCACACGCCCTCTCTCTCTTCCCTCCCTTTCCCTCTCCTACCCTCCCTCTCTCACTCTCTCTAGGAGAGAGTGTAATGTGGGCTATATCCATCTCTATATCCTCATCTCTCCTTCTCCCATCCTCCCTCTCTCTCCTTCTTCCACCCTCCCTCTATCTCCTCTCTCTCCCTCCCTTTCACTCTCCCACCCTCCCTCTCTCTCCTCTCCACCCTCTTCTCTCTCTCTCTCTCTCTCTCTCTCTCTCCCCCTCCTTGTCCCACCACCGCCCACACCACCCCTTCTCTCCTTCTCCCACCCTCTTCCCTCCCCCTCTCTCTCTTCCCTCCCTTTTCCTCTCCCACTCTCCCTTTTCCTCTCCCACTCTCCCTCTCTCACTCTCTCTAGGAAAGAGAGTGTGGTGTGGGCTATATCCATCTCTATATCCTCCTCTCTCCTTCTCCCTCCCTCCCTCCCTCCCTCTCTCTCTCTCTCTCTCTCTCCCTGTCACTCTCCCACCGCCCCTCTCTCTCCTTCTCCCACCCACCCTCCCTCTCCCTCCTCTCTCTCCCTCCCTTTCACTCTCCCACCCTCCCTCTCTCCCCTCTCTCCCCTCTTCCCTCTCTCTCTCTCTCTCTCCTTGTCCCACCACCGCCCAGCCCACACCACCCTCTCTCTGCTTGACCCTCTTCCCTCCCCCTCTCTCTATTCCCTACCTTTCCCTCTCCCACCCTCCCTCTCTCACTCTCTCTATCCTTGTCTCTCTTTGCTAACACACTCTCTCTCTTCTATTACCACCATCCATTTCTCCCTCCCTCCCTCTCTCTCTCTCTCTCTCTCTCTCTCTCTCTCCCTTTCACTCTCCCACCGCCCCTCTCTCTCCTTCTCCCACCCTCCCTCTCCCTCCTCTCTCTCCCTCCCTTTCACTCTCCCACCCTCCCTCTCTCCCCTCTCTACCCTCTTCCCCCTCTCTCTCTCCTTGTCCCACCACCACCCAGCCCACACCACCCTCTCTCTGCTTGACCCTCTTCCCTCCCCCTCTCTCTATTCCCTACCTTTCCCTCTCCCACCCTCCCTCTCTCACTCTCTCTATCCTTGTCTCTCTTTGCTAACACACTCTCTCTCTTCTATTACCACCATCCATTTCTCTTTGCTAACCCTAAACCCTTATCTTTACTCTCTCTCTCTCTCTCTCTCTCTCTCTCTCTCTCTCTCTCTCTCTCTCTCTCTCTCTCTCTATCCTTCTCTTTGCTAACTCTCTCTATTATTCTCTCTTTTGTAGCTCTCTCTCTCTCCCTCTCTATCCTTCTCTTACCTCCTATCCTCCTCCCCTCTCTTTCTCTCTATATTCTCATCTCTCTCTCTATCCATCTCGTTGCTCACTCTCTCTATCCTTCTCTTTATTCTCTCTCTCTCTCTCTCTCTCTCTCTCTCTCTCTCTCTCTCTCTCTCTCTCTCTATCCTTCTTTTAGCTCTCGCTCTCTCTATCCCCTCTCTCTCTCTCTCTCTCTCTCTCTCTCGCTCTCTCTATCCTTGTCTTTGCTAACTCTCACTTTATCCTTCTCTTGGCTCTCCTTCTATCTCTCTATCCCTGTCTCTCTCTGCATCCTTCTCTTTGCTAACTCTTCAGTCCTTCTCTTTACTCACTCTTGCCTCCCTCTCTCTCTCTCTCTCTCCTCTCTCTCCCTCTACCTTTCTCTTTGCTCTCTCTCTCTCTCTCTCTCTCTCTCTCTCTCTCTCTCTCTCTCTCTCTCTCTCTCTCTCTCTCTCTCTCTCTCTCTTCAGTCCTTTTTTTTGCTCACTCTCTCTATCTTCCCTCTCCCTCTCTCCATCTCTACCCTTTTCTCTCACTCTTTCAATCCCTTTCTTTGCTCACTCTCTTTATCCTCCCTCTCTCTCTTTCCTTCTCTTTGCTCTTGCTCCCTTCCTCTCTTTCTCTTTCACTCACTCTTTATGTCCCCTTTTCTCACTCTCTCTATATTTCTTTCTCATTTCTCAAAGCTTACTTAACTCATGTTTTGTGTACAGATCCTCGAGTTTACAAACGCTTCACTACCTTATTCATCCACACAATATAGAAAATGTCGATTCTTTATTGGTTTATACAACATGTATATAAACATCATTATTACAGAGGGGAATGATGTCTTATTTTGCAAAACCCCAACATGCGTTACTCTCGCCCTCTTTCTCTCTTTTTTAATATGAACAATAAGATCATGACACAATCATAAACAATTCCTACAAATAAGATCATAATCCAGTCACTTGAATATTCATAAATAAATATGTTTACTGTACTAGAATGAAATCTTCATCAAGACACCCTCCACTACATCCTCTTCGGGATCAATACAAACAATGTTCATGCCTAATTTTTTGCTGCCGTATAACATTTTTTTGCTGCCTATCCCAAAAGATTAGGCATGAACATTATTTGTTATATGACTTTTGGGATAGCTTATTGAGGCGTCATGTAAAGCAAGGGCAAGAGATATTTTTTTCGCAGGTGGATCTCAACGTGGATATGACTTTTGGGATAGCTTATTGAGGCGTCATGTAAAGCAAGGGCAAGTGTTAGTAGAGCTTGTTATATGGAAGCAAAAAAATTACCCTTGCTTTACATGACGCCTCAATAAGCTATCCCAAAAGTCATATCCACGTTGAGATCCACCTGCGAAGAAAATATCTCTCTTAATTTCACCAAAAAATGTAAGGCCCTTATTTTGGATCACATGAAGAGTTAACTCCATACCTCGCCATGCTGTCCCATCATCTAGGCGTCTGCCCCCCCAGTGCATCATGTTGCAATGATCAATGATATAATCAGGTGAGAAAGGTTGTGTACGGTTTTGGGCGACGATCGCTCGTAAGTGGGTTTATGCATCTACTTTTCTAAATTTAGGGAAAAGCCATGCATGTACTTTTCTAAATTTAGGAAAAAGCCATGCATCTACTTTTCTAAATTTAGTAACCGTATAAAGTACCTTTTTACTTTTTGATTTGTGTATCTATAAATTTGACCCCTACCTCTTACTCTAATCCTCACTTCCAAATCTTGTTGCCTCCCTCTCCCTCTCATTGTATTTCTCTCCCTCACTATCGTTCTCTTCCTTATTACAACCCTCACCACCATCAACTAACCTTTTTTCATCTCTAATGGCTTCTTTTAATGGCCCTCCTAGCTACACTCTGCAGGAAACCCTAGAAAGGGTTTGCAAAGATTTATGCAAAAAAACGGGCGGAGATGCGACATAGCATCTCAGAATCATGGTAGAAGCCTGCAATCTTTGGATGAAGATGCTAGCAAATGACCCTATGGATTCTGGAGATTTGTTCATGTGGAACATGAAGATTGGAAGCGCCATCAGCACTTGGCGAAGTTTCAGATATATTTCCGAAGAGACGAAGGAGCCCCTTCGGGAGGAGTTAAAGAATAGAGTAGCCCAAAAAAGTGTATAGGTATAGGATCCATAGGTGGTTATGGTATATTTTTAATTTTAAACAATGTTAGATTACAGTAGCCCATGTAATAACCTTTTTCGGAATAAAGTGGTCTAAATTATAGATTGCCTTGTCTTTTGTATTAATTACCCTGGCTAAGTTTGGGTTTGTTGTTGTTTTGATTAATTATATCAAATTCTCAGTTTATTGTATGTTTTGAATGATAGTTATGATAGAAGAGTTGTATTGGAAGGTTTATGCGAATGAACTTGGTTTTATCTATAATTGAAAAAGGTATTTTTTATCCTAAGGATGTAATGTCATCATGTTCTTACCTCTCTCGCTCCCTCTTTCGCTCAAATAATTAGGCCATGATCTCAATCTAATTGAAAAAATATTGACCTTAATAAATTTACATTCTTCATTTCTTCTTATGCAAGGCATAGTAGATGTCTTGCCTAGAATGAAATTATCTTGTATGCATAATTCTTGAAATTATTCACCTTGTTAATTGTACTCACATGCAATGATATGCCGTCACATACAAAGGCTTCAAATAATGTGAAATCACATGCAAAGGCATGCAATGACATACAGCACTATGCCAATGACATGCAACACTATGTAAACGACATGGAGTACATGTAATGACATGCACATGTAATAACATCCAGATGCAATCCATGCCATGCAAACGACATGGAGTACCATGCAAAGGCATGCAATGACATACAACACTATGCCAATGACATGCAACACTATGCAAATGACATGGAGTACCATGCAATGACATGCATATGTAATAACATCCAGATACAATCCATGCCATGCAATGCAATGTATTGTAATGGCACATACATGTATTGCATGCAATTGGATAATAAAGATATGCAATGACATGCAACAATATGCAAAGGGCATGGAGTACCATGCAATGACATGCCTCAAGTTTAGCTTTAGAAGATAACCATCCTAAAACAACTTTATTTTGCATGCTTCCTTTCTTTGTATCAATTTTATTGTTGATATTTTTTTTCACATTAAAAGCAACATTACAAACTACTCATGATTCCTTCCCTTCTTCTACCATGGCGTGTTGTCATGTTTCCTAGTGGCATATTTTTATGTGGAGAAAATTTTCAACCCCTTAGGGTCTCAACTTGAGGAGAAAAGGTGTTCTGGCATATTGAAATCATGGGATGACAAGAAATATTTTTTCCAAGAAGGTAGAAAATGCTCGATGACTTTAGAGATATGTCATGGTACCAATTTGAAAACTATTGATTTGACACTAGAAACATGGTAAAGAAGCTGGGGCCTATTTGAACATCATGGAAAGTGTACACTTAATGCACGCTAAAAGGATGAAGATGGGGCCTATTTGAATGTCATGGAAAGTGTGCATTGAATGCACGCTAAAAGGCTAAAGTTGGGGCCCATTTGAATGTCGTGGGAAAGTGTACACAAAATGCACTATAAAGTGTTGTCGCGGGGTGAGAATTATTATCCTAACTTTAGCGGTATTTTTTTTTTACAACCTAGTCTTTTTGAGTTGTTGCTTTTTTTCTCTCGCTTTTGCATGAGGTATTTCAATGTGCTTTTTCAATATGTTGTCTTTTGCACTAGGCAATTCAATGTGATGTGTGAAAGGGGCCTACATAATAAGGCCCAAGGCTTATCTTTTTAGTGTTGTCTTTTGCACTAGGCAATTCAATGTGATGTGTGAAAGCGGCCTACATAATAAGGCCCAAGGCTTATCTTTTTAGTGTATACAAAGACAAGAAAGTCTTATGGGGGTGCTCTTCCAAACGAAGGACTTAGCTTTACGATGAATCCTAGGTGATTACTTTAGGTGGTGTATCCAAGGATGATTTTTGACGAGCTAGGTCACCCTTCAAAATGACGGGTTTAGTAGCAATAATACCCGTTTTTTTTCACAATGTACATTATTTTTTTGACGGCCACTCAAAATAAGTAGCTGTACGTGCGGCCGAAACGCGGCATGACACCCATCAAAAAGCAACCTTGCCTACATCCTTCTTGTCCAAACCATCTCTAGAGTCCAGTGCCATGTGGCCAATGGCCAAGGCCAAAAGGTGTGAAAATGACGGGCATTAGCTGGAAGGGGTGCACTTTTAGTGTACCATCTGGATTAGGCTTCCAAGTTCACATTGTACATTTGTGTTGTCTGGATGAGGAGCATTGTCTGGAGTTCTAGAGGATATCTCATGCCTTTACCTTCAGTGAGCTGAGCGGTTTATCTGTGGAAGCAGGCTATGGCGGAAGCTGCATGGATGCTGTGAAGATCGGAGTGTCTGGATGAGGAGCTGACAAGGAGTTCTAGAGGATATCAGAGCAGAACGATCTGTGCAATGGGTTTATCTATGGAAGCAGGCTATGGCGGAAGCTGCATGGATGCTGTGAAGATCGGAGTGTCTGCGGCGTCAGCGCCATGGCCATAACAGCACACTATGTGAGAAGCCCTTTCCCACATCATGTCTGAATTTCAGGGTTTTTAATCCTTCCGAAAGGATCCAGCAGAACTGCAGAAACAATCAAGGATCAGAGTGCCAAAAATTTAGTGATTTGTAAAAGTAAAACTTCTCTACATTTTATGGAATGACCAGAACTTAAAAAATCCATCTGTGATTGTTAGGGCTTACCACCCTGTACATTTATACGGCATGGCTAGTATGTAAGAAACCCTGGCCAACCAGGGTTTTTCTATGTATGTGAAAAACCCTCGCTCACCATCTCTCCATTTTAGGGTTTTTTTAGACTGCTTTACATTGCACAACATGGTTGGTATGTCAAAAACCCTCTGGGCATGTGAGAAGTCCTCACCCCGTCCTCTGGATTTTAGGAGTCTTTTTCTTCTCTGCAATGGTGGAGTGACACAAGCTATGGCTAGTTTGACATCTGGATTTTAGGGGGTTTTTTGGTCTTTTGGCTACTCGGTATGGCAGAATGGGTCAAGAGGCACACCAAGCTGCAGAAAATCATGGGCCTTCTGAAAGACCAAGTGTCTCTCGGGCGGATAATGGCCAAGCGTGGCCAACTATCGCAAATAAATGTGGCTGTCCTTCGCGCAACCAACCATGAGGAGCAAGTAACAGAAGAGGAGACAGTGAAATCTGTTCTAGCGATAGGGGACGGCTCCCGCATGCATATTTCCCATTGCATCTGCATGATAATGGACAGACTGAACAGAACCCACAGCTGGATTGTGGCACTCAAGTGCTTGATCGTGATCCACAGATGTTTACATGAAGGGGGTTTCATGTTTCAAGATCAGCTCAGCATCCATCCGTCCAGTGGAGGCCACAATTACCTCAACCTGTCAAAGTTCAAGGACAATAGCTCGCCATTCACTTGGGCAGTCTCCGCTTGGATCAGATGGTATGCCAGATTCATAGAGCAATGGATTCAAACATCAAGAAACATGGGGGCTTTTTTGGACATCAAGATAGAGGATCAATCATTACATGCAGAAAAGCTCATGTCATTGGCAAATGGGCAGCTAGTGAAAGAGGTTATCACTCTCCATGATCTTCTGCAGGAAGTGTCTGGATGGCAAGCTGAGGAGTTTGTCCTGGACCATTTCTTGGTCAAGGAAGCCCTCAGGCTTGCTACCTTGATCAGCCTCAAGGCCTACAAAGAGCTCAAACTACGACTCCAAGAAGTTCTGGAGAGGATCACGACTTTGGGATGGTCAGAGGCTTTTGAATTGCTGCAGGTTTGCAAGAAGCTGTCAATGGACTCCATGATGTTTACACACTTGTTCGAGGTAGGCGAGGATTTGCACTTGCAGCAGAACTGTGCTGTTTCTGGGCAGGTTACCTTCACTGATTATGAGCTGATGAAGCTAATAGAAGCTCTAAAGCTAGCCTCTATACAAAACATCACAATGTCTCCAGGAGGATCAGATGTTAATAACACCCTTGCATTACCAAGGAGATCCACGCGTTGGACGAAATCAAGCGTACTTGATTTGGGCACGGAGAAAGCAAGAAGGGGCAAATCTATGTCAGACTTCGACTTCTGTGAAACACTTACTTAGCTTTTGGTTTGGAGCTTTGATTTACAGATCATTCTTTAAAGCCTACTAGAGGCAGTAGCTGAGATCGATCGATCACTTGATGTCTCGAGAGATCTCAATCATCCCACGTTTTTTCTATTTGGCTGGGCAGGCAACATTGTGTGCCCTGCAAAAATATTGCTCTTCAATTGTTCTCTCCATTGTGACCATGTTCACTATTGTAACTATGAAGGGAGAGAATTGTGTTCGCTGTGTGTATATTGCAGTATCAAAGGAAGGAGTGCATGAGATAGCCCCTGCAAAGCCACCAGGTATCAGATTAAGGGTTTCTTTATCTGATTATATGGTTGTCTATGTGAGTCAGTTGGAAAATAATGAGAACCTTCAAACAGTCTTGATGAAATTATTATTTTTGAATGTACAAGTTAAAAGGGAGAATTTTCTATAAAGTTGTGTGAGTGTATATAGGGAGCTGCAGGATTTTTACACATAAAATCCCTGTGGTTATATAATTTTGGCGTATTAATATGTATCAAACATGATTTCCTCCAAGAGATGAAACAGCTTGCTTTTTTGTCCACACATAAACAAAACTTGAAGTGCTTTAGAATGGTGTTTCTTAACATGAAGTACATTTGCAAGTAAGAGTTTACCCATTTTAAAGTGGAGCTTGACTAAATTGTTTCAAAGTAGAAAGACACCCCCTTTGTAGTTCATATTGTGCAAATGTTGGAAGAAGAAAAGCTGAAGATACCTACGAGCCATGCCCACTATTCTACATATAGAGCTCCACCCAAGGCCCTTGATTCGCATGTGGGATTACTCCACAACGCACTCCACCACAATGCATTGGTGGCAACCGAATTCTAACACCCTCTCTCCACCAATGCATGTGAAACCCCCTTGCCACATGGTATCAACAATTGGCCAGGAGTAGTACATTGATGTCACCATACCTAACTAGAATACTTGCATTGTTGCATTCTCGCATGAATGTCTCCCTAGAGGTCCTTAGTCCTGTGTACGTCCGCTACCCTTTGCAATAGATCCTCATCGTTGTCAGTAGCCACCTCTTACCATCACTTGAGGAAGATCTCACGCAGTGAAAGTTTTGCCAAGATCGAGTGCCTAGCGCTTTGATACCATGATAGAGTAGTAGTAGCGGAAGCAACACATAGGAGAGAGGTAGTGAGAAAGAGAGATATTAGACAATGTACATTGTAGATTATGTAGCATATGGCAATACCAGCCAGTAGATAGGTGTTAAGCAATGCGCCTGTGAATGGATGATTACAAGTGAGGGGAGAGAGGTCTTTATATAGGCATTAGGCAAAGTTTCCCTACTCACATGAATAAATACCTCATGATCATAAATCAGCCCGAGAGAAAAAAATACATGTGTGCCTATACAAGGGCTAGTTCCCACACAATGAGATGCACAAAATTCTAACATCTATATCAATGGCGAGAGAGAGAGAGAGAGAGAGAGAGAGAGAGAGAGAGAGAGAGCTTCAATGCCATAGTGAGCCGTGGACCAGATATGATCCATATGACAGAACTGAAGTGCATATGATGGAACTTGAACAAGGGAGCTCTTGGGTAGTGTGTAAATTGATATGCCATCATATGAGAGAGAGAGAGAGAGAGAGTAGTTTTTGGAGTTTGAATACGGCCTATAAGACTTAATTATGATTAAGTGCACGTCTATGGGGAGAGAGAGAGAGAGAGAGAGAGAGAGAGATCAGTCTTTCAAGTCGTAGCCAAGCTAACAGGCATCATATGATCAATATGCTTTAAGCACAAGGAATGGACCTTGAACCCCTTGGATCTTTTGATTGGGAGCTTGATGCCTACCATGCTAGCACTCCACACGCACCTTATCATCTCCGGAGTTGGAATAGACCTGATCTTAAGACAGCAAACTGGAAAAGGAAGAAGAAAAGTACTAGAGAGTGGTGGAACTGTTGGTTAGTTCAGAGCTTCATATTAGCAAGGATGAAGGCATTAAAGATGTATTTCTTTGCAGGCCAACTTGCATGATTATAAGTATTTCAAAAGCCCACTAATGCTTGTTTCCTTATGTTAAAGTGAAGGCATTATTGCATCCACTCCAAGTTTTGATTATGACAATTGCATACAATAAACGCTACACCGTTTCACATGTATTAAATCAACATAATAAGCAAAAAAGGCCAACTCTAGATGTAGTATGGTGTATGCATACTCTTGGCCAGCTTTGTACTTCCAAAAAAAAGATCCATAAAAGTGATACTTGGCTTTGTATACCCACTTGGTGCCAATAACGGTGTCTTTCTTTAGACAATCCATAAGATCCCAAGTGTGGTCCTTTATGATGGAGTCATACTCAAACTACATGGCTACCATCCAATTTACATAGCTTGTGTGTTGACAAGAACGCTGTGCTTTTGCACCTTCATCATCCCTTTAATGAATGCAAAATTAATAAGGTTTTTTTAAGTCTTTCTTGAGTCCTCTATCCTCTTTGGTTGGTGAATATCCAATGTTGCATTTGTCATGGTTGACCCACTTAGGGAATGGCTTGGACATTCGTGGTTCCACATGGTTTTTGATATCATCTTATTGTTGAAATTAGAGCAATGTGATGAGCTATGGTGGATCAAATACTAGAATCAACATCATTAACAAAGCGATTAGCAAATAATTAAGACGTGATTAGTGAGTAATTAACAAATAACTTAATGTAGGCATGGATAATCAAAAACCAACAAATTCTCATTAGGCCAATGCCTCAATTTATAGAGTTTACATCCAAGCATCTAATCCCACTGATTTCTCCTTGATTCACTCTACCTCTTTTGCTTGATTCTCTCCACCTCTTCACTTTTCCCAGAATATCTCCACACTTCCTAAATCTTCTCATGCTACCCTTTTATTCTCTCCCAGTAAATTCTTCTCACCTTTTCACAAGTTCTCTCACATTTACACATTCTCTTTTACAGCCTCTAACCAAGGGCTTATTCCCGCGCACACACCCTATTCACTTGTATATTTCAACACCTCCCCTCAAGTGAATACTCCTAGAACACATTCTCTTTTACAGCCTCTAACCAAGGGCTTGTTCCCGCGCACACACCCTATTCACTTGTATATTTCAACACCTCCCCTCAAGTGAATACTCCTAGAACACCTGGACCCTATACCAAGTTTCCCTCTTACTTGATAGTCCGTGATGACCAGTGCCTAGCACACCTCCCCTCAAGTTAACTTAGCACTCCTGGACCCTGTACCAAGTTTCTCTCTTACTTGATAGCCCGCGACCAGTGCCTCAAGTCCCTAAACTCATAGTCCTTGACACACTCTCTGTCTCTCTCTATGTGTCCAAGGCTTACTACAAGTGCCCGCGACCTGCTGACTAAAGTGCTCACACATACATTTACCATGTGGCCTACATCATCGGTGGCTCAGAGGTGGTTTTACTTTGTTGGGGCAGGTTACATTGGGTTGTGGGCTCTCTCTCTCTCTCTCTCTCTCTCTCTCTCTCTCTCTCTCTCTCTCTCAGAGATTTTCACATGGCTCCTCACTCTTTGGAGCCTCACATCTTCTCTTGTCTTCAGTCTTCTTCTCATGGCAGCTTCTCTTCACGCGTCCATGTCTTCCTCTTCTTTCAGTCTTCTTGTGGCAGCTTCTCTTCTCGTGTCCATGTCTTCCTTCAATGCTTCCTCTAGATCTTCTTGGTGTGGATCTTCCTCTTGGAAAGAGATGTTCTTCTTCTTTCATGGCTGGGGCCATGAGCTTGTCCATCAGGTCTTCTTGCTCCATGTGAGCAACATGTTTAAACATTTTGTTGCTAGTTCTTTTGGGCTTTTGATGTTTATCTTGTATCATTATGCAATGCAAACCCAAATCTATGCGGGAGGTCTTACCTCTTGCCTTATTCTAGACAAGGGCAGTGTCTGATCCCATTTTTACACTCATGCAATGTGCCCAATACATAATGCGTATAGCATTCATTATTATGCACATTCCCGAATGCGTATAGCATTCATTATTATGCACATTCCCGAATGCAACTCTGGCTGTGAATAATCTTGAATTTGAGTGTGATTTATAGGCATTAACCAAGGGTTAAATGCAAAATGATGATTATCACAAATTTATCAGTATAATTTTACCAGAAATTACATTAAATCAAGGGTAACCAATTTGTACAGAATGGTTGGAGTATCAAACCAACTCTGAATTGCAATCTGAAGTTATAGGAATCTGTATCAGATACCTAATGGTTAATTTGAACCCTCAATTGCACCAAAATATAGTGATTAGCATTGATTAATCTTGATTAGCAAATTAATCCACTATTTTGTGTGCAAAAAATAGAGTATGCGGGGAGTCCAAATCTGGTGCCTTAGACTTCAAATGAGCTCAAATGCTTTCAAGGCCATCAATAGTAATGAGTCTAGTAGAGGATTAAGCCAAGAAACACAAGATTTGACCAAATATTGACAGATTTGATGATGAAGAGCTTGGATCTCATTGTAGACTTGATCAAATTGAATTCTGACTTCACCAGCTTGTAGAGCATGCTTGAAAACCCCTGGAGCTATGAGGAATTAGAGCAATTTGATTGGATGAAGACAAGATCTGTAAATTTCTCAGAAAAAACTACGCTGAAGAAAAATGCGATTTCTCCCGGATCCGCGGCGGTTTGCGCTTTTGTTTCGACTGGCTGGAGCTCCTATGGGTTGCTGTGTATGGCTAGAAGCAATGGGCCTAATTTTAAGTGTGCAAGGAGAGGGAGCTCCTCCATTGGCTGGGGGTGCAGAGACTAGTTAAAAAAAGAGGGAAAAATTATAATTTTCTACTAAACCTAATTAGCAAAGTAATTAGCAAGATAATGGGCTCACAAATTGATGGATTCTAAACCTGGCTCTGATACCATGTTGAGATTAGAGCAATGTGATGAGCTATGGTGGATCAAATACTAGAATCAACATCATTAACAAAGTGATTAGTAAATAATTAAGATGTGATTAGTGAGTAATTAATAAATAGCTTAATGTAGGCATGGATAATCAAAAACCAGCAAATTCTCATTAGGCCAATGCCTCAATTTATAGAGTTTACATCCAAGCATCTAATCCCACTGATTTCTCCTTGATTCACTCTACCTCTTTTGCTTGATTCTCTCCACCTCTTCACTTTTCCCAGAATATCTCCTAGAATATCTCCACACTTCCTAAATCTTCTCATGCTACCCTTTATTCTCTCCCAGTAGATTCTTTTCACCTTTTCACAGGTTCTCTCACATTTACACATTCTCTTTTATAGCCTCTAACCAAGGGCTTGTTCACGCACACACCCTATTCACTTGTATATTTCAACACTTATGTCCTCTAGAATGGATGCAACAACTGTTTTGTTGAACATTATACTAACAGATTACGTTTGTTTAAAGGAAAGTACATGAGACTTATTAGTTTTGTGCATATGTGATGGTATAGAGGGCCATAAATTGAAAGTTATTTGTATGACATAATTGGCCAATGCTGATATGTTTGGTGAAAATGTAAAAGGAGAACAAGATTCTAGAAAACATGAAAAAGTTGGTGTAATTGAAAGAATTTAGGTGATGAGAAAAATGGGAGGTGGAGTAATTTGTGAAGATTTGATGGAGATGCTTATGGAGATATTAGTTGGTTTAGATGCTTCCTCGTGAGCTATAAATTGATGTATCTCAATCTCATTTTGAGTGGAATTCATAATGAGATTACTATGAACCACCTGCAAATTTCAAGTTGGTATCAAAGCTCCTAGGACTACATAGATTCAAGAAGTTTACTTGATTTCTATGCAATGAGAAGAACCAAATAATTTATAAATCAAAAACATGTTTGCAAGTATGCCTTTTCAAAGATTACCAGTCTTAAGTTAAATGATGTAAATTATATGTTGAGTTGTTTGTTTTTATTTTGGGTATCAAAATTTCCAAAACAAGAAACTATGTAGAGATTATGAGAACCTTCATGTTTGATTCATTGAGTCAACACGAGGGTTTGTATGTAAAACTTTTATTTAGAAAATCAAGTTTTGACCTTAGTTTTCTAGGGTGTAGCAATATTTGATAAGGTTTTTTGCCAACTTGTGAAAGGCATGACTTTTATATCTCTTATTGGATATTTTTTTGCTAAGTTGACCTACAAACTTTGTCATTATGTGAGAAACAACTTATTTATTAAATTGTATTTTTTCTTCTACTCTATAACACTTAAAATAACTCAAAAATGATTGTTCTTTTTGTTGTATTTTAATACATATGTATATGTTTATATTCATTGAAAACCTTACAACTAGGCCTAATCATAAACCAAAGCATGAAAGTAAGCATCACTATTTTCTATTTGTCTTGTGTGGTATGAAATTTAGGGTGGCATTCCTATAAATACTCTTGAGGGCACACTTTCTCTATTTTCACAAAATAAGGTGACTTTTGGAATTTGAGTAGTCTTCATGTTTGCTAGTGTATGTTGATTTTGGAAAACCACAAAAGCTTAGAGACTTGGAAAGATAGGAGGTTGGATAACACTCATCTTGGCCACTAGAGACTTGGCATAGGTTGTAAAAGATAGGAGGTTGGATAACACTAGTCTTGGCCACTAGAGATGGAATAGGTTGGATAACACTAGTCTTGGCCACTAGAGATGGAATAGGTTGTAAAAGATAGATAAGAGGCTGGATAATACTAGTCTTGGCCACTAGAGATGGCAGATTGTAAAAGGTAGGAGGTGGATAACACTAGTCTTGGCTAATAGATAGGAGGGTGGATAACACTAGTCTTGTCCAATAAATAGGAGGGTATTCTTATATGATGCTCAGCACCATAAACCTTTTTTATTGTTTTTATCTTGCAATGGTCTTCTCAAAGCATCTTCTTATCGTACAACAACTTGGCATACATTGTAAAAGGTATTGACATTGGCCACTAGATACAAGGGTGGATAATGCTAGCCACTAGATAGGAGGGTGGATACCACTAGCCTTGTAAGAAAAATCCATTTTGTGGCCTAGAGACTTGGCATAGGTTGTAAATCCTTTGCCAATGGTTAGGAGAGCGGAACACTATTTGAATAAGAAAAAAGCCTTCTTTTGTTTAAAGAGTTTTCAAGAGAATTCACTTCTCTTTAACTTCAAGTTTTAAAGAAATAAGAAAAATATATAATAGTTGCAAAAAATATCAAGCACCAAAAATATTTCAAAAGTATATTTTTTCATGGTCATCATCAAGGCACATTTTGTAAAACAATAAAGAATTTGAGTTTTTCTTTCAAAACACTTCTTTTTTTTTAAAAAAACAAAAACAAAATGAAACTAAGCATAATAAACTGTGTTGCAAGCTAATTGTTGATGATAAGATCCTATATGCAAAAACATAGAAAATGTACAACTCATAGTTGGAGCCTAAACCACCTCGTAACATTCCTCGGGGTATTGAAGAGACCAAATCATTCATGTTTCCTCTCAGCTGCTTCAATAAATTCCATCTCATCCATAGCCTCACATGTGTACTAATGCGACCATGAATATTTTTAAAGCACTTTATAAATATTTTAGAAAAATTCTTCTACATGTGCACATGCATACGCATACGTGCATGCACGCACATGCACACGCACACACACACACACACACACCCATTACATGTACCTTTCATCAATTGAGGACATGCATTTTTCATACTTCTTCTCAAACTCAAAGGTATTATAATGTTTAAAGGCCTTTAGTCTTTTTAAAAATCACAAATTTGCTAGGTTCATGGATTTCCATGTGCAAGCATGTGCTAACCAAGCACACTGGAGTAGTTTCATCATTTTTTAGCTTCATTGCCTTCACATTTCTTAAAAACGTACAAATCAATCTTGAGCTATTTTTTTTTGGACGGAGCCGCTTTTATAGCTCAATTACGAGACTAGTGATAAGACTGATGTGAGGGAACAAAAAAAAAATGCAAAGAAATGCAAACATGAAAGAAAGAGGCAAGAAAAGTATGACTCGAGAAAGCTTAAATCATTTTGTATATGGGATTATGCCATTCTAAGAGCTTGAATAGAGGTAATCCATTCTAATAACTTGAATAGAGGTACTCCATTTAGAAGTTGATAATGTTTCTGCATTTTTGGGATAATGTTAAGACTACATCTAGAAGGATCCATTGATTGGGGTCACATTTGGAAGAACCAGATAGAGAAGCTACAGAATCCAAGGACATAGTGAGGGACTTTAATTAGAAAACCCTACCACACTCAAGTTTATACATGGAGAGGCAACATGAGCAAGAGGAGGAGGAGAACTGTCAAAGTGAAGAAAGGTCAAGGCCTAGAGACTTCATCCACCAAAGAACATTCACTCAAAGAGGCCAATGATAAAAAAGTGTGGCAAGGAGGCAGTATAGTCCTTTAGGTGGGATAGAAGAGAGGAAGGGAAGGTAGATGGTAAGGGGCACCAAGAAAACTCCATGGCTACACATTCCGAATAACCTAGAGCACCAGAGATTAATAAGAAGAGAAACACAAAGTCTAAGGAGAAGAAACACAAGGGAGAGACAAAAATATGAATAAGAAGATATGCGCATATCATGCCAGTAAGAAGTTGAAATCCCATCATATAAAGATACTTAGCAAACTAATAAGAGGAGAGAGGTTAAAAATTATATTAGCTAAGAGAACTCAAATTAGTTAAATCACTTAAGATAAATGATGCAAAATGTGTCCTTCTAGATGGAACATGGTGTACATTCATGACTAGTTTTTGATGAGGACAATACCACTTTACATTTGGATGAGCCCTATCTAAGAAGAGTACAAAGGAGCTAGCAAAAAAATGGAGGGACACTTACCGATTTGATGACAAAAATGACTCTCTTAGTGGTCTCACAACAACAACACTTCCCACCTTGACATCAATCCTTTCTTTATTTCTTCTTCTTTCTATGCATAAGGTGAGGGCCCTTATGAAAATGTAAAGAGAACTCTCATGGTAAAGCGCTTCATGCAAATACATAAGGGATCTACCTTATGTGTAAAGAGATCTCATACATTTGGTAGATCCCTTTATGCATGGATCTCAAAGAGAGCTTTATGGATAAGGTAAGAGTCCTTATGAAAATGTAAAGAGAGCTCTCATGGTAGAGTCCTTGATGCAAATACATAAGGGCTCTACCTTATACATAGAGTTCAAAGAGAGCTTTATGCATAAGAGGTCTTATGTAAATGCATAAGTGCTCTACCTTATGCACAGAGCTCAAAGAGAGATCTATGCATAACGTAAGAGCCCTTATGCAAATGCATATAGAGATCTCTCTTCCATTTAGTAGAGCCCTCTACGCTAACGTAAGAGCCCTTATGCAAATGCATATAGAGATCTCTCTTCCATTTAGTAGAGCCCTCTATGCAAATGCATAAGGGCTCGCATAGAGCTCAAAGAGAGAGATTCCTATGCAAATGTATAGAGATATCTCAAACATTTGGTAGAGCCCTCTATGCAAATGCATAAGGAATGTGGGGGAGATGAATGAATGAATGTGGTGGATATGAATGAATGTGATGTGATGGATGTGATGTAAATGAATGTGATGGGTGGACGTGAATAGATGTGATGTGATGTGAATCGGGATGTGAATGAATGAGATGTGATGTCATGTGAATCGGGATGTGAGTGAATGAGATGTGGTCATGTGAATCGAAATGTGAGTGAATGAGATGTGATGTAAATTGGGATAGATGTGATATTGGATGTGAATGAATATGATGTGATGAGATGTGGATATGGGTAGATGCGAGTGGATGAGATCTGATGATGCGGATAAATGAGAAAGATGTGATGAGATGGAAAATGATGTGATGAGAATGGGAATACATATGAAATAAATGAGGATTGATGTGGAACAATGTGGAAAGACGAGAGTTTGTTATAGAAACTGTATTTATGACCTGTTTTTAAGTGACTGTTTTATGTCAAAAATGCTGGGGAAGCATTTTGGCCGTCTTGTGAATGTGGTCGTGTGGAGACCTATATGATAAAGTTGCAACAAGTGATGGAGAGTCAACGAAGGACGTCTAGCATAGAAAGGTCGGCAGAGGTCTTGACCAGCCTCGGTTCAATTTAAATGGTGAGCTTCTGGTATGGTGGATGAGGGACTAAGGAAGCGGCCTACGAGTCACAAGCGCTAGGTGGCCTACGAAGGATCCTAGAGGGTGCTGACCATACGGTGCTTTCTCGGGCTTTGAGTCACTGAAGATACCCACACGTGCGTCGTGGAAGATATTGGAACAAGGAGTAAGAGTTGTTTTCTGAATTCGGGCATGGATCTGGTTGATTGACCTTGCTGGTCCTCAAAACGGATGAGTCCATGGCTCCTTTATATGGATCTGTTGGTTGATCTTGCTGATCTTCGACGGAGATTCCATTTTGATTTTTACAAGCGAATATATTGTCGGGTACTATGAGCTAGGAACTATTGAAAAGGCCCCTGAGTGGACAGGTGGTAAGCGTTCTGGTTGCCAATGATGCCATAAGTACAACGATGAAGGAAAAATTAGAAATTAGGATTCAACCAAATATTTTGGAAATTAGGATTCAACCGGATATTTTGGAAGATTATGATCAATGATACTATAGTTTCATTAAAAGATTGTTTCAAAAGATAGTTGAATCTATGAAAAAGGCAATTTCATATTGGGTGTGCAAGTGGTGTGACTAGTTTTAAGTTTGCATGAATATCTGGCTAGGGGACCTGGGAACTCTTTTCCCTGGTACTCGAGACAAAACTTAACCAAATTCTTAAATGGATCCTATCACTACAGTGGTTGGGCGGTTGGCTAACCCACGGGATTGAATGGGGTTAGGCTAGACTGATGGACCCCTAAAATATGGTACGATACATGAAGTAAATTTCGGATAAAAATTGTTCTATGGAAAAGAATCAACGGCTGTGCCTCTCAATGAGGAAAAAAGCATTGGTCTCTATGATCCAAGTGCAAGTTTTTTTCCTTGATTTGACTATGATACTTACGGGTTCAATCAGATCAGTTCAGTTAGTTAAGGCTCTTGACTACATTAGAGTAAAAATATCCTAGAGGAATCGCCCTTGCTTTCCGGGCGAGGGAAGTTTTTTCGGGTTCGGTTTTGGAAGAAGCAAGGGATTAGTCTCCTGTCCGGATATCCGTGGGCGAGGCCCCGAGTGAGGGACCCTGCCCCACACAAGAAGTGCTACTTCCGCTGCTAGCACCCCTGAATTCGTTGTGCGGAGGGGACATGGATCTTTCAAAAAAGGAGCCTATGGAGGATCTAAACCCCAAAAAAGCCAAAAGCTACACATGATGTGAATTCATCCACCTCAAAGGCTAACCCTAAAAGCACAAAACCCACATGTGTGTCACATGATACAAGAACTTGAAAGAAATTTCATTCTCGTCGCATGGGAAAACATAATAAAGTCCTAACAATCCAAGGAAAGTCAAAAGATGAAATGAGTTCTAGTACATCACTTAGTGAGGGCGAAACAAGTTTTGACTCGTCACTCAATGCACCTCACAATCCAATCAAGAAACTAGAACCCACACAACCATCCCAAATTGAAAGACGTACTCTCTATAGAATTGAAATCATCTAGCCAAGAAGAGTCATTGGAGGAAGATTGCACGAATGATGTAGTTGAAAAAGCACGTGAGGAATTTGATGAATCCCTTACGAAATTTAAGTAGTATCTCAAATCCTCATTTGGAGGAGTTCTCTTCTCTCTGGTAAGGCTAGCATAGGTTCAGCACTTGGAGAAGTTCTCAAATCCTCATTTGGAGGAGTTCTCTTCTCTCTGGTATCTCAAATCCTCATTTGGAGGAGTTCTCTTCTCTCTGGTAAGGCTAGCATAGGTTCAGCACTTGCACCTTTGAAGGTTAACCATGAGTTGTACCATGATCTCAATAGCTACATAGAACAGGACTGTAAGGATTCACAAGTTTCCAAACAGACCTCAATTAAAGTGGTAAGTGGGCCCAAGGTACCATTGTACACATTGGGCACTCTTGAAAGAACCAAGAGCGAAGAAGAAGATGAAAGTGAATGGGAATATGAAACCAAAATAGGAACTGAAGCTGAAATAAAAACTAAAACATCCATGGTTCTCCTTGAGGATTCTATCATGGTATGGTTAGATTTCCCTATAAGAAATAAGGTTAAGTGCAAGCGAGCATTTATTAGCCCTCAAGCAAGTCATAACCTTGTGATAATACCCACTTGGGTATCATTGGTTGAACCTACAATCATCCCTACTCTAAAGCATTGTAGAAACCATTGATGTGCCGCCAGGTTGCTTAGCTATGCTACTCAAACAATCAGTCAAAATGTGAAATTTGAATTCCATGCAACCCTAGATTCCCTTAAATATGATTTCATCCTTGGTGGAACTTGGGCATGTGGCTCATTGTATTCAATTAATGAATCCATGCAAACAATCACCTTGAACACTCCTGCGAGCATTATGACATTTCTCCTACTACAGGAGGAAGAGACCTTGGAGGAGCTAGAACTCTCAACATATCTTACTCACAATATCCCAAGAGTTTTGGTTAGATTTGAACTTTACAATAAAATCAACACAATCCAAGCACAACTTTATACACAACGAGAACACAATCTCATGACCCTCGAGTTATGGGATTTGTTAGCCTCTCAACCAACACTAAAAGTTCATCCAGATAAAATTTCATTCACAAAAGACATGAACGTGCCATGTTTGGGGTACTTTGAACAAACAATGTATGTAGAATCTAACCCCCTTACTTGCAAGTTTTTTGTGGTCGAGTATGTGTTGGAAGCATATTTGATCTTAGGGTTTAAATGGACTATTGATGCCACTGTGCTAGCGATAGGATCATCATGATGTGGTCAATGATGAAAAGTTGACAATATCATATTTCAAGGAAGTGGATCCAACCATAAGGAGTTTCTATGATGTTGAACGCAAAAAGCTACAAGCCTCTTCCTCAGAAGCTTCTCTGGTGTCAAAGACCTACCATTACACTACTTTGAATGTGATTATGGTGTATTTGTTTGGAATATTGTGTTTGTTTGTTTGTATGTAGCCTATGAAGATACCAAATAGATTGAGCAATGCTCAAGAGCTCCATCGTAGCTGCTCTTCTCACCATGGCCATCCTCTCGCACTCGTTGTGTCACCCCGAGGTGGTTGCTCTAATCCAACGGGTGGTGCAACCTCTCTCGCAAAGATCGTGTATGGGATCTTTGTAGAAGAAGATCTCGTTGGTAGTCTAATCACTCAATCAATAGGGAGAGAAGAAGGAAGAGGGAATCATGAGAGAACAAGTGATTAGTTCTACATCACTCCCAAACCCTAACCCTAAGCACACCACACATGCTAGATTAGAGTAGTTTGCAAGAGAGAGGAAGAGAGAACACTCCACATCTATTGCACAAATGGGAGAATGAGTTACAAATAAGAGAAATTGGCTTTTATAATTCCAAGCCTTTTCCCACTCAGCCGCCCAAGAGTAAGTGACCCGGGGCACCCAAAACATAGTTACAAGGATTTTCTCTATGGTTTGGCCAATTGACCAAGATTCTCTTGTCTATCCTTCAAAGCTCAATACTTGGGAACTTCTTTAGGATGTTTTCCTTCATCAAATACCGAGATTTACAATATAGTATCGATGCCCATTACATAAGTGTGCAGACATAGTTGTCGTAGGAATGTGTTAACCTAATAGAAGTGAGTTGATCTACCCTTAATGCGATTCCACTACCATATATGGAGGAGTAGGGGTCTCACAAAGCACACTGTGTTTGGTTGAGAGGGGTCAAGGTCTGGGATGACCACCTTTGTGTGATACACCCTGTAGATGACACCCACAACAACCTTTATAAGCTTCCATAAAAAAACACATATGCATCACCACATGAATACAATATCCAAAAAATAAAGAAAGATTTCAAATAATATACACCATATTCATATCCAAAGGTAGTATAACCCATCACAAGCTCAATGAGACATTACATCTCTCTAATCAAAACTCTGAGCAAGTCAAAGGTGGTCTGGGATAACCGCCTTTATGTGATACACCTTGCAGATGACACCTACAACAACCTTCATAAGCTCCCATAAACAAACACATATGCATCACATGAATACAATATCCAATAAAGAAACATTTCAAACAATATACACCATATTCATATCTAAAGATAGTATAACCCTCGATGAGACATCACATCTCTCTAATCAAAAACTCTGAGCAAGTCAAATTCCTCCAACTACAACCTATCTTAGCGAGGTCTTCTTAAGATTTTACCTTTCTTGGGGTCACTTCCACCCAGCTCCTTTCCTTGTGTGCATGGCCAGTCAGAGCAGAGTAAGGCCGCTCGGACTTGTCCGAGGAGAACAGAACACTGTAACCGGATGCAACTTCCCCATTGTGTTTTTGGTACTCCGTATGGAGGGTAACTCGGAATTGTATCCCATGTTGTTGGTAGACCATGGATAAGACATGGAAAAATCAAACATGATTGGCTAAGAGAAAGCATCACCATCAGGAGGGGAAAGAAGAAGATCAGAGTCGTAGGCGGTCAGACCATTGCATGCGGAAGTATTGAACCTGTTGGATGGAATAGAAGAGTGTTAAAAAAACGTGGTGCTCATGGTAGATCAAGTGTGTGGAGGAGAGGGACTCACAAAATACAAGAAAACTATCTTGCTTCTTAAGTTGTTTATGAATACAACTAGGCCTTGCTCAATACAAAATGCCTCCTAGCTCCACCTTTAAATAGATGAGCTAGTGGACCTTAAGTCCATTCACACTCCACCCCCCTCAATACCAACTATGAAAGAATGGAATAGGTGGTATTGGACATAGGATGCCTTTATAACATTAGGCGTACCAAGGTTTGGAATATAGGTGTGATTACATTGAGATTTAAAATAATTTCTCAGCAGAGGTAGAGGCTGATACAAAGTTTGCCTCTGACTCTTTGTTAGGACATTTAGAAGTGATATGTCCCGTTTGTTTACACTTGTTATATTTCATTTTGTTGGGATATTTGATCCAACAATTATTTGCCAAATGACCCACTTTTTTGCAATGGGCACATCTTACTTTGACCACTTGATGTGACAAAGCTTGTTCGATAGTCGATGAAGTGGTTGCATTTGAAGATTCAGCTCCTCCCTTTGGCCTCTTTTCCTAATCAAGACAAGATTGAATGACTCCTTCGAGGGTGGGATTAGGTATGTTCTTCAGGGTGGTGACCAAGGTGGGGTACACCTTCTTGACTGCTTTTAGCAAAACAGCCACTGCATCATCGTCATCCATTCTCGCATTCACTGATGCAAGTTGAGCCATAAGGCCCTTCAAGTGAGAGATGAAGGCTCCAATGTTGTCTCCCTCTTTGAGTTCCAAGCTGAAAAATTCAATTTTGAGTGAGATCTTGGAATTCTTACCACGAGCTCCATAGAGCTTATCAAGCTCATCCCATTTCTCCTTTGCAGTCGGAAGCTGGTCCACATGGTGAATGAGAGCCTCATCAAGATGAAGCATGATGATGGCTTGTGCCCTCTCATCATCTTCAATATCTTCAGCCTTTGTTCGATCAATAACCTTAGTGCCGGAGATGAATGGCCAAAAGCCTTTGGACATCATCTTGTACGTGACAAGGACTTGCCAAGTGTGGAAGCCCTCTCCCAAGAACTTCTTGATTTGAGTATTGTCCTTTGACATTAGGTATTGAGGGAGGCTATTAGAGAGTAATGGGCTGATTTATGAAGAAGAAAAAACCAGAAATTTATGATATTTAGGCTTAATTCGAAAGAGAGAGGCTTATGAGAGTGCAACAACCCTAATCAAGTCAAGGATGTTTCATAAATAGGAGATTAAAATAGTAATTTTTATGGTTTAACACTTAGGGTTTGTGCCCAATTACTAATTTTGATGGGGATTAGCTTCATTAGTGTTAAAGAACACTTTTTTTGGTGATTAAGATCACCATTAGTGTTTAAAAACATAATTAATGCTTAAGAGCACATTTGTAACGTCTAATGACACTTGTATTGGTAATTAGATTCACCATTAGTGTTTAATAACACTCTTAGTGTTTAAGAACACTTTGGAATAACTCCCCTTTGTTGGATTAGAAGCTTCATTAGTGTTAATCAACACTATTAGAATATGAAATTTCAGTAACATGAGCATTTTAATGCAAAACTTGGAAGCCTGTGAGAAATTAAAAAATAAAATTTAAGGTTAATAATTAAGTTATCCTGTCCATGAAATTAATTGAGGTTTTCTATGTGCACATGTGCATATGTGTACCCCCTGCACATTGGGGTTAGAAAGAGAAAGAAAATAATAAAATTAGTCTTATTTTTAAAATAAATGAAATAATTATTTATAAGGAAATTAAATAAAAATAATTATCCTATGGTGAAGTAATAGATAACTCTAGCCGTGCATAAATGTGGAAGTTGACTAGATGTATGGGTGGATGCATGTATGAGTGGTTGAGTACATGAGAAAATGGGTGGATGCAAAGGTTGAGTTGCATGATATTTGGTGGCCTACCAACTTGAGTGAACTAATGGTGCAGGTAGAGATTGCATTTGTCAATTTCAAGTATAAAAAGGGCCTCCTCCTCATGAGAAATCCATAATTTATTTTCCTAGAAAGAAGAGAGTACTTTCTACATTGTTTTTAGTGCTACACATGCCCATTGGTCATTTTACCCAAGGTTTTTAAGCAATTATTTGAGTGTAAGAGAGTTATTTGTTTACCCATATGGTACATGAAGTCTCCTACAAGTCAAAAACCAAGGTATAACTATCCCTTTGCTTATAATTCATAATTTTCTTATTCTTTTATAAATAAATCGACTATTTCATGGGGATTCTAATTGAATTGAATTAAGAAAATAAATTCTTATTCTCTGCACATTTCTCAAAATTTTTAAAGATTGTTTTACGTCAAGAATGCTAGGGGAAGCATTTTGCCTATCTTATGGAAAGAGGTCATGGGACCTAAGTGAAAATAACACTTTTATAATAAAAGAAAATCCTTTTATACATCTATTTATGCATAAAATAGGAATAACACTTTTAAAATAAAAAGAATTTCTTTTAGAATGCACAAACGGTGGGGATTATTCTTTTTGAATAACATAACAATAAAACTTATTTCCACAAAATTTAAGAAAATTTTGCCATAACCTCCTTTATATGGCTGACCATTTCTCAATTTTTACATTATAAATTTACTTTAAAATTTATCCCAAGATGAAATAAAGCACTATAATCTAACCAATTTTTCACTTCTAAAGAGTAATCAATAGGAAAAGTTTAACTCAATTTATTTGATACTCCTTTTAGGATAAAGAAAGGCTGAAATTCTTAATGAGGAGAAGGGGGAAGCCTTTTCATCAAGGCTTATAATCCATAATCACATTAAAAAGCAAACTATTTAGATAACCATATATTAGAATTAAAAAAAAGTAGAATTAATAACTTACATGGAGTTTTGTGAGCTTTCCTTTGGCTTGAGGGATTGAGGGTTCTACTCTTGTTTGGATCAAGAGTGGCCACCAATTCTTTGTAGAGGAATTAGTCAAAAACAAGTGAATTCAATGTTTTTGGCTCTGGGGAGGTAGAGTAACAGTGCAAAAACACTATTAAGCTTTTACAAAGGGGGAGGGTTCTATTTATAGGAAAAAGTGAGCCTCAAACCAAGCAAACTGATTCTAGAATTTTTCAGATCAGTTTGGTCAATTTTTGACCATTTTGGGTCAGTTCAGCTTACTTTTTGGAACTAGACTTGAATTAGGAGAGAGGAGAGATGAAATATCTCATTTTATTGATTTAAAATGGAAAGCAATGATGAGAAAAAAGGCGCCTCCTTCATGAGGGGGAATCCCATTTTGAGGTGTCAAAAATCAATTTTCTAACTATTTTCCTTGGTCCTTAGTCCACTCTTCATCTTATGTGAGTATTTACTCATTTTTGGGAGGGTTTTCTTTATTTCTTCAATTTATCTCCTCCCTACATTTGGATTAATCTAATTGGTCCCTTAGAACCTTAATCCAAAATTTTCAAAAAATATGGACCCTTAGGCTAAGGCCTTTTGAGCAGATTATAATTTATTTCTAATGCACCTTAGGAAATTCTTTTTAAACTTCTGTTTCGGGGGAATTTAGTTTAATAAGAAAGGGTATTTTTCCATCCAAAGACATCAAAAAACTCAGTTACCTCTCTCTAGGCCAAAATAGGTAGAAACAAGATCTTTTATTATTTTGAAAAGGGGATTGATTATAAGGGAAGAAACTGGACATCTTGAGGGCTGGGGAGGAATCTTACATTCTCTCTCCCACTTGAAAAACGCGAGATGTCCTCATCTCACAGGTGGAGTATGATCTCTTTCATCTTCTTCTTCTTCTTCAATTACTTCCAGCATTACTGCCTTGGAAGTGGACGGTCGATTTGGAAATATCTCTCTTTGCCTTTCCCTATTCTAGGCGGAGGTCTTGCATTACTTTGGATTGAGATTGCGGGTTGGTTAGAGGGTCTACCTCTAGGATTTTCTTGATTTTGGTGGAAAGAAACCTGATTACTCTAGAAGGAAGGAGCTGGAGTCTGGAATCTTGATCCCTGATTTCCCTGCCCCAAAAACCTTGATCCAAAAGGTGTTGGGCAATCCATATTGTGATGTCCAAATCCTTAACAGTTATGGCATTTCACTCCCTTGTTCAAGGGTGAAACTTCTGAAGTTGAATTCCAGGGGATTGAGTTTTGGGAAAAGGACATTTCTTCCATTTTGGAACTTCCCATATCCTAGGCTTGACCCTGATATCTTTTAGGCGACGGAAGGTTGGAATCACCTTTTGGAATTAAAATCTTTTGAAAGGTGATGGTGCTGGCTTCGGCGGGACTTTGACATCAAAGGCCTTGGTGAAATCCTTTGCCATCCGCACTGCTTCAACCATGGAAACTGGCTTGGCATCCTTCACACCAGGATATTCAAAGGTTCATTCAGTCTCCCCGAATGAACCTCGCCATCAGCTGTTCTTCATCCAGCGGTGGTAAGAATTTGAGGAGGAGACCGAACGCTTGGTGATATAATTCAATAGTTCTGCTCCCCTGGGTTAACTCTAAGAATTCGTTCATCTTTGTTTCCAAAAAGCCAGGAGGACAGAACCTCGTCCTTAGGTAATTTTGGAAACATTCCATGTCTGGGTATTCTGATCCAGACGGTGTCTTGCAGTGGTTTCTCCATGCCACTCTGGATGTTTCTACTATCTTCAGTCTTGCAAGAGCCATTTTGCTCTTCTCATTGAACCCGGTGACATCATCGAAGTACTCTTCCATTTCTTCGATCCACTTTTCCATAGCCTCACCCAAGTTTTCCACAGCCTCACCCAAGTTTTCTCCTTCACCTTTGAAAGGTCGTGGCTGCGATCTATGTGAAGAGTCTACGAACATCCAAGTCGAGCTCTTCCTCATCGGGTTGGGGGTTATCATTTCTACCACGTCAACCTCGATCCATACTCCTATCAATAGGAAAATTCTTGTTAAGTCCCTTTATTTATGATTCAAATCCGATTTTAGATTCAACTGATTCTGGGGTTCTTTAGATTGGTCAGTTCCTCACAGAATCATAGGATAAAGAAATTCATATAGAACTCATTATCAGATAACAATTCATTTAGAACATCTCATTCATATCTTTAACACAATAATGGTCCATTAGACTGAAATTTCCATCTAAACAGTCCTCCCACGGGGATTTCAATTGTACAGATTTTTTTTTATTTGTCATCCCTTAACTTGATCCACTGGGTCGAGTGTTAACAATAGCAATTTGTCAGCACAATCCACTAATCTCATAGTGATGTGCTGAAGTCACTATCGTCATTCTAGTTATGAACATCATCACAGGGACTCGTCCCATTCATCCTCCTTGTAGTTTTGTCCAGCTTATTACATTTCAACCAAAATTCAAGAATCATCATTTTTCAATCAGAATCCAAATCAACTCATCAGTTCTCAACCAGAATTTTAAAATCATATCAACCACATTCGAATTCATCATCTAGATAGCATTTTTGCTTATAATTTCAAGATCTTAGATTTACTCGTATATACTGCTAGTAAAGAGCTACAGTTGTAACCTCGGTATATACGGGTAGTCATGGTCCTTGGAATTATAAGGTAAATACCATCATGTCTAGGCCTCAAGCAAGTCAAGGATTCCATATAATTGCGGTACTTCTATTTGAAGACCTAATTACCAATTTATGAATTTTAGTCTTAATAACAATTTGTATGAATTTATCACACAATTTCAACCTTTTACTGCTACTTCATCAATTTTTGACATTTTTGGCTTCTTAGTTGATCACTTTAGCCAAATTTGCTCTGATACCAGTTGTAAGATCCCTGTCCCCACCGCGCAACAAATTCAGGGGTGCTAGTAGGCAGCGGAAGTAGCACGGCTTGCACGGGGTAGGGTACCACACTCAAGGCCTCGCCCACGAATATCTCGACAAGAGACAAATCCATCAATTCTTCCAAAACCAAATCTGGAAAAACTTCCTTTGCCCAAAAAACACGGGCGATTCCTCCAGGATAAATTTTCTCTAACGTAGGCAAAAGCCTCAACTCACTGAACTGATCTAACCAAACCACCCGTAAGTCCCATAGTCAGATCAGGGAAAAGATTGCACTTGGATCATAGAGAGACCAACACTTTTTTCCTCATTGAGAGGCACAGCTATTGATTCTTTTCCATAGAACAATTTTTATCCGGGCTTTACTTCATCTATCGTACCATAATAGAATTAAGTCTCAAATTAGGGATCCATCAGTCCAGCCTAACCCCATACAGTCCCATGGGTTAGCCAATCGCCCAACCACTGTAGTGATGGGATAATCCAATTAAGAATTTGGTTAGGTTTTGTCCCGGGTACTAGGGAAAAGAGTTCCCAGGCCCCCTAGCCAGAAATTCATGCAAACTTAAAACTAGTCACACCACTTACACACCCAGTTGAAATTGCCTTTTTCACAGAATCAGCTATCTTTAAAACAATCATTTAATGAAACCATAGTATCACTGGTCATAATCCTCAAAATCTCCAGTTGAATCTTTATTTCCAATCATTCCTTCATCGGTATATCTATGGCATCATTGTTGGCAACCAGAACGCTAACCACCTATCCACTCAAGGGCCTTTTGGATAGTTCCTAGCTCATAATAACCGGTAATATATTCACATATCAAAAATGGAATCTCCGTTAAAGATCAGTAAGATCAAACAATGGATCCATATAAAAGAGCCATGGACTCATCCGTTGAGGACCAGCAAGGCCAATCAACCAGATCCATTGGTTGATTAGTAAGATCAACCAATGGATCCATATAAAAGAGCCATGGACTCATCCGTTTTGAGGACCAGCAAGGCCAATCAACCAGATCCATACCCGAATTCAGAAAACAACTCTTACTCCTTGTTCCAATACACGATGCATGTGTGGGTATCTTCGGCGACTCAGAGCCTGAGCACCATATGGTCAGCACCCTCTAGGATCCTTCGCAGGTCACCTAGTGCTTCACTCATAGGCCTTCCTTGGTCCCTCATCCACCGTACCAGAAGCTCACAATTTTAATCGAACCAAGGCTCGTCAAGACCTTGGCCGACCTTGCTATGCAAGACGTCCTCCATTGACTCTCCATTGTCAGCTGTTGCAACTTTATCAGATTAGGTCTCCACGACCTCATTCACAAGACGGTCAAAATACTTCCCTAGCATTCTTGATATAAAACAATAATTTTAAAAAAAAATAGGTCATAAATACAATTTCTATAGTGAACTCTCGTCTTTCAACATTGTTCCACATCATTCCTCATTTATTTTATCTGTATTCCCTTTCTCATCACATCATAATCATTCACATCACAATTCACATGACACCACATCAACTTCACATTCAATTACATCACATCCATTTATACCCATCACATCTCATTCATTCATATCCATCACATTCGTTCATTCATACCACCACATACATTCTCATAACCATCCCATCACATACATTCTATCCACATTATATCACATCACTTTTGTCCACACCATATCTCATTCATACACATCCATCCAATCGTTCACCTGTACGACTACCCACATCTATTCATACATTCATATCTATCACTTCACATCCACATATATTCATGTCACATCACATCATTTTTCATCACATCCCATTCCTTCGCATACACATCCACATTACATTCTTTTACATACATTCACATCCATTCTTTCACATACATCCACTCACATCCCATATCATTCATTTACATCCTGATTCACATGACATCACATCTCATCACATTTATTCACCTCACATCTCTTCACCCCTATTCACATCACATCCATCCATCCATTCATGTACATCTATCTGATTCACATCTCTTCACCCCTATTCACATCACATCACATCCATCCATCCATCCATCCATTCATGTACATCTATCTGATTCACATCACACATCTCATCACATCTATTCACCTCACATCTCATCACCTCTATTCACATCACATCTATGCATTCCTTCATTTACATCTATCTGATTCACATCACACATCTATCTGATTCACATCACACATCTCTTCACATCTATTTACCTCACATCTCATCACCTCTATTTACATCACATCTATTCATCCCTTCATTCACATCACACATCTCATTACTTTTATTTGCCTCACATCTCTTTTTCTTCCTGAATTATCGTTCTCGAAAAGGGGGTGATATTTTAATTACTAATTTACTCAATTTCATTCATTGAATATTCACTTAACTGATTTCTAAATTAATCACAAATTTCGATGAGGAATAAATTAATCATTTATCTAGATATTTCAACTTTGATAGATTTCTCGAATTTTCTCTTTATAAACCGAGTGAATATGAAACGATAGAATTTTCCCTCTCAGAGTATTTACTTATTCATTTATCAAATATTCATGGAAATTAAACATAGAATTAAAAAGAATCTAATTTTGATATAAAAATTCTTTATGCATCTATTTATGCATAAAAGTAATTTAATAGGAATAACACTTTTAAAATAAACAGATTTCCAATATGCATCTTTCTATGCATAGAATTTAAATCTAATGAAAATAACACTTTCATAATAATAAAAATATCCAATATGCATCTTTCTATGCATAGAAATTGAATCTAATGAAAATAACACTTTTATAGGAAAAAAATATCCAATATGCATCTTTCTATGCATAGAAATTGAATCTAATGAAAATCACACTTTAATAATTAAAAAAATATCCAATATGCATCTTTCTATGCATAGAAACCGAATCTAATGAAAATAACACTTTTATGATAAAAAAATATCCAATATGCATCTTTCTATGCATAGAAATTGAATCTAATGAAAATAACACTTTTATAATAAAAAATATCCAATATGCATCTTTCTATGCATAGAATTTGAATCTAATGAAAAAAACACTTTTATAATTAAAAAATATACAATATGCATCTTTCTATGCATAGAAATTGAATCTAACAAAAGTAACACTTTTATAATAAAAAAATATCCAATATGCATCTTTCTATGCATAGAAATTGAATCTAATGAAAGTAACACTTTTATAATAAAAAAATATCCAATATGCACCTTTCTATGCATAGAAATTGAATCTAATGAAAATAACACTTTTATAATTAAAAAAATATCTAATATGCATCTTTCTATGCATAGAAATTAAATCTAATGAAAATAACACTTTTATGATAAAAAAATATCCAATATGCATCTTTCTATGAATAATGAAAATAACACTTTTATAATTAAAAAATATCCAATATGCATCTTTCTATGCATAGAAATTGAATCTAATGAAAATAACACTTTTATAATAAAAGAAAATCCTTTAATACATCTATTTATGCATAAATTAGGAATAGCACTTTTAAAATAAAAAGAATTTCTTTTAGAATGCACAAACGGTGGGGATTATTCTTTTGAATAACATAAAGATAAAACTTATTTCCATAAAATTTAAGAAAATTTTGCCATAACCTCCTTTGTATGGCTGACCATTTCTCAATTTTTACATTATAAATTTACTTTAAAATTTATCCTAAGATGAAATAAAGCACTCTAATCTAACCAATTTTTCACTTCTAAAGAGTAATCAATAGGAAAAGTTTAACTCAATTTATTTGTTTCTCATTTTAGGATAAAGAAAGGCTGAAATTCTTAATGAGGAGAAGGGGGAAGCCTTTTCATCAAGGCTTATAATCCATAATCACATTAAAAAGCAAAGAATTCAAAAAATCATATATTAGAATTTTAAAAAAGTAGAATTAATAACTTACATGGAGTTTTGTGAGCTTTCCTTTGGCTTGAGGGATTGAGGGTTCTACTCTTGTTTGGATCAAGACTGGCCACCAATTCTTTTGTAGAGGAATTAGTCAAAAACAAGTGAATTATCAAGTGAATTCAATGTTTTTGGCTCTGGGGAGGAGTAGAGTAACAGTGCATAAAAACTATTAAGCTTTTACAAAGGGGAGGCTTCTATTTATAGGAAAAATTGAGCCTCAAACCAAGCAAATTGATTCTAGAATTTTCCAAATCAGTTTGGTCAATTTTTGACCATTTTTGTGTCAGTTCAGCAAGCTTACTTTTTGGAACTAGACTTGAATTAGGAGAGAGGAGAGAAGAAATATCTCATTTTATTGATTTAAAATGGAAAGCAATGATGAGAAAAAAGGCACCTCCTTCATGAGGGAGAATCCCCATTTCGAGGTGTCAAAAATCAGTTTTTTAACTATTTTCCTTGGTCAGTCCACTCTTTATCTTATGTGAGTATTTACTCATTTTTGGGGGTTTTTCTTTATTTCTTCAATTTATCTCCTCCCTACATTTGGATTAATCTAATTGGTCCCTCAAAACCTTAATCCAAAATTTTAAAAAAATCTGAACCCTTAGGCTAAGGCCTTTTGAGCAGATTATAATTTATTTCTAATGCACCTTAGGAAATTCTTTTTAAACTTCTATTTCGAGGGAATTTAGTTTAATAAGAAAGGATATTTTTCCATCCAAAGATATCTAAAAACTGAATTACCTCTCTCTAGAATATTTTCTCTCTCTAACAGGTAGAAACAAGATCTTTTATTATTCTGAAAAGGGGATTGATTACAGGGGAAGAAACTGGACATCTTGAGGGCTGGGGAGGAATTTTACACTCACGATGGTCCGATCGATCCGAGTTTAGCTTTGACACTTATGGCGTCACTTCAGTAGATGTTCAGAGCTTATGCGATGGATGCCCACATGTATGCTGAGTTTCGGATTCCGACCCCCATGCTGTTGTCCATGCATAGTCCCCGACCGCATGGAGGATCCCTTGGTACAACCCTTCTTCATCATTGTTTGATGCAGTTGGATCATTACACCGATAACCGTATTTCCATTTACTTTCCAACGACTAATCGCCTCCGGATCCGAGGCCAGAGCTTCACGCAGATCAGTAGAATGTACTCCATGTTCTTGGAGTCTGAATCTTCTTGTGGATGTATGGTTTTTCATTTTCATCTTGTACCCTATATCATGGATGCATTTGTACATGGTATACGCACCGCCTTGGCATTACACTACAATGATTGTGGGTTTGGGTCGTCGAATTTTTCATCCAATCCATCAGAGCAGAAGCAAATAGAAATTAGCCTGAAGTCCTCAAAGAGGCAAATCAACTGGTTGACCTATGCCACAACCCTGCAAACTAAAAAGGAAAAGGGGGCAGCTGCTTTGTAGCTACCCAGCAGGAGAAGTAGTAACTCTCCAAAATCGGCAAACTCTTGGCAGCCCAAGGGGCCTCCCCAATCAAACCAAACACTGTGTTGAAGGAATAGTGCCCTCAGATGTCAGCTCTCGACATCCACATGTCAGAAATATCCACATGTCAGAAATAGTCCCACAGTAATAACAGAGGGACCCACCAATCAGGCAAGTTTTGCTACCTTAGGGGATCGCCTCAACACGCTGCTGCACAAAGAAGGCCTAAACGTGCACAAGGTGCTGTCCTCACTAGCAGTCATCATAGATTGTATGCTCAAAAATCTAGAGAATGAAGATGCAGTAGCCAAAGCATTTGAAAAGTTGACAACCGCATTCAAGCCTTAAATAACGGCCAAGCTGAGTGAAAATGAAAAGATTGCTGCTAAGCAGCAAACAATAAAACAGCTTCAAGCTGAAGTAACCAAGTAAACCAGCAAGGCATTGGAGCTGGAGGCCACCCATATAAAAAGATTGCTATTGAGGAGCAGCAAACAATAAAACAGCTTCAAGATGAAGTAACCAAGCAGACCAGCAAGGCACTGGAGCTGGAGGCCGAACTGCAGGCCAGAAATGTAAAGTTCATCACCAATAGGCTAACTGAAGCAAAAAAACACCGTAGAAGCTGCAAAAGAAAAGGCAACAAAAATCACTGACCATGCTATACAGATGATTATAAATGTGGAGATTGCAGCAGAAACCACACGCAAGGAACTGCTAATAGCCAGAGGGAAGTTGCAGATCCAACAAGTTGAGGCAGCAAATGAAGACTTGAGGTAATGAACCAGTAGGAATAGGACATGGCAGACATGCAGAAGGCATGCTGGTAGCAAAGCAACCTTGAGCTACTGAAAAATTACATGGTACTGCCACCCCCCACTTACCACCTGCCTCTACCTCCTATTCCTCCAAACGACAAGGATAGTGCCGATGGATCAGGAGGACAAGGCTCCACCCCCCCAGGTGGATCTAGCCAACAACAACTGCAGCAACAAGGCCAAACCAACAGTGCAACCACAACCACCTCAACTAACACACAACACTAGCAGCAGCTATAGGAATTGTGAAGCAAATAGCTAACTTGAGGCAACAGCTCTCAGTAATCAGCAAGCTCTATAAAGGCAAGTGGTGGACATGGAACTACAATTGAAGGACAAGCAAACCGTATTTGCAGAACTAGAGAAACTAAAAGAGACGCTAAAAACCATTGTGTCAGAGCCGGGCAACAGCTTAGACACTCAACAGCAACAACTGGCCAAGCAACAAATGGATATCCAGCAACTCAAGCAACAGCTCCACGCTAAATAGATCAAAACAAAACAAGCACTAGTAGCAGGAAAGAAGCTAGCGCAACAAGCTGAACTAGAGAGGCAGCTCGTCTTGAGATCAGTCATTCCCATGGACTCAATGACCCCCATGTCCCTAGCCTCGCACATCGGAAGGGTCTAGTGAGTGGGCGGATAGTCTAGATGATGGTTCAGTTTTGTTCCTTGCTCACGAGATGGATGTTCGACTCTGACTGCTGACACGTCGGATAGTCAGGAGGTCACTTGATGGAGTCATATGATGATGCTAATGATGATGTTTTCTCCTCTGTTCTTGATGATGATCCCAAGGAGCTAGCTTTGGCTAGTAGTGATGCAGATGTGAGGTCTCTCTTTGAGTCCGTTTTTCAGATTCGGACACTCATGTGGAGGTCCCATCGCTTTGGTACACCATGCATGCTTGTGATGATGTTCATACGTCAGTCCCAACTGACAATTCCCCCTACATGTTCACTAATGTGCCACAGTCAAATTCCCCGACTTGTGATTTAGATGTACGTGAGTCTGACTTTGGTGCTGACTTGGATGATGTTATGTCATGTGCTTTGGCAGTTCCTATATGTAGTGCCGATTCCGATGCTATTCTGGATGGCCCCATTGTTTAGATTCCAGCACATGAAGATGTTCCACTTGACAGTATGGATGCATCCGATGCCTTTCTAGATGGTCCAACTGATGGTCTAACAGATGTTGCGGACACAACAGATACCTTCCCAGATGATCCGACTCTGGGCCTCACGATGGTCCGATCAATCTGAGTTTAGCTTTGACACTTATGCCACCACTTCAGTAGATGTTCAGAGCTTATGCGGCGGATGCCCACATGTATGCTGAGTTTCGGATTCTGACCCCCATGTTATTGTCCATGTGGAGTCCGATGCATGGAGGATCCCTTGGTACAGCCCTTCTTCATCATTGTTTGATGTAGTCGGATCATTCCCGAACGACAACCGCATTTCCATCTACTTTCCGACTGATCGCCTCCGGATTCAAGGCCAAAGCTTCACGTGGATCAGCAGAATGTACTCCATGTTCTTGGAGTCTGGATCTTCTTGTGGATGCATGGTTTTTCATTTTAATCTTATACCCTATAGAATGGATGCATTAACTGAATTCTTCAGGGTTAAGCTTTTCTACTAGGGCAATCCTAAGGCTAGGCACTACAAACTCCATGGGGACCATAGCCTCTAGTCCATACACTAGTGAGAAAGGTGTGAAGCGAGTGCTTACCTTGAAGGTTGTCCAGAATGCCCATAATGTTGAATGAAGTTTCTGATCCCAGTCCTATCCTTTTTTGGTTTACAATCTTCATTAGTATCTGATGGAGTACCTGATTGGTTGATTCTGCCTGACCATTTGCTTGCGGGTAATACCCAATGAACTTCTTGTGCATGATCATGTGGTGCTGAGTCAGCTATCTTATCACATCATTGATGAAATGTCCACCCTGATCTCACTGACTAGCTCCTCCACTGGGCATCCAAACCTCATCATGATGTTTTCATACAAGAATTTTGCTACTGATTGTGCTGAATTATCCCTGAGAGCTTTAGCCTCCACCCATTTTGTGCAATAGTCTATTGCAACCAAGATGTATTTGTTTCCAGTTTGCTTGGCAGGGGGTTTGAATGGTCCAACAAAATCTAGCCCCCATTTTTGGAAAGGTTCTAGTGGGAGTATGGGCTCATGAGGCATTCTATTTGCAGCAGAGTGGGCTGACCCAGCCTGTGACACACATCACATTGTTTGGCATGATTACATGAATCTTTTATCACTGTCGGCCACCATAGGCCTGCCTGCATGATCTTTCTCCCCATCGTGTCTCCAAAATAATGTCCTCCTGCTGACACTCCCCTGGTGTGCTTTTTTGTTAGCACAGCCAATTGTTCATGTGATCAGGCACACATCTTCTGATTACCTGGTCTATTCCAACTTTGTACTTTGCTCCTACTATTTCCAAGAAGCTCTTGCTTCAAAGGAAGGCAATCTGCATCCGCTGATCTTTGGTCATGCCAGTTAGGAAGGTGCCTTCTGAAACAAATTGTAGCATGCCATAGTACCAATTCCTCCTGTTGTGTCGATGGTCTGTACTCCAAAGAGGTCTACATTTGGGAATTGGTCGGGTACTCCTGTTGCATGTTCTCCTATATCTATGCAATTGAGAAAGTTAGCGCGACGACTGCGTTCTGATTGCCTAGTGTGTGCATGATTGTGAAATCAAACTCTTGCAGCAGTAGCATCCACCTCACTAGCTTCTCTTCGTGAGGCTTGGCTTCTTAACCAAGTATAGTACTACTTAGGGCCTGATGAGATCAACATGAAATGTAAACTGGTTGCCCAACAAGTAGTGTCTGAACATGCTGACAGAGTAAATTAGTCCTAGGACTTCTCTTTTTGTTGTGCTGTAATTTTTCTCTACTCGAGATAGTCTTCTACTCTAGCATAGTAGATGGGTCTGTACCATCCCTCCTGTGTCTGCTGCATCAGCACACTTCCTATCGCACTGTCGGATGCATCCACAAACACGTGGAAGGTCTTATCCCACTCTGGTGGTTGGATTAGCGGAGCCCTTTGCAAGCATTCTCCTTAGGTCCTGGAATGCCTTTTGGTTTTCTTTAGTCCATCTGTATTCTGCCCCCTTTCTAGTGCGAACATAGAGTGGGTGTGCAATGTCTGCAAGGTAGCAGAGGAATCTGTTGTGCCATTTGATCTGACCCAAGAATCTACAGAGCACTTTCAGATTTTGAGGTGGTTGCAGCTTCTGGATCATGCTGACCTTGGAGGGATCCACGACAATGCCATCTTTAGACACAATGTGTCCTAGGAGGACTCCACTTGTAACTGCAAAAGCACACTTGGCGGGATTCAATTTCAGCTGTGTCTGTTGGCACATGTAGACATGGTTCAGGCATGTAGTTTTGGACCAAGCCTAGATGAACATAGTGTTCTCTCTTTATGCCAAGAGCTTCTTGCTATGTGAGATTCAGGCATGAGTCTACACATTATTGCATTGGTCCAAGAGTGGCTTGATAAAGCCAATTTCATTGAATCATATGTTCTATAATTCCATATGTCAAATTCCAAGATACTTGGAAAACTCTTGAAAATCAAATTTTTAGTACTTATGTACTTCTATAAAAAACCCATTTAATTTATTTAATGTTGATAAATGTGGTGCCGTTGAGCACAATGAAGGTAGGGAGTGGATGTAAGAAAAATACCACATGACATTATCCCACATTGTATGCAAAGAGCCCGAAGTTGTACTTCTTCCTATAAAAGGGAGCCATTTCAAGATGCAAACACAACACTTGCACTTATCTCAAGTCTCTTTTTGTATCCAAGGTAATTCATCTTAGTGTCTAACTTTATTGGAGTGCATCTTAATTAGCACACACACTCATACACCATGAGTAATCTTAGGCTTCACTCATCATAGCTTCACCCCCATCACCATAGCTAGTTGAGGTGCCATGCTCAATTTTTGACATTGTATATCAGAGAGTCCCCTCTCCTCATGATATTCTCCAATCTTGACATTTTATTATCATTAGCTTGCATTAGTTTAATCATTTTATATTAGCACTAATCTCATCTCATTAGTGAAGCTTATCCACTCACTTCACTAGTGGTGGAATATTTTCAACCTTGCCATTGCCAAATTTCTACACCATTCCCTCTCATTGCAAGACTAGGTAAGCTTCTTTAGCTTTCACTAGCTCATTAGCACTTTATTATATTAGGAAATTTGAAAAAATCCATGCTTTTTTGAAAAAAATAAATTGACATCTTTAAATTAATTTTGGTAATTTTGATGACTTTGGTAATTTCACTAAATTTGAAAAATAAAGTGTTGCTACTCATCAAGGTTGATAATAACACATGTGGGGTGTTTACAAACACCGTTTAAGCTACAATCTAGCCAAGAAAAGATCCATGAAATCTGAAACAAAAGTATAAAAAACAATAGTAGGGGACTAACATGCACTAACTCATAAATAAAAAGTGACTAACATAGATCCAACTAGTACTCTAATAATCTAAAGGATGTTTACAAACATCGTTTAAGCTACAATGTAGCCAAATTGAAAAGATCCATAAGATCCGAAGAAAAAGTATAAAAAACAATAGCAAGGGACTAACATGCACTAACTTATAAATAAAAACTGACCAACATAGATCCAACAAGTACTCTAATAATCTAAACTCACTGATCACAGTCCTTGAATGTTGCCAAACTCTCATTTGCCTTAGCACACACATTTTCTCAAATGTTAATCTTTTGTCGCACTAAAAACTATTATCTTTGATACTTCCCAATCCTAATCTTTTGTGGCACTAAAAACTATCGTCTTTGATACTTCCCAACACACAAGATCCTTCTTATTACACATCCAGAATTTGTTCCAACAATCTCTATAAACCTCAACATCACTAACATTTTGTGGCACTAAAAACTATCGTCTTTGATACTTCCCAATCCTCATCTTTTGTGGCACTAAAAAAGATATCGTCTTTAACACTTCCCAACACACAAGATCCTTCTTATTACACATCCAGAATTTGTTCCAACAATCTCTATAAACCTCAACATCACTAACATTTCTCTTTTTGCATACATGTGCCTAATATTGTATTAAAATCCTCTTGTAGCTTTCAGATGATCTATTCACATCTATGTTACTCTAAGATACACCCAACCATATAGGATATATTGGTTATTGGTTCTAATGGTTGAATAAGAAAAAAGTATCTCTTTCTAACATTAACCATGGGTTGAAAAGCTTGCTTTAGCCTTTAAATTTATGATTTGCAATAGTGATCATCATGAAAAGATGCAGGGGGAAAGAGAGCTTGAGCTCTTGCAAGCACACACACACTCACAAAACCCTAATAGAGAACACACAAGGTGAGAGGCTAAAAATCTTCTTCTTCTTCACTCAACACTCAACACACCATATACACACAATATGAAAGGTACTCAACCAAATACATACACGGGTTCTCTATAGTGTGAACCCAACTAAATGAGCTGGCGCTATAACTATGCCAGTCTCTAGAATGGCTGTCACACAACCTGTCATCCCATTGGCCGCATATCACCCATGATCTCACAAACCATGCCAGTGGTGTAAGTGTGGGGCCTATCCCCCAGGCGGGTCATCAGTGTCCATCGCCTCACTGGATGAGCTCGATATCTCAACACTCCCCCTCGAGCTCAACTCCATCTCATGTACACCAAGCGAAGCCCTGAATCTGCGGAGCTTCTCTGTACCCAATGCTTTGGTGAAGATGTCAGCTACCTGATCCTCTGTGCTGACATAAACAAGGTCAAGGTCTCCTACCAAGACCTTCTCTCTGACGAAGTGGTAGTGGACCTCTATGTGCTTTGTACGAGCATGAAAGACCGGGTTCCTGGCCAACTGTATACTGCTAATGTTGTCACAGAAAATGACAACTTGTTTATCCACTGATAGACCCAAATCTGCAAGTAGCTTTCTCAACCAAGCTACCTCACATGCTGCCATAGCATCTCCTCTGTACTCGGCCTCTGTACTGGATAGAGCAACCGTAGGCTGCTTCTTACTGCTCCAAGTCACAGCAGCACTCTCCAAAGAAAACATGAATCTACTGGTAGATCTTCTATCTGAGATACTACCAACCCAATCAGCATCTGTGTACCCATGCACACATATCTCTGTCCCAGTCTCATAGAATAGTCCACAATGCAAAGTAGACCTCACATACCTCAGTATGCGTCTCACTGCATCCAAGTGCGATTTCCATGGAACCTGCATAAACTGACTCACCAACCCAACAGCATAGCTCAAATCTGGTCTGGTAATCGTCATGTAGATCAAACTTCCTACTATGAACCAATACATAGTAGGATCCTCAAAGATCTCTCCTGAATCTGCACTCAACTTGCCATTCTGATCCAATGGCACAAAAATAGGCTTACAGCCTGTCATACCATACTTGGATAACATGTCCAAGCCATACTGTCTCTGCAGTAATCCAATACCATGTGGTGACCTAATCACCTCAATGCCCAAGAAATGTCTGAGCTCCCCCAGATCCTTCATCTCGAACTTCTGTCTAAGCAAGATCTTTACATCAAAGATCTCTGCATCATGGTCCCCCATAATGATCAAGTCATCTACATAGATGACAACAAGCACAACCCCTCTATCACCATGTCTCACATACAGCGAGAAATATGCATTGGCTATATGAAAGCCAATAGTGACAAGATATTCAGAAATCTTGTCAGACCATGCTCTTGGTGCTTGTTTTAAGCCATACAAGGCTTTCTTCAACCTGCAAACATGCTCGGGGTGACCCACATCAGGTGGCTGCAACATATACACCTCTTCTTGCAAATCCCCATGCAAGAATGCATTCTTTACATCCATCTGATGTAAAGACCATTGCTTTGACGCAGCCACTGCTATCACAACTCTCACTGTTGCCATCTTGGCAATTGGGCTGAAAGTTTCCTCATAATCAATGCCATATGTCTACGCATATCCTTTGGCTACCAATCTAGCCTTGTACCTGTTTATGCTTCCATCACTGTTATGTTTAACTTTGTACACCCACTTGCATCCAATGGCTTTCTTGCCTTCAGGCAATTTCACTAAATCCCAAGTCTCATTTCCATATAGTGCATCCATCTCCTCATCCATAGCTTTCTCCCAACACACATTTCCAACACCCTCATCAATGCATGTGGGCTCAACAACCTGCACAACCTTTGCCATATATGCATAGTGATGTGCCACATAACCATCATAGGTAAATCTCTGCACAGGATTTTTCACTCTCCCAGATCTTTGAAGCTTTTCATTCATGGCTTCCATAGCCTTCTTTACACCAGGTGTCCTCATAGCTGGGATCCCAAGCTCCTCATCAAGGCTCATATCTGAGCCACTAGACTCTCCATCAACATGAGAATGCCCTGCAAAAATGTCAAGCATACCAAGGGGCTCAACCACTTTCTCTTTTCCTTTATGTGATGTACTAATCACATTTGCAAGACTGGTATTATGATGCAGCCTGCCACTCCATGGTCTATCAACAGACCCACTAGATGAGGACTCTCCTGGTCCACTCAAAGACCGTGATTACTGACCTGCATTCTGTGCAACCACACTTCCACTCACATCAGCCCCAACAGCTTCTTTTTCAGCAGCATACCAGCTGCTCATCTCATCAAAGACAACATCCCTGCTTACCCTCAACTCACGTGTAGCAGGGTTATAACACTTGTATCACTTTTGCTCAAGGGAATATCCAATAAACACACATTTTTCAGCTTTTAGATCCAGCTTAGTTCTCAGCTCATCTGGCACATGCACATATGCAATGGATCCAAAGACTTTTAGATGAGACAAATCTTCTGCCAGTAAACCTCTCCTCTGGAGTTACATCATGTATGGCTGCAGTTGGAGTCCTGTCCATGATGTATACTACTGTAGATACAGCCTCAGCCCAATAGCTATGCGACATATTCTTCTCTTCCATCAATGCTCGCGCAATCTCAGCAATGTGCCTATTTTTCCGCTCAGCAACTCCATTTTGCTTATCTGCATGTAAACTGTCTCTGAATACCATTCTTCTTCAAAAATTCAGAGAACTCATTGGAGAAGTACTCTCCCCCTCCATCTGACCTTAGGCACTTTACATATTTTCCTATTTGCTTTTCAACCAAAACTCTGAAATTCTGAAAGTGAGTGAACACCTCACTCTTCTCCTTCATGAAATATACCCACACTTTCCTTGTGTGGTCATCAATGAATGTCACATAATACCTGTAACCTCCCATAGACATGGTCTTCGTAGGACCCCATACATCTGAATACACAACATCTAGTGCATTTTTGCTCACATATCTATTAAGTGGAAATACATGCTTTGTTTGCTTTCCAAATTGGCATGCTTCACATATTCTCTGCATACCTTCCACTTTAAACTTTGGCAGCCCTGTCACAATTCCTTTAGTCTGCATAGACTTCATTCGCTGCACATTCACATGTCCAATTCTTTTATGCCAAATGTTTGTCTGCAACAATTCCTGAACCATTTGCAAACATCGCAGCACTCATTTCAGGCATGTCTACATTCAACGTAAACATTCTGCCCACTCTGTTGCCTTTTGCAACCAACCTGCACTTGTCTTTAAAGTCTTCAACATAACAACCATCAGGGTTAAACCAAACCTGCAAACCCTGCTCAATCATCTGGCCAACTGAAACCAGATTCTTTGTTATGTTCAGAACGTGAAGTACATCTGCAAGGTACTTCACTTTGCCATCCTGCATAGACAATGGCACATCTCCAACATGGGCAATTGGATGAGCAGTGTCATCCCCTGTTTCCACAAAACCTGGTCTTTCCGGGTTTTTCATCTCCTTGAACCACTCCCCATGACTTGTCATGTGGTTCGAAGCACCTGAATCCACATACCATACATCATCTTTTTGTGCTGTATCAACATTTTTAGACATGGCATTCACGACATGCTGCATAACAAACAACCTTTCATTATCCTCATTATTTCTTCTTGAGGATGCATAATTGTTTTGCTGCACTTTTCCATTTTGCATGTCAGCCTGCTTCTTATAACATTCTGTCTGCACATGTCCAGGGTTACCACAATAATAGCATTCACGTGCATCATTATACTACCTTTGCCAATTTCCACGGCCTCTTTGACTCCCCCTGCCTCTGAATTTTCCTCTTCCACCTGCGTGTTGTTGTTGTTGTTGTTGTTGTTGTTGTTGTTGTTGTTGTTGTTGTGTATTCTAGGACTGTTGTTGCTACTGTTGCTGTCCATAATTCTGATTACCTGTTCGGCCACCTCCTTGACCGCGTCCACGGCCTCCTCTACCTCGTCCTCTTCCTGAACTTGTGTAGAAGGCCTGTTGCTCTGAACTGTTTTTGTTTTGTGAAGACTGTTGGTCTTCACCCAAGCTCTTCTCTGTTGAAATTTGAGCATTATGATGAGCTATGGTGGATCAAACACTAGAATCAACATCATTAACAAAGTGATTAACAAATAATTAAGACGTAATTAGTGGGTAATTAGCAAATAGATTAATGTAGGCATGGATACTCAAAAACCAGCAAATTCTCATTAGGGCAATGCCTCAATTTATAGAGTTTACATCAAGCATCAAATCCCATTGATTTCTCCATGATTCACTCCCAGAATATCTCCACCTCTTGTCTGATTCTCTCCACCTCTTCTCTTTTCCCTGAATATCTCCCAGAATAACTCCACACTCCTGAATTCTCTCATGCTACCCTTTATTCTCTCCCAGTAGATTCTTCTCACCTTTTCACAGGTTCTTTCACATTTACTCAATCTCTTTTACAGCCTCTAACCAAGGGCTTGTTCCCGCACACACCCTATTCACTTGTATATTTCAACACCTCCCCTCAAGTGAATAATTCTAGCACACCTGGACCCTATACCAAGTTTCCCACTTACTTGATAGCCCGCGACCAGTGTCTACTCCTCCCCCCTTAGCACACCTGGACCTTGTATCAAGTTTCTCTCTTACTTGACAGTCCGCGACCAGTGCCTCAAGTCCCTAAACTCCATAGTCCTTGACACTCTCTCTCTCTATGTGTCCAAGGCTACTATAACTGCCCGCGACCTTGACTAAAGTGCTCACACATACATCTACCGCGTGGCCTACATCATCGGTGGCTCAGAGGTGGTTTTACTTTGTTGGGGCAGGTTACATTGGGTTGTGGGGTCTCTCTCTCTCTCTCTCAGATATTTTCACATGGCTCCTCACTCTTTGGAGCCTCACATCTTCTCTTTTCTTCAGTCTTCTTCTCGTGTGGCAGCATCTCTCCACGCGTCCGTCTCTTCTTTCAGTCTTCTCGGGGTAGCTTTTCTTGTGGCAGCTTCTCTTTTCGTGTCCATGTCTTCCTTTAGATCTTCTTGGTGTGGATCTTCCTCTTGGAAAGAGATATTCTTCTTCTTTCATGGCTGGGGCCATGAGCTTGTCCGTCAGGTCTTTTTGCTCCATGTGAGCAACATGTTTCAATGTTTTGCTGACAGTTCCTTTGGGATTTTGATGTTCATCTTGTGTCATTATGCAATGCAAACCCAAATTTATGCGAGAGGTCTTACCTCTTGCCTTATTCTGGACAAGGGCAGTGCCTGTTCCCATTTTTACACTGATGTAATGTGCCCAATACATAATGCGTATAGCATTCATTCTCATGCACATTCCCAAATGCAACTCTGGCTGTGAATAATCTTGATTTTGAGTGAGATTTACAGGCATTAACCAAGGGTTAAATGCAAAATGATGATTATCACAATTTTATCAACACAATTTTACCAGAAATTACATTAAATCAAGGGTAACCAATTTGTACGGAATGGTTGGAGTATCAAACCAACTCCGAATTGCAATTTGAAGTTATAGGGATCTATATCAGATACCTAATGGTTAATTTGAACCCGCAATTGTACCAAAATATAGTGATTAGCACTGATTAATCACTGATTAGCAAATTAATGTTTTGTTTTGTATGCAAAAAATAGAGTATGCGGGGAGTCCAGATCTGGTACCTTAGACTTCAAATGAGCTCAAATGCTTTCAAAGGCATCAATAGCAATGAGTCTAGTAGAGGATTAAGCCAAGAAACACAAGAATTGACCAAATATTGAAAGCTTAATCTCTGTTTTACCAAAGTCACGTGCAGATTTGATGAAGAGCTTGGATCTCACTGTAGACTTGATGAAACTAAATTCTGTCTTCACCAGCTTGTAGAGCATGCTTGAAAACCCCCTTGGCTAAGAGGAATTAGAGCAATTTGATTTGATGAAGTGGAAATTAGTGATTTGCTGTAGAAAAACGTAGCCTGCTAAAACAGCGATTTCTCCCAGCTCCCTTGACGGTTTGCGCTTCTTTCTTGATGAGCTTGAAGAGAACTGAGATAGCTATCATGTGCTAGAAGGGTTTGGCCTAATTTTATGTGTGCAAGGAGAGGGAGCTCCTCCACTGGCTGGGGGTACAAAGGTGAGTTGAAAAAAGAGGGAAAATTATAAATTTCTACTAATCCTAATTAGCAAAATAATTAGCAAGATAATGGGCTCACAAATTAGCATGGCTCTGATACCATGTTGAAATTTGAGCATTATGATGAGCTATGGTGGATCAAACACTAGAATCAACATCATTAACAAAGTGATTAGCAAATAACTAAGATGTAATTAGTGGGTAATTAGCAAATAGATTAATGTAGGCATGGATACTCAAAAACCAGCAAATTCTCATTAGGGCAATGCCTCAATTTATAGAGTTTACATTCAGCATCAAATCCCATTGATTTCTCCATGATTCACTCCAAGAATATCTCCACCTCTTGCCCGATTCTCTCCACCTCTTCTCTTTTCCCTGAATATCTCCCAGAATAACTCCACACTCCTAAATTCTCTCATGCTACCCTTTATTCTCTCCTAGTACATTCTTCTCACCTTTTCACAGGTTCTTTCACATTTACTCAATCTCTTTTACAACCTCTAACCAAGGGCTTGTTCCCGCACACACCCTATTCACTTGTATATTTCAACATTCTCTTCTATAATCAGTATAGACACCAAATCTGTAAAGTTGGGAATGTTTTCCTGAGTCTGAATAGACGTCTTGAATGCCTTGTATTGTGGCCCGAGACCACGTAGATAGACTTTCACCTTGTCATCATCATCTACTGACACACCAATAGATGCAAGGGATTCCACAATACCCTTTATCTTCAGCGCAGTCATTCACAGACATGCTCTTTTTCTCCACAGTATGAAGTTCATTCTTCAAGTGTATCTTACATGCCTTGGTATTTGTTTCATAAAGCTTTACCAAGGTGTCCCACGCCTCCTTGGGGGACTTGGCATCCTGAATGTGCCCAATCATGGTGTCCCACGCCTCCTTGGGGGACTTGGCATCTTGAATGTATCCAATCATGGTGTCCCACGCCTCCTTGGGGGACTTGGCATCCTGAATGTGCCCAATCATGGTGTCCTGTATAGTAATGGAGAGCCAATACATTACTTTACTGGCTCCTTGGTTCCAGTCTTTAAACTCTTTCACATCTGCAATAGTCGGATTTATGTCCGGTATCTCTGGTGCCTCTTCATGCTTGCTCACCTTCTATGTAGTCCCAATAGCCCTTTCCCATCAGGAAATTCGTCAACCTGAACCTCTCCAAGCATGGAAGTTATTCTTATCAAGCTTCTCAGCCACAATCTGGGTTATGCCATCATTTAACATCTTGCCAGATACACAAATTTACCAGAAACAGCACTCTGGTTTTTCCTGCACAAACTGCTGTATTTTCTACAGCGGTACTGTAGTACTCTCAAATGTCACAACCAATGACTTCAATGTGCATACATGCACCCAGTGGCAACTGTTGACCTCTTTGCAGCACCCACAGTGTCTGCATAGTCAATCTGTCTTCCTGCAATTCTTAAAACAGAGTTCTGCAGAGAATCGATGACTTACCCGCAGTGCTCGAAATCGCCTGCTTTCTAAAAAAAGGAGATCCGATCGCGCCCGAAATGCGTTTTCGGCCAAGAAATTTGCTGTCCGATAGGACAATATAGTTGCCCTATAGCTTTACTCCCGCGAAGAAAGCTCCTCAATCAGAGATCGTTTGTCGGTGCCTCCCGTAGAGCTCCCAACAAGGGTGTAGTCACCAACACAAATAGGGAAGAGTAGTTGAAGCTCTTACCCTCGTACCACTTCCTGTGGTTCTCTTGCTTACAGCTCAGCCCTTAGCATGAACCAGGCTCTGATACCATGAAAAGATGCAGGGGGAAGAGAGCTTGAGCTCTTGCAAGCACATACACACTCACAAAACCCTAATAGAGAACACACAATGTGAGAGGCTGAAAATCTTCTTCTTCTTCACTCAACACACCATATACAAGATAAGAGTACACACAATATGAAAGGTACTCAACCAAATACATACACGGGTTCTCTATAGTGTGAACCCAACTAAATGAGCTAGCGCTATAACTATGCGAGTCTCTAGAATGGTTGTCACACAGCCTGTCATCCCACTGGCCGCATTATCACCCATGATCTCACAAACCATGCCAGTGGTGTAAGTGTGGGGCCTATCCCCCAGGCGGGTCATCAGTGTCCACCGCCTCACTGGATGAGCTCGATATCTCAACACATCAAATTTCTCCAATCCCAAGAATTTATCATCCATAGCAATAGTTATATCATCCACAGGGTTCTTCACTAAAAGTTTTGATATAGAAGCCTCCATCTTGGGCACTTGGTCTCTCTAGTGCAATGGTCTCCCAATACTCAATCATTGGGTAGATGTACAAGGTGTGAAAGTTGCATCAGATCCTTGAACATCAGCCTATCTTTTCCAATATCGTATGTAAGATTCTTAATTCATTTTACCACCTCTAAGTGATATTTAATGTACTCAAATGTTTGGAACAGCACATATGGAACCCCTTTCAGTAGTATTATGTTACTCCATCACTATCCTCCTTTCGTAATTCAATGCCACCATCCTTTTTGGCAACCATTCTATGGATTTCGAATACACTTTATATTGCACTTTATATTTCGAATACACTTTATATTGCATGAAGAACCTTTTCTTGCATGCAGAATCTGAATTGTAATGGTCTTGAGTGCACTTTATATTGTATGACTAGAACCTTTTCCTACATGAAGAATCTGAACTATAATGGACTTGAGTGTCCCACTAGCACACATCTTGTTCATTAGACAAGTATCCATCAAAGAATCCCTTGAATTCTAGGACATTTGTCATTAGAAAGTACCCATCAATGAATCCCTTGAAGTTTGGAACATTTTTCATCAAGAATGGGGTTGGAGCAGATACTTGGCTATCCTTGAATATTTTCATTAAATGTGGGAAGGTGAATGTCTGGCTAGTCCTCATTTTCTTAGAAAACCTACTACTACAAATTGCATCAACATCCTCATGTTTATGACTAACCATTAGAAATCCTAACTGGACTATCTTAAATACTCCTTTGGTAACCAATAATGATAGATAGGCCAACAAATATTGATTCTTATTCTCTGAGGCATAATTGTCCAACTGCAACATCAAATTCTATGGAAACTAGTGACCAAATCTACAAATTCACATCCATCTATAATATTTGACCACTAGTATTACCCACCCTTAACATAGATTTGAACAAGTAATCGAATCTAGCCAATAACACCCATGCATAAGATGTCTACTATCATCTAGTGCAATTTGAACAATTGACCATCAAATCCAACATTCAAATCTATCCAAATATGTGGACAACTAACTATACGAAAAAAATTAATTTATGCACTATTAAAAGATGTATTGAATATTTAAGAGCAATGAAAGAATGTGTTTGTGATTTTTAATTAAGTTTTGGTCGATTGATTGAATGTATTCTATCTTTTTTCCCTATAACGCCCATGCACAAGACATCATCTAGTGAGATTTGGATAACGAACCAAATCCAACATTCAAAACCATCTATAATATATGGACAATTGATCATATTGCCAAATTTAATTTTATGTGGTGAAAATATATCCAATATTTAAGAGCAATTATATGTTATTTTTTATTGAGTTTTGGTCAATCTATAACAAAGATAATGATATAATAGGATTTGATACAAGGGATGTGACAGACCAAATATCTATAATACTGGATTTGAATGAATTATTTGTTTCACAAGATCGAATAAGCATACAAGCTTACGTTGTGGGAAACAATGGATTGTACTTTGTCCAAGATGAATGGATTTCTTAGCCAATCTATTCACAAAGTTTCATGTTGGGATATGGTCACACGACTTCACGCAGAAATGTCGTGCATATGGTGGAAACTTTAGAATTGCATGTAGAGAGGTAATTTGCCATTGTTTATTGTGTGGAGACAAAAGGAGTGTTATGTGTATGATCCTGATAAAATATTTAGGTCAGAAAAGATGGGAACAGGAGCAGTGTTATGTGTATGATCTTGAGAAAATATTTAGGCCAAAAAATATGGGTGTGAAGGCCATGTTCAAAGCACTCAAAAAGGTTTGCACGAATGTAAGTTGTTGCTAGTCCAATAAGGACATACCTTGTATGAATACTTTTGATGTGTGATTATAGAGTGGGAGGAGATGTACAAGGATGAATCCAAGGGATATACAGCCTCAACATGCTAATATGAAAATAACTTAATCAATTCATGACAAGGTGTTATTAAACATGACTCTGAACTTACATTTTCAAGAGCAATACACTCCCCTCCATCAACTCTAAGTACTGCACGATTAAAGATATTTAAAAAATACCACCATTGTCAAAACTAAATGAAATGGTTACAATGCACTGTGTCAAACAACTAGGCTATAAGAAAATGTTCATCACAGGAATTGTGGCTAAGAGTTTCATATCACAACTCCAAGCATACCATAAGTGCAAACATTAATTGGGTTATTTTATATTGTTTAGCCTAGTGAAAACCCTAATATTCATGGATTTTTATTGTTTTCAACAGTAAGGATATTTGATATTTCTCCACTTTGTGTTTATGATAGCAATGGCAACCATTTATAACTATCTCATTGGCCATTTCAAAATGGTAAAGTCTTTACATTAATGAGGTTGCCTTCATGGTTAAGAGCTCAACAATTATGGGTGCTAGTTAAGGGCTATTTATCCAATCAAGTGTTCCTCTTGGTCGAGCTTGTTACACTATTATGGATCTAAATTTCTTCATGATGATTGAAATTTATTGTGTGCCATACACCACAGATCAAAGAAGTACTCCATTCTTGAGGACCAAATAGTTAACGCCGCCAAAGAGGATCGAATATATATCGTGGGTGATGTTCGACATGGAAATGTGGCGGGCTACATAAATAGTTGTAGGGGTTTCATTGAGAAAGAGAATGTGAGATATGTGTTTTCTCCATCTTTGCCACTTTGGCATAAACAAACTCACACGTCAATCAATAACCTTGAATATGGATATGTTTATGTTGAATCTATATGTAACCTCAAGGCGAGAGATGAGCTCTTTGCCCACTATGACTTTCGATTACAATGTGTTATCAATACCAAGTTTCCATCATTTTTCATTATGTTTCATCAATATGTTTTTTAAAATGAGCATTGGTTCTTTATAGTCATGGCAATTTGGAAGTGTCATTGTTAAGGCCTTATCTTTAATTATCGATCTTATCTACAATTATATTTTTCTTGGGATTCGTAAACATCATTTTTTCTATCTCCATTATTAGCTTTAGCTTACTTACAAATAAATATGATAATTGATGCCATATTGGTAGTTATATAAATGAACATAACAATGTCATCAAGTTGACACACTCAATAATGTTCGTAGATGTAATGTCAAGTTCATGGAAGTGAAGATATTTGTGAGATTTGAGTTTGGAGTAGGACATGTTATCCTTGTAAGGGTTTGTCATTAATTAATGGCTTTTAATTGATCAAAAGAAATTTTCTATATTTTTCAATGTATGGTTAAGGCAATACGATGAGTGTTGATGACAAAATTCGTTGGTATACGATGTGCATTTAAATAAAGCATTCCCATAATATTGTCCTTAAATATAGTATGCTTTGGATATTGTAAGCCTCAATATCATAAATATGCAATTTGGAGAAAAGAAGTTAATACATTTTATTGACCTATTATTGTGGCTGATTTATCCTAAACATATGAAAATAAAAATTGAGATTTTTTTAAATTCTCTAATATGGACTTAAGATTAATTATATCATTAGAGCTCTTAAACATCAACCTTATCCACAAGATTAAAGGAAGTGACTAAGCTTGTGCAATGTTAAGATGTCAAGCTCAACATGAGTTGACACTCATGAGGTGCCTCTATGACCGTTCGACATTTACATCACTGGTAGGTTTGGTAGCTGGCACCGACATATCTTCACCAAGATTCTACAGCTGGACTACACCAACTAGTCCACACTTACCCACTCCACTTAGCATGTTCACATTATGGACCGCTTGTATATACTCTATTATGTGTGTTAGTCACTTTATTTTCTTTGTAGACCTCTTTTGTTGTCTGAAGAAGAAGAAGAATTTTCAGCCTCTCACCTTGTGTGTTCTCTTCTATGGTTTGTGTGAGTGTGTGTGTGCAAGAGCTCAAGCTCTTTTCTCCCCTGCATATTTTCATGGTATCAGAGCTTGGTTCATGCTAAGGGCTAAGCGGCAATCAAGAGAAGAACAGGAAGCGGTACAAGGGTAAGAGCTTCATCTATTCTTTCCCCTTTGTGTTGGCTACTACACCCTTGTGTCGAGAGCTCTTTGGGAGGCACCGACAAACAAACTCCGATTGAGGAGCTTTCTTTAGAGAGCAGAGATACATGGCAACTATACTGTCCGTTGGACAATAAAGTTTTCCGACCAAAATCGCGTTTCGGACACGTCTAGACCTCCGTTTTCCAGTTTGTAGGCATTCACGGGCACTACGGGTAAGTTTTGATTCTCTGCAGAACTCTGTTTTTGGAACTACAAGAAGGGTGATTGGTTGTGTAGACACTGTGTGTACTGCAAAGAGGTCTTAAAGTTGCCACTGGGTGTATATATGTAAATTTAGGTCACTGGTTGTGATAATTTCGGTGCAGTATAGTACCATTGCACAGAATACAGTAGGTTATACAGGTCAAACAAGAGTGCTATTTTTGGTAAATTTGTGTTACAGATAAGTCGAATGATGGAATAAACCATATTATTACAAAAAGAAGCTTGACAAGAACAACTTCTATGTTTGGAGATTTAGATTAACAAATTTTTTGATGGGAAAAGGTTACTGGGACTACATTGAAGGTGAACATGAGGAGACACCAGAGATATCAGATATTAATCCAACTGCTACAGATGTAAAAGAATTCAAGGATTGGAATCAAGGAGCAAGGAAAGTCATGTATTGGCTTTCTATTAGTATACAGGACACCATGATTGGGCATATATAGGATGCCAAGTCACCTAAGGATGCATGGGACACCTTGGTGAAGCTGTATGAAACTAACACCAAGCCACGAAAGATTCAGTTGAAGAATGAGCTTCATACTGTGGAGAAGAAAAATATGTATGTGAATGATTATGCCTTGAAGATCAAGGGCATTGTGGAATCCCTTGCATCTATTGGTATTTCTGTTGATGATGATGATAAGATGAAAGTGTGTCTACGTGGTCTCGAACCACAATACAAGGCGTTCAAGACGTCTATTCAGACTCAAGAAAACATTCCCAACTTCACAAATTTGGTGTCAATACTAATCATTGAAGAGAAGAATTTGGGTGAAGATCAACAGTCTTCACAAAACAAAAACAATTCAGAGCAACAGGACTTCTACACAAGTGCAGGTAGAGGACAAGGTAGAGATCGTAAACGTAGCCAAGGTGGTGGCCGAATAGGTAATCAAAATTATGGTCAAAGTAGTAACAGTCCCAAGATTAACAACACCACACAGGTGGAAGAGGTGGAAGATTCACAACAACACACAGGTGGAAGAGGCCAGTTTAGAGGCAGGGGGAATCAAAGACATCATAATGATACATGAGGCTATTTTTATTGTGGGTGGTAAGCTTGGACATGTGTAGGCAGATTGCTATAAGAAGCAAAGTGACATGTAAAATGAAAAAGTGCAGCAAAATAACTATACGACCTCTAGCAAAAATTATGAGAATAATGAGAGGTTGTTTGTTATGCAACATGTAGTTGATGCTGTGTCTGGAAATGATGTAGCAGCATGTAAGGAGGATGTATGGTATGTTGATTCCAGGTGCTTCGAACCACATGACAAGTTATGGTGAGTGGTTCAAGGAAATGAAGAGTCTTGAAAGACCAGGTTTTGTTGAAACAGGGGATGACACTGCTCATCCGATTGCCCATGTTGGAGATGTGCCATTGTCTATGCAAGATGGTAAGGTGAAGTACCTTGCAAATGTACTTCATGTTCTGAACATTACCTGTTGGCTATATGATTGAGCAGGGTTTGCAGGTCTGATGGCTACTATATAAAAGGCTTTAAAGATAAGTGCAGGTTGGTTGCAAAAGACAACAGAGTGGGTAGAATGTTTACATTGAATGTAAATATGCCTGAAGTGAGTGCTGCAATGTTTGCAAATGGTTCATGAGTTGTTGCAGATACCGACATTTGGCATAAGAGAATTGGGCATGTAAATGTGCAAAGAATGAAGTCTATGCAGACTAAAGAAATTGTGACAGGGCTGCCTAAGTTTAAAGTTGAAGGTATGCAGAAAGTATGTAAAACATGTCAATTTGTAAAGCAAACAAAACATGTATTTTCACATGATAGAAATGTGAGCAGGAATGTACTAGATGTTATGCATTCAGATGTATGGAGTCTTGTGAAGACTATGTCTATGGGTGGCTGCAGGTACTACGTAACATTCATTGATGACCACACAAGGAAAGTGTGTTGTATTTCATGAAGGAGAAGATTGAAGTGTTCAAAATTTTAAAGTGATGGTTGAAAAACAGATAGGAAAACATGCAAAGTGCCTAAGGTCAGATGGAGGGGGAGAATACTTCTCCGATGAGTTCTCTGAATTCGTGTGAATGAATGGCATTCAAAGACAATTTCCATGTAGATACACTCCGCAGTAAAATGGAGTTGTTGAGAACAAAAAACAGGTACATTGTAGAGATAGCACAAGCATTGATGGGGGCAGAGAAGAATATGCCATATAGCTATTGGACTGAGGTTGTGTCTACAACAGTTCATATCATGAACAGGACTCCTACTGCAGCCATACATGATGTAACGCCAGAGGAGAAGTTTACTAGCAAGAAACCTGATTTGTCTCACTTGAAAGTTTTTTGATGTATTGCATATGTGCATGTGCCAAATGAGTTGCATACTAAGCTAGATCCAAAGGCAGAAAAATGTGTGTTTATTGGGTATTCCCTTGAGTAAAGTGGATGTAGATGCTATAATCCTGTTAGATGTGAATTGAAGGTAAGCGGGGATGTTGCATTTGATGAGATGAGCAGCTGGTATGTTGTTGAAAAAGATGTTCTTGGGGCTGATGTAAGTGGAAACGTGGTTGCACAAAATGCAAGTCAGCAATCACAGTCATATTGAGTGGACCAAGAGAGTCCTCATCCAGCAGTTCTATTGATAGACCATGGAGTGGCACGCTGCGTCATAATACTAGCCCTGAAAATGTAGTTGATACATCACATAAAGATAAAGAGAAAGTGGTTGAGTCCCTTGGTATGCCTGATATTTCTGCAGGGCATTCTCTTGTTGATAGAGAGTCTAGTGGCTTGGAGATGAGCCTTAATGAGGAGCTTGGGATTCCAACAATGAGGACACTTGGTGTGAAGAAGGCTATGGGAGCCATGAATGCGAAGTTACAAAGATCTAGAAGAGTAAAAAACCATGTGCAAAGGTTGACTTATAATGGTTATGTGGCACATCACTATGCTTATATGGAAAAAGTTGTGCAGGTTGTAGAACCCACATGTTTTGATGAGGCTATTGGAAATGTGTGTTGGGAGAAAGCTATGGATGAGGAGATGGATGCATTGTATGGAAATGAGATTTGGGATTTGGTGTCATTTCCTGAAGGCAAGAAAGCTATTGACTGTAAGTGAGTGTATAAGGTGAAACATAACAGTGATGGTAGCATAAGCACGTACAAGGCTAGATAGGTAGCCAAAGGATATGCGCAAACACATGGGATTGATTATGAGGAGACATTTTTTCCGGTTGCAAAGATGAGAACAGTGACAGCTGTGATTGATGTGGCTGTAGCTAAAGGCTGGTTTTTACATCAGACGAATGTAAAAAATATGTTCGTGCATGGTGACTTACAAGAAAAAGTGTATATGGATCAACCACCTGGTTTTGAGGATATAGGTCACCCGGAGTATGTATATAAGCTTCGTAAGGCTTTGTATGGGCTGAGGCAAGCTCCACGAGCATGGCATGACAAGATTGCTGAGTACCCTGTCACTATTGATTTTCATATAGCAGATGCAGATCACTCTTTGTATGTGCCCAAAAGTGATAAGGGTATTGTGATCATCACCATCTATGTAGATGATCTTATTGTTGGGGGTGATAACTTGGATGAGATTGAGCATGTGAAAAGTCTCCTCAAAAGGAACTTTGAGATGAAGGATTTGGGAGATCTGCACTACTTTTTGGAAATTGAGGTCATTTGCACATCTGATGGTATTTGGCTGTCACAGAGACAATATGTATTGGACATGTTGTCCAAGTATAGGATGGTTGGTTGTAAGTCAATCTCGGTGCCATTAGATCAAAATGGCAAGCTTAGTGTGGATGTAGGTTATGTGTGGGAGGACCCCACTATGTACAGGAAGATTGTGGGGAGTTTAATCTATGTCATGATCAACAGGCCAGATTTGAGTTACGTTGTTGGCTTAGAGAGCCAGTTTATGTAGGTTCCGCGCAAACCACATCTTGATAGTGTGAGACGCACACTTCAGTATTTGAGGGCCACTGTTGATTATGCATTGTGTAGCAAGTGTACCGTTGGAGCTATATGGATATACAGATGCAGATTGGGCAGGTAGCATCTCAGATAGGAGATCTACTAGTGAATTTATATTTTCATTGGGGAGTGCTGCTGTGACATGAAACAGCAGAAGCAGTCCATAGTTGCCGTGTCGAGTATAGAGGAGCTATGGTGGCAGTGTGTGAGGTAGCTTGATTAGGCAAGCTACTTGCTGATTTGGGATCACATGTAGAGAGAACGGTTGTTATATATGGTGAAAATCTTAGCAATATACACTAGGCCAGGAACCCAGTTTTCCATGCGCGGACGAAACACATTGAGGTACATTACCACTTCATCAGGAAGAGAGTCTTGGCAGCAGAAGCAGGCGACATCGATTTGGCCTACGTCATCACACAGGATCAGGTCGCTGACATCTTCACGAAGGCCTTGGGAGCTGAGAAGCTCCACAGATTTCGAGATATACTTGGAGTTCATGAGTTGGAGTTAAGCTTGAGGGGGAGTGTTGAGATGTCAAGCTCAACATGAGCTGACACTCACGAGGCGCTTACATGACCGTTTGACATTTACATCACTCACGGGTTTGGTAGTTAGCACTGACATACCTTCCCTAGTGATTCCACAGCTAGACTACACCGACTAGTCCACACTTACTCACTCCACTTAGCGTGTTCACATTATGGACCGCTTGTATATACTCTATTATGTGTGTTAGTCACTTTATCTTCTTTGTAGACCTCTTTTGTTGTGTAAAGAAGAAGAAAAATTTTCAGCCTCTCACCTTGTGTGTTCTCCTCTAGGGTTTGTGTGAGTGTGTGTGTGCTTGCAAGAGCTCAAGCTCTCTTCTCCCCTGCATCTTTTCATGCAAAAGCTGAAAAATCTTCCCATTCCTTGGAGCTTTATCGAAGATCTTCTAGGAGCATCTCAACCTCTCCAAGGCATAGCCCTACAGCCAAGCATTCTACAGGATTCACTCAATTTGTGACGTTTTTTGCTATACATGTCGATGGCTCTGCCAAAAGTTTGTTCTCCTTGCTTACATAAAATTGGGTCAAGTTCTTTTAACTAAGGCTTTTACATGGTATAAGGTATCCACAATCCAAATCTTGTGTCAATTGGTTGAATGTATAAGTGGCTACAATCTGCAAAAAACCAGTCACCGAAATTGGTGGCAACCAAAAAAACTAGATAACTCTCACCCAACTGGTGAGCTCTCTCACACCATACAACGACAGATAGTACACCTATATACAAAGATGAGGCTCTTACATGTGAGCCATGTGTCCTTCCATGTGTCATAATGCTAGGACACTCCACTCTTACCTTAGGCTAAATAAAATCAAATCCACCACACTCCTAATACTTGAATTTCCCATATTTCAACACCCCCCCTAATATACAAGTATTCCTTATTCTTGAAAGCTAGGTCCATCCCATAACCTATGCCAACTCTCTCAAACTCATGCTTGTCTATTTGAGTTACAAATAACAAAAGATGAAAGTGTAACATAATATTAAGGTGGGGGTGGGCTTGTCGATAAAGCCAATGTTGATGTTGATCCTTATGTCAATGAAGAATCGAGTCTTGAGGGTATCCTCCCCCTCATGGTTCTTCTTCCAAACTTGGTCCACATCCCTACACCATGAACTGATGTTGGGGTGTCAACGCAGTCATCTAGGTTTCCAAACCTGGTCTTTCTTAAGCATAAATTCCTATGCTGTCGATCCAATCTATGAGCTTCAAGACAATCTTATACTCCTACTTATAAATGTAATACATGCAATGCTTCTTGCCATCACATGATCCATCATCATCACATACATCATACATCAAATTCTCTTGTTTATCCAAAGCATCAAAACACATATCACTGCAAATCATACTCTCACATCTATCATTCTCCATCACCTTTGTGCTAATTTCATCATTCAAAATATCATAGCCCTCAGTGATTTTTATCTTCATGAGTGATCTCCCAATCAATTTGCATGCCATTTTCCTTTAACTTTTTGAGAGGCCAAAGGCAAATCTCCAGAACTCGTTCCTTGGTCAATGTGGGTGCATCATCCCCATGCCACATATCCATGTGTATCACCATTATTGCTTGCATCATCAAGCCAAACTGAGTTGTCTCATAATGACCATCATCATCATCAAGCCAAACGGGGTCGTCTCATAAAGACCATCATCATAAACAAATGCATATTACATCCTCGATGTCTGTAACACCACATCGTTGCTTTTGTGCATCAAAAAAATCTAACATATCATGATCAGACATGTAGTGCTTAAACAAATCCATGTGAGTGTGTATCTAGATGTGTGAGTGCACCACTACGAAGTTAATGAACTTCTACACTAAAATCAGGTAGGCATTGTGAACACGTGTGAATGGGGGCTTAGGCTAGGGCGTCGTCAAATAAGGGTTTAACAAACCCTATTCTTGTGCAATAGTGCACCTTACGATCTGCTGCTGCTGCTGCTGCTGATGATGATGATGAGACGATCTCTGCTTCTTCTATGCTACGTTTGTTCTGCTTACTAGATTACTTCTTCAACTGCAGCCCTAGCTTGCGCCATCATTTCTTCAACAAGATCAGCTACTCCACTTACAGGCTCTGTCGCAGCACCCTCTGCCACAGTGGAGCCTCCTCTTCTCTCCCTTTACTGTCCTCTCAGCTTCAACACTTCAGTCTTCAGCTTCTCCCACACATAGCTTTCTTTCAAAGCTTTCTTCCTACCCCGCCCTTGGGCATAAAAGCCCAGTTCCTGCCTTCCCAATCAGGCACCAAACTCTCCATAGCTCTCAACACAAATTGCCTGCTTTCAAGGCATCCATGGCATGAACACAAATTGCACCAATGTATAAAATACATGTAAAATGAACTACCACACTAGTTTTTCTGATTGTTGATGTAGAATACTCCTCCAAGCTTTCAATGTAGAAATCTCTACCTTGGCTCCTTGTTGAAGATGCACCTTGTAGCATAACCTAATCATTGCTGCAAATTTCAACAACCAAAAAACAGCCTACTATCCACTAGGCTATCCTCACTCTCATGTGGGCATTCACACAAGCCTCTCGGAAGGCCGCTCTGTTCCCAATTTAAAATTATGAGATGAGGGGAAACTAGAGCTCGCGAACTCTTGCACACGCTCGATGAATAAAACTCATGAACCAAACAATGGAGTGCAGGGAGAGAGAGTAGCCACAATGTGTGGCATCCAAACAAACTAGATAACTTTCATCCAAGTGGTGAGCTTATCCAAGTGGTGAGCTCTCTCACACCATACAACAATAGATAGCACACCTATATACAAAGATGAGGCTCTTACATATGAGCCATGTGTCCTACCATTTGTCATAATGCTAGGACACTCTAGTCTACCTTAGAATGAATAAAATAAAATCCACCACACTTCTAATAATTGGATTTCCTATATTTCGACATGCTAAGCATCAAAGCATATCATATTGCACTTTGATGCTAAGCATCAAAGCATATCATATTGCACTTTAGGCGTGTTGGAAAGGTTCAAGAAGCAAAAACCTCATACCTCCGAGAAGTTTCGTGAAGAAATGATACCAAGACCATTGTGTCCATGTATGAGCTAGGCAGCTTATGGGTGGCTAACAGTATGGAGGCCTAGACCCAAAAGGCTGAGGATTGTGGATGGTTTAAGATAGCTAGGAGCTAGTTCGAAAAGTGGAGTGACCTTTGCTATGGGTGACTAAGCCTAATACACTCTATGTGTAAGCCCTAAGAACATTAAAAAGCACATTAACCAACAAAAACAATAAATTAAGCAAAAAAACATTCTTTATAAAATAGAAAAGAGAGCTATTTCTCACAAAATCACACACAAATCTCCATCAAATCCACATCTTTTTCATAGAAAACCATTAATAAGGACAATGGGCAATAGGTAATGTGTAGATTAGAGAAAAACTATGGAAAAAGCCAAGGGATGGCTCCTGACAGTGGCGCTAAAAATGTTATGGCTCACCCTAACCCCCCTTGAAAAACATCTAACAAGAGATTACTTGGTGAATTGCAACTGTCGTGTGAAGATCTTTCCAATGGTGGCCAAGCTCGTAACCCTTGAGGTCTCCAAGCTCTACAACTCCTTGAGAAGTAATTCCATCGCACCTCCTGTCGCACGAGCATTGTCACACCGTCGCGTTGCACTACGGGTACTCATCCCTCCTCTCACCTCACATCACTCACACACACTCACTAGCATACATTAGAGATAGATATGGATGGTTTATGGATAGCTAGAAGCCAGTTCAAAAAGCGGAGTGACCTTTTACGTAGACAATTTACCAATTGCTAGATTGTGGCTTAGATAAGAAACTGAGGTAGTGGACATGGTGGTATCTTTTGTCTCTAGTTTGGCTAAGTGCTAGGCTGATCATGGCATCTAGAAGGAGGTTTGGTTGCATCAAGTTCTGTTTTTACATGAGGTATGTCCTATTGGTATGGGACACCATGACCTATTTCATGTAGGGACTTTCAATGCTTCTATATCTTTGGATACCCTATACCTATATGGATAGCTAACCTCTCAGATAACCCTACAAGGTGTAGTGCCAATCTATAAGGGACAACATAACAGAATTTCTTGAATGTCTTGAGCATTGCAATTCACCAGAATTGTCTGAACCTCTAGGATAATTGCTCAAAGTGATTCTTGAGCCATCCAATGCTCCCTCTCGTGCTGGTGGCTTGTACCATGTGTACAAAGAGGCAACCTTAGCAAGTGGATGTAATTCCACCCTGTGGATGTAATTCCATAGAAGCACGCGTTGATCCCATGATTCTAGAAATCAGAGGGAAATTTATATGTTCTATAGGTTGTAGAGCATGGATACAAAATGGGCGAGATATATACTTCATGTTGAGTGGAAGTATGCCTCATGTTTAGGAGGTTGTGTATATGTCTTCGTCAGGGACATGCAAGGTAGTGGAATGGACACATAGTGTTCTGGGAGTGGAGTTGATTACTTGCCCCATGAAGGTTAAATCTTTAGTTAATAAAATTTCTTACTTTTATAAGAATTTGGACCTATCTCACAAAGTCCCCTTTGTGGATGAAAAAGGTCTTATGTAGTCGTAGAGCTTCAATCTCAATTGCATCCTAATATAGCTCCTGACTTCAAAACTTGTTGATTACCTTCATTATGGATTGCTCTAGAAATGCATGATGACTCGAGGAGTCGAGCCTTTTGGGCCAAGAAATGAATGTAACACTCCCATGAACAAGTTTCTTCAATTGGAAATCCTCTTCTATGAAAGCCATGAGCTCAGAGAGGCAGGATGGAGAAAAATTCAGATATTGGTCTAGCTTTGTGAGGGTTTGGAAGTTCTTTTCTATTGCAAGCTTTCTTGTTCATGATGTGGGATCTCCCCAAAAAGAGATTTCCATGGGACAGATTTTGTGTGAGGATTTTTGCATCTTGATGGGGAAACCTTAAATAATGGCCTTATGGTATCAATAAATCAGCTAAAGGGCCTTATGATAGCTAGGGCCAGTTCTCTAACCAAAAGACATGGAGAAGCAATAAAGTCTGTTGACTACTACTGAACCGATTGGAACAAGGTTTCAGTTTAACTCATAATCATACATGTGTGTAGTCTAGTTACTGTATGAAACTAAGTGTGGATGGGAGGCATTGACATCTTTTTAGCATAGAGTCAAGTGGTGATTACTGGCACAACCAAGCACTAACACAAGCGAGGGCTAAAATGTGCAGTGAATTGGTTCTTAGGTTGTCTATGGTGGGACTCATTACATTTCATTTTTTTTCTTTGTATCCAACTTTGACCTTATGTCAAGATGGAATTAGATTAGTAAGCAGGTTACCTTTTAGGGATTCCCTTCAAGGATCCACTATACAAGGGCACACTAGCTCAGGGAGGTAATGCGGATGTTATGGTGGGATATATGAATACGAGGAGGTTAAGCTTACAATTAATTGTCTCCTACTTGTATTCACGAGAACATGAATCTAAAAGAAGGGGGAGATAATGTTACATCCCCAACTAGGCCTAGAGCCACTATGAACAGGGGTTAAGATAACTTCTAGTCAAGGGGATGTGCTAATACAGGGTTAGGGTTAGGGTTAGGGCCTGCCCAAGGGCTAAGGGCTAGCAAGGATGAGATTGGGATTAGCCAAGAGCCAATTAAAACTAACTAGAGTCTAATTATGGCTAAAGGCTTAGTAATAAAAGTCGTGGGCCAAATATAGCATGTTTATTATTATATAAGTGAGTTTGGGGTCACTTATGATGATTATGAGGTATCCATGAGGAGAGGAGTCATGCAGGACCTCAATGCCAGAGTAGCTACACACAGGCAAGCAGACTAGTGGTATGGGACACTAAGGCAAGCTGTGAAGCCTTGGCTTTTGACTCACATCAATCTAACCTCCAACTCGGGGGTGGTTTCGAAAGAGAGGATGTGGCTAGGAGGAGAGTTGCTAGCCATAATCTCATTAATCTCTGATTCAATATGTTGGTTATGCTAACCCTAATAGGGTTTCCAAGTATGTGTTCCTAACAATGGGAAAGGTAGTGCAAGACTCATACAATGAGCCCATCCTCCTATAGAATGCTCCTCTAGAAAGAACGGCATGTAGAGTGGTGGTATTCGTCATGTGATGAGAGTTGTCCATGTAGTCAAAGAATATCTTGATCTATGGAGGGCCAAGATCTCTAGGATCGGGGGCATTTAGCTCCTAGAAGGGATTACGCTCTCTCTCGCAACACCACGGGTGCACACGACCGGAGGATCATGTGCTAGTGTATGTAATTGGTGATGATTTCATTGCTCATGTGAGGAGCTTGGATGATAGCCTATGGTTAGTGGATGTAAACCACCCAAAAAAAAAATGTGGTGGAGGTCTAAGAGGCATCTCCCTAATTCCAACTCCGTGGGGGTTGTCTCAACATGATCTCTTGGTGGTGAAGCTTCAATAAGAACATGTCCAAGCATCTATGATCCTCATAATGCATAACTCGAGAGAGAGGTCTAAATCTGTCTCGGAAAGGATAGTGGAATTTCTCGTAGATCTCATCCAAGGTGGGCATCTAAACAGATAATGTTGCTTTGTCTTCACCCCTCCCTCCAGTCGTGCATAATTGCATAGCCATACCTCTCGTTGAATACCCTCTGCTTTGCCAGACTCGATTCGCTTGCCATACTCAATCCCTAATCGGTGAGATGATACCGTCGATTGGCCAATGGCAATCCGCATGGCATGTGACTTGTGTCCATGGAGATATCTAGGGATCTCAACAAAACCTTCCTATAAAACTCTCAAAAGGTTATACCTACAAAACTAGAGTTTCATAAAAGCGTTTGGGGAGACACCCTGTCTTGCTTGTATGAAGCCGTATTAAATCGAGCCACAGACGATTAGTCTCTTGATTGGTCTCTGGAAGGCATCTGAAGACTGTGTTGGGAAAACCTCTAGGAAACCTGAGAGTACCAAGATCTTCTCTACTCATCCTGACCCAAGTGCATCAGCAAGGACTAAAGAGCCAAAGAGATGGCCACCACCAATTGTATGTAGATGGTGGATGTAGCTAGTAGTCTAGATTACAACATCTATGACCAAGGGAGATGCTCCAAACTCTACTAGAACAATCTCATATGGCATGGATGGCTTACTCTTGATCGTACATGAGAGCATCATAACTTGCAACCTCTCTATCTTCCTCCTCCTCTCCTCTCCTACATTTGGTTCCCAAAAAAAGGCCCCATACATTGCTGCAAGATGCACCAAGGTGTCAAACACTTGGTGCACAATTCTTGGACGTGGGTATGGAAACATCGTCTCTCTAAGTGGACTAAAGATGTATAGTCTCTAGCTAGGCAAACCTCAACAACTTGGTTTTCATGGAAAAGGTTGGGCATGTGAAAGTCACTCCAACATATACATAGGAGGAGACAAACTCCACCTAGAGACAAACTCTCTTCAATATAGAAAATATTATAAAGATCAAAATTGTATTTTTGCTTAGATTAACTATGAGATCTCTCTTGTTACAAGACCTATACAATACTTGAAGGTGTCTTTGTAACCCCTCTATAGAATCACGGATCAAGACTATGTCAACAAAATGGGCACAACCAACTAAGCCAATCCTAAACCTATCCACAAATGATGAAATCTCATCTATTTACAATCCAAATAGAGAGAGAGAGAGAGAGAGAGAGAGAGAGAGAGAGAGAGAGAGCATCCCTATTTAACCCCAATAATACTATTGATGTCCCTTGAAAGGCGTCTTGGTGCACCCCCCATATCATGTATAATCGAAATTAGAGCTCGTGTAAATGATGGTAGAGAAGTCACACTCAAGGGATTGCGTCAAAAGCCTTTCTGAAATCCTCAAAACAACAAAATACATGCTGATTCTTATGTGCCATCCACTCCTCCATAAAAAGCAACCCTCGTCTAACTTTTAAGAGCATGGCAAAATCTCTATGAAAATTAGACATGTGAACCTACATCCTGATCGTCCACGCATTTGAAGTTCCCAAACATGAGGATGTCTCCTTGTTGGGAGAACTCCACAATACGAGTAAACAAAGGGGCATATGAGAACTCTCCATACGAGTGTAAAGGTAGTTATCTGAAGCAATAAGTAATACATTGTAACATGCTACACCTATAGGTGAGACATGGCTAAGCGCACCCACATGAAACGAGCCTCCTTATCCCATATGACCATTGTGAGTACTCTATGTATGTGAGACGTGACCACCCCTCCTGAGCCCGCATACTCCTCAAAGGTACGGATATAGCCCTCTAAGCAAAACATATCCTAACACTTGCAATATCCCTTTTTGAGGGATGCAATGAGCCTCCATGTAGAACACATTATTTCTCCCTATGTAAGTCTCGACAAATCCACCCGGGTCAGACCATAAAGTCCCACTACAATTCCATGTAGCCATGTGAAGCATATCCTTTGACTCATGGAACATGCTCCATTATGTGGAACACCGCTCCATAATGATGACCCAACCATTCCTTGCGTTACATGACTCGTGAACCTAGCTCATGCCAACCTTCATGTGCTCCACCTGCAAAGGAGTGAGATCATCTCCTGTGTATTTCTTGGTACCTTTCAAGGTAGCCAACTTTTCCATAAATACTTGGTGCAAAGGAGTGAGATCATCTCCTGTGTATTTCTTGGTACCTTACAAGGTCGCCGACTTTTCCATAAATACTTGGTGACAAAGGGCATCCCGAAATTTGACCAAGAAAGAACTCTCCTGCTCCTTGGTCATATCTTTCCCTACTCGCCATGCATGAGTTGGTGTGCATCCACACCCATATGAGCAAGAAAGGACTTCGTACCTTTCAAGGTAGCCAACTTTTCCATAAAGACTTGGTGAGTAAGAGCATCCCGAAATTTGAGCAAGAAAGGACTCTCTTGCTCCGTGTTCATATGTTTCCATACTCGCCATTCATTCAACTCATGTGCATCCACATCCATATGCCTGCATAGTTGCTCCCCATCTTCTTTGGGGGAAGCTCTTGCAAGAAACTCAATCACTTGTGCATGCAATGCATGGGATTTTCAACGGTTTTCCTTTTCCATTGTTGACTGCATCGTAATGGTTTGGTTGGGTTATAGTCACATTGGCTGGACCCCATGTAGCTCCTCATGCATCACTCAATCACTTATCTACCACCACTACTAAAAAGTTACATCCAAGGCTCCCGTCACAAAAGCACATGGGTGGGGAGCAAAAGCCATCTCTTGTAATCAATTTACAACATTAACTTGATATCATTCTCCTCTATTTGTATGCAATGTACGCCACATTTGTTCATGGAAGACCTTTAATTTGCATGTGAATCTGCAATAACTTGAAAGGCACCCATACCACAGGCAGCTTTTAATTTGTTACAATTCACGTCATCCATACCATCCCCTTGCACAACTCTGTCGGGCTTCTCACTTTATTGCATAGCACGATGTAGCCTGAAAAATGTAACCCACAACTTCCCAAAAGAAATGCTGTTTCACATGTGCCCGCCCAAACTTGAAGGCAAGCTACCAATGGCTGACTTGCACCATCCAGGAGTTCATGCTATTTGATAAGTCCTAAACTTTTCACAAGCTTCACATCATAAACCAGCCTAAAGAAGCTAGCATTAAAACTACCCTTGTCAACCTTCTGTAGCCCAACTTCCCCGACTCATTACAAACTGTAGCGCATCATGAGGTAACATGAAGCATCAAGATAGTAAGATCTGAAACATTATAGCAGTCATGAGATCATGCAAAAGCTTACAGATAATCGACTTGATTAAATGGAAAAGTATCCCCTGTCCATGCAATTCATTGTTGCCTTCCTCCAATTTCTTTGACCAAAATTGAGTCCCACATCAATGCAGCTCTATGTACAGAGTCTGGTGTTCTTCAGACTCCAGCAATGATAATTAAGTACCATGTGGAGACTGTAGGCCATGCTTATCATTGCTCGTAGAGGATCGTAAAGCTGCTGAAAAGATTGGGTCATCCACTTATAGATCTAGCCGAACAGCCTTAAAAATATCAAGGCGCCTCACTAACATTTAGTTCAGAACAAGACCGATCCCATGACAAGCTCCAAGTGCGACAGCAACAACCGAAGTGTGGCTATCAAGATGCATATCTTCTTGATTGAATGTGACCTGTATTGGAATGTTTTCAGCATCCATTTTCCCTGAAAATCCTAGTTGACAGTCTTTATTCTTACCCCAGCAATACAGCACTCCTGTCTCTGTACAGAAACACCCATAAACTTGATCACAAGTGTTCCCCAAGAAGAATAGTTGAAACCTTGCAAGAATAACTTATAACATTAAGACAAAATGAAGATAAATGTTCAATGCAAAGCTGCAACATGTTTAGAACTTGACACACCGGTAATGGCAGCGGTAGAGAAGCTTCCACATGTAATATAAACAACATGCAGATGTGCCAAAGCCTCGACCACCTTCGGTATTCTGCCATTGCTCCATGAGCCATGGCCAAGCTGGCCATCACCACCCCGGCCCCAAGTCAGGACCCTCCCATCATCTGCACAAATTTGGTGTAATAACTCCAATAAATAAACTCCCACCTCGGATAATTCCCAACACAGGGTTGATAGTGGATTTCAAGAGCCATCAACTGTATCATCAAGAAGAAAATAGCCCTACATAAAACACAAATCATTCAAATTCTCATAAACTGATTTGGGACATCCATCCCCAAGCAAGGAGGGCCGCTAGTTCCCTGCATGTCACGTGTGTCTGGCGGCTGGCCCTCCTTGCCAGTCAATCGTCCACCTGCCTACACCAGAAACAAAGAGAGAGATTTTCAGCTGTTCTGTATATATATATATATATATATATATATATATATATATATATATATATATATATATATATAGAGAGAGAGAGAGAGAGAGAGAGAGAGAGAGAGAGACGTTCTTCTAGTGTCTATGGGAGAGAGACGTTCTTCTAACATCTATGGGAGACCATAATATGGCCTATGGTAGCAGTTCAAAGCAGAGACCATGTGAGTCCTTATCTACAACACACACACACACACAAAAAAACTTGAGGGTCTGCAGGGAAACTCGAAGCCAGGTACACATGTATCACTTGAAGATGTGGATTGATTAGCTTCCGCTTGTTGGCCTCTCTGTAAAGGGCTTGCTCTAAGAGCCAAAGCACTTAACCTCACGCCTCACTTCCACCATCTTACAGCTTGAAAGAAGGGAGGAGAAGATGAGGTGCAAAAAATCTAGAAGCAAAAGAAAATAGTATATGGGACATGGCATAAGGTAGAATGTTCCATGCTTTCGGCCACAAGAGTTGGATCGTGCATGATATTGTTACAAATTCCGGTATGTTAATTGAATTCACCATTGAAAGGAGGTAAACTTTGCCATTATGGAGCAGATACTTCTTGCGGGCACCCTTATGTGAACCCACCTTTCTATGCACACATCTCTTGCACCACGCCCTTCAGTCCCTCATGCATACCCACCATGGATCCTCTAGCTGACCAGCCACAGCCAAAGAACTCCGCTATACTTCTGCTTCTCATCTCACACGGCCGGTCACACCCACAATCTCCTGAGCAGTGGTGTGTTTCCTTTGCCATCAGGAACACTCTCCTTCCGCAAGTGCATTGCTTTCCTCTGGACCTCTCATCCTCAAGCACTTTGCATGAATCCTTGGATTAGATCCTCAGATCCTTAGCAGCACATTAGGGTCGTAATATTCTCACCCCCTTAACAAGAATCATCATCCTCAATGGCAAACTTTGGAACAAAGTTGATGTCACTGTTGTCTCTCTTCATTCCGAAATCAAATATGGCCATGAACACCTTAATCTATTTCAAAATCAATCACTTCCATGTCTCCAAAAATTACTAGTATGCAAGGGCATTCCCAACAAAACATCCATCCAATGAGAGAAGCTATCAAAAAGCTCTCATGGTCCAGATACCCATGTATGTCAATAATGGATGTTACATCTACTTTTTTGCCCTGAAAGGCAGTAGTTGCATTCATTTACATTCCCAAATTGGATACATCAAGTCCAATGGCAACTACCATTTTAATAGAAAAGAAGTTATCTATCCATGCATCATCAAAAAGGAATAAGGTGGGCTGATCCTTCAATTGTCTCCATGCCTTAACCTATGTTTGGGCAGTTGCCTTGTGTTGCCCTGACACATCTGGCACCACATTTACATTTCACTTTTCCACATTGGCATCCATATTCTTTACATTCTTGGGGGATTTAGCATGCATGTGCTCTTTACCGCCACATTTAAAGCACTTTCCATCATGCACATATGCATCTTTTTTTGTTGTTTGGACAACCCATGATGGGGGAAGCTTTCCCGTACGCAAAAGCACCGCGAGGCCTTCTTGAGGATTTGGTGTCATAGTCCCTTTCTCACTGAGAGTGGTGGTGAGCCCACTTGACACTATAGACCACCAGTGTGGTGTCCCCCCCACCCCCCCCCCCCCCCCAAAAAAAAAAAAAATGTATGAGATAGCCTTCTCCTCCCAGAGCGACCAGCCGAAAGAGAAGAGCATCCTCTCCCTTTTTAGTTTCTTGATGCTCGCTCCCCTTTATGGAGCTGAGTTTGTACTTAGCCATTATGGCTGTTTTGCTCAGTAACTAATATAAGGATCTATTTCCCGGGAAAAAAAAAGAGTATCCTCCACACTTCAAGAAAGGTGGCTCATCGTGTTGCTCTAGTCAAGTTTCTGATCAGTAATCTGAACCCAAACCATTTCTCACAAGAAAAGACAACTGTGCTCCAATACCAATGTAATAGGGAGGCATATTTCTCGGAACTACTTAGCAATAAAACGTGATTAAAACCACAAAACAAGAAAAACACAACCACAATTCAATTTGCACAATACACCACAGTAGGGGCCGAAGATAGACCGACTCCCACCACCCCTCAAGGTATTTGTATTACCAAACGGAGTGTCCTCCTTAACAAGATACGGATGCCCAAGGATTTACCACCAGCCTACACCTGATATTTCCAAGTACAATCAAGATGTGAAACAATATCACGCAGATGCGCAGTGACTATCAATCACAAAGCCAAAGCCACTCATGAGCCTGTGACTACCAACCACATAGCTCGCATGCCCACAAGACCAAGAACACTCATGAACCTGTGACTACCCGTCACACACTTCGCATGCCTGCAAGTGGTTAAGCGTCACACCTCAACCCTCCAGCGCTTCCAGCGTCTTCACATGATCTTTCTTCTTTTGTGCGTAGGAATACTCTCCAAGTATTCCACACACTCCCAATACACACTAAGTGTCTAAGAACCAGATCAAGGTTGTACACACACGCTTGACTAGCAATTCGCTCCAAACATGTTGAGAAAACCGGTGCCAAAGCGTAGCACTAGGAGATTTCCACAAAATGGATAGACTAAAGGTCCTCCATCACCTTCAGGTTTTGGATTTTGGATGGCTAGACCAATTTGTGGAAACCCATTGGCGTAAGCACAACTGGGATCGGTGACCTCCCAAACTTGGCCCCCCACCCAATTTCCAACATGGTTCCATGGGTTGAAGCATAACCTCTGAGCCACTTAAGAGTAGCCAAGTTGAGTCTTTGAGCCAAAAACATGAACAAGTTCAACCTCTAAGCTAAGAAAAAGTGGACAAGTTGGGACCAAGGGAGGGTGTTGAGAAAAGTGGTGCCAAAGCGTAGCACTAAGAGATTTGGATAGACCGGAGATCCTCCCATCACCTTAAGGTTTTGGGGTCTCGATGGCTAGACCAATTTTTTATTGTGCCTAGGGTTAGCACAATGAGCACCTACCTAAGCTATGGTGGATCAAAGGAGTCTATGGTGTGTATGTATGTGTAGAGAGATAGAAGAGAGAGAGAGAGAGAGAGAGAAGAAGAAGAAGAAAGAAAGAAAGAAAGATATATTAACGTCTACGAGAGGCCAAAGTTGGCCTATGAGACAAAAAATAGTACAACTGTGTTCTTCCGGTCATCAGAAGAAAAGAAAGAAAAGAAAAAGTGTGCATGTGTCTGGATCATGGATCGGTGGAGCCCATATACAAACAATATAAAGGGGGGTGGGGATGTGGATGGAGTGCTATATGCTGAAGGGGTAGTACAAGCATGCTATGCAGATCTAAGAGAGAGACAATGATTGAACGTACAATGAGGAACTCAATTGATTAAGAACCTTACATCAAGTACACGCTTTTATAAGCTAATAGTCTGATCTTTGACACATCACATTAAAGGGGGCAATGACACATGGTTAGGCCTGCCGCCTATGACATCACCGCTTATCACATTCACACACAAAACAGCTATAAGAGGTTTTATTCACACAACTTACTCACATAACTGAGTGTTCACACACACATACAAGGACTGTTCGCGCACAGATACAAGCAGGTACACAAACAGGGGTATACGAATATGATGGATAAACACACAGAGACTCTGAAATAACCAACAAAGCCCTCCCTCATACGCAAAAGAAGTAGCTACCTTCTAACTCCATCACACGCTGCAAGGAAGCAATCTAGCCATGCTCTCCTCCTGTGCCACGCTAATCCTCCAATCAGCAGGTGACCAAAGTAGCAAGGCCAGTTCCTAACAAGGATAAAAGATAACACGGAGCCTTTTATAAGTGAAGGTGATACAAACATATAAAGGAAACACACACACAAGGATTATTTTACTCAGATTTCGGGGGACTCCCTAGGCAGAGAACTCATGACTCACACATAACCAGAAATGGTAAATTTTTGGACGTTTAATGACTCCCATGCCAATGATATGTCGATGTAGGCCTTTTTCATTGACGTTGCCAAGTAATTTGACACTTTGGGCCGTCTCTTTAGGCTCAAGGGCCATGGCAAAGAACCTTGACGTGCACAAATTTGAAGCTGCATATGAAGAAACCAAGGTTTTCGCTGATGAATAGGCTTCAATTTGATGCAGGATGCCCGATTTTAAAAAGGTCCAATTTCTTGTGGCTCTAGGAGCTCTAATTTGTTGATTTTCTCCATATTTGGAAAAAAACCCAGATTTTTGCTGAGCCCCAAAATTATCATACTGAAGTGGTCAGTTTTGGAATTTTGCCGTGCCCCCCAAATTTTGGAGAATGCAGGATCTTGAACTTTACTAATTTTCACTGATTTATGAAAAAGCCCTAAATTTTGAAGAATGTGGGAACACGAGAGATGGTTGTGACGCTGCGCTGCATTGGGGACGGCCATCTGAGTGACAACAAACAGAAGATGGGCCGAGCTGATATAGCAGTCACAGTGGGCTGTTCAAAGAGAGACCCAGGCCAGTGAGGCTGGCAAGAAGCTTGGGCACAGGAGAAGCTGTCAGCGCCAACCTCTGCGTGTCCGCAGCGTGGAAGTTTCGACGTGCAGTCAGGCAGAGCAGGCGGCTTCCATCAAAAAGAACCGGGCAGATGAATAGTGGACAGTCACCGCTTGGACGCGAGCATGATGGTGGCAACGATCTGTCCTGCATACAGAGGATAATCAGGCGAAGGATTAGGCTGGGCGGGAAGATGACAACGGTGTGGCCGTGGCAAGGGGCACGAGCGCAAGGTGAGCAAGTTCGATAGAGGCCTGGCCACACGCACACACAGAGGACGTGCCCATGGCTAGTTGATCTAAACATTATCAGCATACAAGCAATCTAACAAGCTTCAAAACTAGTGAAAGACATCATAAGGAAATTACACTAAGTGAAAAGAATTAGCCACCAAACACCCTCTGACAAGACAAAAAACTATGCTAAAAGTATTAGATCCATGGAATACTACAAAAAGCTGTGTCAATACAGTTGATAGGCCACAAAACTTCGTAAATACCTGTCAAAACAGCTGAGTGATAGCCACCACAAGCTACTTGAACAACACGCATGCTTTCAATTTCCGGAATCGGTGATGGTTTACAACGTGAATGGTTATCTCCTCTGCCTAGCTCATAGTTGGCATTAGCTATGCCAACATAAAACAACACCAAATATGAGCGTCAAGAAAAATCCCCGACTCATAAAACAGCAAAATAACAAAAAAGAAAGCATGCCAACTACTTTCTCTTAGGGGTGTTTAAGCAAACAAAACCCACAGGCAGTGGACATGTTTGATGAACAGGTAACATCGCCCGTAAGTGCATGAAATACCCATCCATTGTCAGATTTTGGATGGGTGGGCATGTGTAAAGGGCCTTACATTTAACTGAATGGTACTACATTGCTTAGCACAAAACAACCAAGGTAACAATGGGAGCTGATTACCTCCCCAGCTCCAAGTTTTCCCTTCCAATGTCAATGCCATAGTGAAAAATCCTCCACAACTTACTGCCGCAACTGGCTCCGGCATGAGGTACACTTGCAGTGGAACATTGACGGCCCCCTCATCTGTAACAAGGTCATCTCCGTGTCCCAGTCTGCCATCCCCCTCATCTCTGCCCCATGTATACAAGTCACCTATCACATCAAAGCTCAAATAGTCAAAATTATTTCTCAAACTCCGTATTCCCCAGTCATTTGCACAAAACAACCATGCGCAAGTAGATTCTGCGTAGCCACAGCTCTAGCAAAGGGACCAAGACACAAAGATTGCAAAGACACTATCCTTCCACACTCGTAGGCTTGTGGTCAGATTGGCAAAACCAGAAGGGATGGAAAGTAACATATTTTCTAACTCTAGACAAAAGCATCACTACCTTCATCAAGCACTGTGAGAAGCTTGGATGGTGTGGGTAGGAAAGGGGATACGACTGAGGCTGAATGTAGTATATCAAGAGGACTGGGCTGCTGTTACCAAATGCCAAAGCAAAGGAAATGTTTGGAGGAATGCTTCCTGTCAGGGGCTGACAAGCAGGTCAGCCTTGGTCCCACTCCCCTATAGAAGCTGGTTGGCCCCACGTATGCTAGCCAGCAGTCAGATCAACAATTGGCTGGCCTGGTTGCCACCACATATGCCTAGCCAGCAGTCAGATCAACAATTGGCTGGCCTGGTTGCCACCACATATGCCTAGCCAGCAGTCAGATTAACAATTGGCTGGCCTGCACCACAGGAAAAATGGTTTACAGAGGGCCTACAGGACACTCGACTGCTCAAGTTACCCAAGTCTATGAACACTCACTCTCCCTCTTACCCTCCACTCTTTGTTTTGAAATCTACCACCTATATAGTACATTACCAATTCAAACGACAAATTGGAATGCTATAAGCAGGGTGCATGCACAATAAAAGTAGTAAATAAAAAGAGAAAGCCCCACATACCTGATGATGTGATTGCTGCAGAGTGGGCCCCACCTGCTGAGACATATGCCACATTGCCGTTTTCATCTTTATTAAGGACCAACCTTCTTGGAAAAAGCTCTGCCTTGTATCTACCATGACCTAATGCTCCAAAAGCCCCAAAACCCCTGCAAACCTTCACATCAAAAGACTTGAGAGTATGTTCAATAGCCTTCCATGTTCTTTACTGTTTACACTAAAAGACACATGCAAAATGGAACACAAGGTTTGATATCCCCAAAACATAAATTATATGATTCTCTCTGCAATTTTCAATGCTTTTTTGCAGGTTGCGAGAGTAGGGAAGATTGCTTATAGGTACAAAGCCCGTCGATAGCTTGATCAACCAAACTGTCGATCTGCTCCTGCGAGCTCCTCCGCATCCCCCTCCCGTCTACCTTCCCCCTGCTGCTTCTCGCCGTCGCGCGCCCCCCGCTCCCCCCCGCCTGTCCCCCGCCATCTCCTCCGCCTCTCTCCCCCGCCTCCTTCCTAGCTTCCTCCCCCGCCTTCTCCTCCGCTTCGCGGCTCTTCCCCCCGCCTTCTCCCTCACCTCCCCCTCCGTCTCACCCCTCCTCCCACCGCTAGCTCCCCCGCCTCAGCCCCCCCCCCCCTCCCCCCCCCCGCTCCGCCCCCGCTATCCTCTCCCCTTCCGCCTCGCCGTTTCCTCGTAGGGCTGTGTCCCTCCCGTTGGTGACCCCGGTCTCTGGCCTTTTCCCTCTGGAGGACTCCATGGAAGCCGCTCCGACTACCCCTGCCGATTCCGGTCTCCATCTGGAGTTCACAGATGCAGATCATCAGTTGTTTGTTTCCACAGTATCCGCTCTTGAGGCCTCCTCCTTGGTCTGCAAGATAGTGGGTAGCCGTCCGATGCGGAGAGAGCTTCGCGACCTTCTGCAAGGCAGCCTCGTTGGCATGCCTGCCAAGATCGTCAGCGTCGATTTTTTGGGACGTGGCTACTACCAGGTGGATTTCGAGCCCCCCCAGGCAGCTCAGACGGTGCTGGCTCGGAGCCCCATTGCCCTCCGCTCATCCCGGGCGTTCCTGGCGCGATGGACTCAAGGTTTCGACCCCGCTTCTGACCCGCTAGCAGGCGCGACAGGTTTCCCCATCACTATCTGCTTTCAGTGATAGCTCGGGCAGCAGGACTCCCGGCCATTCGTGTTGTGGTTCCGTCACCGGAGTCCCTCCCAAAGACGATCCTCCTCCCTTGTCTTTCTGGAGGACATCTGATACAGCGCGTGGAGTATTCGGGCCTCCCCGGCCAGTGCTACATCTGTCAGGAGATGGGCCACCTCGCACGCGCCTGTCCCCGCAAGGGGGTTCATCCTAGGCCCGAGGGGAGCCAATCCACCTCAGAGACCGGACATCCCTGGCTCGTCTCAACAGGCGCCATCATCTGACGAGCAGGCCCCGGCGGAGGATGCCGCGCAGACCCAGGAGGCTGGCGGATGGCAGGAGGTTCGCCGGCGGAAACGCCCGGCCCGCAGGGACCGTCGCAGACGCCAACAGGCAGCACAGGCTGGCGGACAGGCGACTCCGGCTGGCGTCCGGGCACCTACCCGCACTCATGCTCCAGTCAGGGATACGCGGCCAGCAGGTCCAACCCCGATGGACGAGGATTCAGTCTCAGTGCCCGTTGAGGCCGCCGGTGGAGCCCCCCACGTGGAGACCCCGCTCCCGCCTCCCCCCGCGGGGGGCCCCGCCCCCTCCATGGAGCAGATTCCTGAGGATCCCGGGCCGCACTCTGCGACCCCCGGCCCCTCTTCCCCTCACTCGGAGAGCACTCCTTCCACCCCCCCTCTCCCCCCCAGCCCCCCCCCCCTCCCACCTCCCCCGGCGGCCCCCCCTGACACCTCTCCTCTGGCAGATGCCTCTCCATCCTCTCCTCGCTCTCCCCCCTCCTCTCCGCGAGCCACCATCCCTCCCTCGACCTCTCCAGGATACTCCTCCAGACCACCCACTGCCCCGGGGCAGCGCAGCTGGGTAGGCCAGAGTTCAGTTCAACGGCTGTTCCACCGCCACTCCGCGCCGGTGGAGATGGCGATCCTAGCTTCGCCCGCCACAGAGTTCTCTCCAGCCTCCCCTGGGGAGCCCCCGCGAGTGATGGGGCTCCCAGTGGATTACGGTTTTTTCAGGTGTCTCCAGCTAGATGTTGGCCCGTTCGAGACACTGGTCGCGCCCTTGCAAGTTTGCGTGGTGTGCCATCCCTCTCGTTCTCCTTCAGTGGTGAGCAGCACGGTGGCCTTCTCCTTTCCTCTCAGTGTTGCCCCAGACACAGCATGGGATTGCAACTCTGTAGAGGAAGTTTTGCGTGATCAGATACTGGAGTTTTCTCACCACTTCAGTGACTTGGGGCTCACGGACCTATTGCAGACCCAATTACACTCAGCCCGCACGAGCTTGTTTGGTATAGGAGATTGGCGGGCGGATCCGGTCCACACCTCAGTTGAGGCGGTGCTACTGATTCTCCTCCACGCCGCCCCGAGGATGCAGCCTACCTTTAGATACATATATGCAGAGGATTGGTCTCATGCCTATGCCCTGGACAGGGCGAAGGTGGAGTGGGGTTGGACACAGAGACAGGTCACCCTCTTTTTGGAGAGACTCCGCACCCGGACAAACAGTGACTATTCTCCCTCCAAGCCGGCGCCCAAGACTCACAGAGTGGAGGGCAGCTCATCCAGGCCGGCTGAGAGGGGTGAGCCAGTGGCGGCTGCTTCACTTGCCATAGCTCATCCATGAGGATCCTCTCATGGAACATCCAGGGTCTTGGTGGACCTCGCTGCTACATTGGTCGGGGCAGACTTCGCCAGGAGATCCAGAGGGCTCTCGTTGGAGGACCCATAGATATCCTTTTCATCCAAGAGCACCACCTTTCTGCCGGGCGTACCCGCACCTGCGGGAAGATCTTGCCAGCCAGGAGTCACACTTTTTGGTCACCGGCATATGCCTCCCAGGGGAACCAGGGTGGAGTATGCATCTCAGTCAGCGAGCAGCTTCTATCCGAGGTTGTGGATTCTGGCACTCTGGTCCAGGGTCGAGCGCAATGGATCATCCTTCGGGTTGGGGAAGACCGCATTGGCTTCCTCAAATTCTACGCCCCTAATGGGGCGACCGGGAGAGCTGAGTTCTGGAGCACCATTAGGCAGTCCCTCCCCATGGCAGACCATTGGTGCCTGGGGGGGATTGCAACATGCTGGAGGATGCAGAGGACAGGATGGGGGGCAGCCAGGAGACCATTCATGGGCCGGAGCTCGCTGCCTGGGAGGAACAAGTGCTGCAGGTGAGAGGCCAGGATCCGTGGACTCTCTCGGAGTTTGGCAGGTTGCAGGGGAGTTTATCTTTCTCGTGCTCGGATAGACAGGCCACAGGAGTTAACCTTTCCCGCATCGACAGGTTTTACATTGATGAGTGGGCTTGCGACAGAGGTGGCACTGTGGGTATACTTGCAGGCTCCTCATTTTCAGACCCCTTTCCAGTGCTTCTCCAGATCGAGGACCCTACGAGAGGAGAGCGAGGCCAGAGCATCCGGATTCCAGATTGTCTCATAGAGGAGCCCGAGATTGCGACCAGAGTTGAGCAGGTCTGGCAGGAGCTTCAGTTCAGGAGAGGATCGACAGCCAACGATCTTGACAGGGGTTTGCCGGAGATCAGTAGGATGCTCAGACAGGCTGCCCTGGACTGTCTGGAGGCTTTCAGAGAGCAGGAGAGGAGCCTGCGGAGGAGTCTAGCTTCCCTTCAGAGACTTCAGGAGAGGGATCCTACGAGCCCTTGGATTTCAGAGCAGATGGAGTCAGCTCGCACAGAGATCAGATCCATCGATGAGAGGAGGGTGGAGTTCCGATTCCATGCTCGGGCTTCTTTTTGGGGACAGGCTGGAGACAGAGTGACTCGAGATTTCTTTGAGGCGACAGGGCCTCGCTTCAGACGAGAGGGTCTCAGGCGCCTTCGGCAGGCTGATGGCCAGGTAGTGGTGGATCCCCCCAGGGTTCCGGCGATCGCCACAGATTTTTACAGCTCTCTGCTCTCTGCTGAGCCAGCAGATGACAAGGTGAGAGAGGCTCGGGAGGCAGTCTGGAGCTTCACGAGACCGGTTGTGCCGGCCCATTTGCAGCACTCCCTTCTCTCCCGCCCATTTGCAGCACTCCCTTCTCTCCCCCTTCTCGGATACGGAACTGGAGGCGGCTCTTCAGGCACTTCCTCGGGGCAAATGCCCAGGAGAGGACGGTCTCTCAGTGGCTTTCTTCCAGAGGTACTGGGGTCTCTTGCATAGGGGTTTCAGATTGGCATTCCAGGAGATCATGGAGTCGGGAGACATGCCGGACAGCATGGCAGAGGGGTTGATTCACTTGATCCCCAAAGAGGGAGGAGACAGACTGGAGATTAGACAGTGGAGACCGATCACCTTGCTAGGCACGGCCTACAAGGTCCTAGCTAAGGCGATCACCAGGCGGCTTCAGCCTCACCTCCCGGACATCATCCACTCCACGCAGACAGGCTTCATCCAGGATAGGAGCATCCTGGATAACATCTTCTCTTTCTGGGAGGCTACGGCTTTGGCTAGATTTCGGCAAGAGGATCTGGCAGTGCTCCTTCTCCACTTCGAGAAGGCATATGATCGGGTGGACTGGGCCTTCTTGGAAGGCACTATGGAGAGGATGGGCTTCCCCCCTCAGTGGATCCGTGGGGTCTCTGCACTCTACACATTGGCTCATAGCCAGGTGCTGATACAGGGCGTGCGCGGAGAGAGGTTCCAGCTCTCGCGCTCGGTGCGGCAGGGGTGCCCATTGGCGCCCTTTCTTTTTCTTTTTGTGGCGGAGGCCATGAGCACTTTCTTGACGGCACAGGATACAGGTTTGCGGGGCCTCCAGCTCCCCATCCGCACCTCGGAGGAGCTCCTAGACTCGGAGTTTGTGGATGACACTGCTGTCTATCTTCAGGGAGGGGAGAAGAACCTCCGCCGCTTCGCCTCAGCCATGGACAGGTTTTGCAGAGCTTCGGGCGCTTTGATCAACTGGCACAAGTCGTGTGGGTTGTGGGTCAGTTCTGTGCCCCCCCCGACTTGGAGGCCAGTTGATGGGTTTCAGTGGCTGCCCCCCGGCACTACAGTGCCCTATTTGGGATGCTATGTGGGCATTGACATATCTCCGGAGCAGCAGATAGCCCCCCTTCTTCTGAGCATTCGGAAGAAGCTTCTGTATTGGAGTACCGCTCGTTTATCTCTGGCTGGCCGAGTGGTTGTGGCCAACCAGGTTCTGCTTGCTACCATGTGGTACATCACTTCTTGCTGGGCCTTCTCTCGGGCGTGCATTGGCCAGGTGCAGAGGCTCATCAGGAACTTTCTTTGGTCCGGTGGCGACGGGCGGCCCGCCAGGGCCAAGGTGGCATGGGCTGTGATCACTCAGCCGAGGGAGAGAGGCGGCCTGGGCATAGTTGATCCTATTTGTCAGAGCCGAGCTTTGCTTGGCAAGTTGGTGGTTCGTGGCCTCCTACCAGGCGCTGAGCCGTGGAAGGAGTTTCTTGTTTCCAGGATTCTCAGCCGCACTCCTTCTCTTAGCGGCCCCTAGACCCCCAGCATCAGGTGGATCTTTACAGACCAGCGATCCAGAGGAGTGGGCCTTGGCTTCGAGAAGCGTTTTGCAGCTAGCCTTCTGAGGGCCTGGGAGCATCTGAGGCCGTCACTCTTCCAGACTCCCCCGGCACCGATGAGGAGCGCCCGAGGCAGCCATTGATTTGGAACCCCTTGATCCAACTTCCCAGTGGTCATATGGTTGGATCGCGATCTCACGTGTCGTGGGGCCCGTTGAGCTCCGGCCCAGCCCAGTCCCTAGACGACTGGATATGTTTTCAGCAGCTGCCTCTAGAGGTTCAGGATCGCGATCTCACGTGTCGTGGGGCCCGTTGAGCTCCGGCCCAGCCCAGTCCCTAGACGACTGGATATGTTTTCAGCAGCTGCCTCTAGAGGTTCAGGAGAGGAGACTCAGCGGGATGAGGGGCAGAGAGTTGATGAGGCAGGACATTGAGGCGGCCATCCCCCGGGAGTGGCGGACTCCAGTACAAGACCCTCCACCTCCACAGTGGATAGGCGTCTTTACTCGGCATGAGATCCTTCTAACGGTCTGCGGCTCAGCAGAGAGAGTCGACCCACTCACCTTCGAGGTGGGAGAGGGAGGCCAGCTTCAGAGGACCCGACTAGATTTGGATGAGTTCCAGGGTTGTATCTTTCAGAGGGTGCGGGTGGTCGGCTTTCATCAGAGACAGTGGCATGTAGACCCCTCACTGGCCTCGATAGGGGAGGACTATTCTTGGAGATTATGGGCTTGGGACAGCAGGCCTCTTATTCGCCTTCAGTGGGATCCAGGCGAGTGGCTTTGGCGAGATCCCTATTCGGCCCCTACCAGCCCAGGCACCCCATTTTTTCAGTACACAGCGAGGCTGGGGCGGCGGATCCAGAGGCACAGGATAGCGGGCACCCCAGCGGCGGCTGAGCATTGGCGGCGACAGGTGCTCTCCCCTGCCTTCCTTAGGGACTTCTGGCAGCGCCTTTGGGACAGCTTCCGGCCCCGGAAGGTGACGCTTTTTCTCTGGCTTACAGCGCATAGAGGACTGGCTGTGGGGGCTTGGCTAGCTTTTGGCAGACACCCAGCGTCCTGCCCTCGGTGCGGCCATGCACAGGAGTCGCAGCGGCACTACTTATGGGATTGCCCACAGGCACAGCAGGTCTGGCAACACGCTCTCAGGATGGTTTTTGCAGGCTCGCCAGGTGAGATGATGGTGATGTGGGGTGAGGTGGCTTGGGCCACGGACAGCGGCCCGGCCCTTGGATACGAGGACGTCCCTGGCAGTGCGACCATCCAGGTCTCTGACAGGGCGATGGCGGTGGTTCCGACGCCAGACTTCTCTTCGGCAGTCTCCCAGGAGGGGGACGGGCACAGATGGGAGATGATCAGCAGCATGACGGCTTGGCACATATGGAGAGCCCGATGCAGGGAGGCCATAGACCGCCAGGCGACTCCACCGGCGGAGGTCATACAGGCCCTCTGGGTGGACATCATTCACACCTTGAGAGGACACTGGGGGAAACTTCACGGCGACTCGGATCACATGAGAGATTGCCGCAAGGCGTTCCTTCGCACTTGGCAGCCTGGCCCTTTCCTCTTCGCGAGGGGCGAGGATGTCACTTGGCACTACAGGCCTCCAGTTTGGCTCTTCTCACCTCCCGCATGTACTACTAGGTAGCCCCCCCCAGAGAGCGGCCAGCCACGGGGGTGGAGCTCCAGTGTTCACTGTGTTTATTATCCCTCCTTGTGAGGTGAGCTTTGTAGCCTTATGGCGTTTTCTCATTAACTAATAGAAGGATCGTTTCCCCCCTCCCCCCCCCCCCCCCAAAAAAAAAAAAGGAAGATTGCTTATAGCACTTACGCCTCTCCTTGTCCATGTGCCACAGAAAAAAAGTCTGCAAGCTCCCCACTTTATGCAACAGACAAGTGCCTTGTTCCCTAACATGTGTGAGATGTCCTTGCACAAAGACCTCTATAGAATGGAGAAGGATGAGTGCCAAAAAATTTCACATTGGTTACATGAGTGGACTGCTTGGGCTGATCACCGGATATTTCCAACTGTTTTGGGTTGTGTGTGGGTCATGGTAAGCAGAGACTACCAAAACATTGTTGGAGAATGCACAGGCGGAAGCATAAAGTGAACGAGAGAGAGTAGAGATAGCTTGTGGACAAGATCACCTTTTATAATAGCAAACAGCTTTACAATGGCAATAGCCAACAGAAGTGTTTTATAGTGAAGCAAGGAGGCTGGCCGACTACAGGAAGAGCTGGCCGACTGCTCAAGACTTCTAAAAATAGGAGAAAAATAGATAAAATACCCAATAAATAGGGTAAACCTCATAACACTGAGATGCATAATTCTAACACCCCCTCTGCAGCTCATAGTGTGCAAGAGTCTGAAGAAGATAAGCTGATGAAGATGCAACCATGGACCCTCCAACACCACGAATATTGGAATCACCTCGGAGAGAGCACCCGCCAACCTGTTTACTCAAAACAAAATGCCACCACGAACAAAACAGCAAGGAACTTTGCTTGGCTACGAATTCCCACACAAGTGTGTGGTAAACTCCAAGAATAGATGATGATTGCTCGATACACCGCGCCCATAATCCCCAACAGTGGACGGAAAACACATCATGTCCCGAAAGCCTCTAACAATGAACTCGGAACACATCCAGTTCATAATCTCTGCTACACCAAAGATAACCATGTCCTGCCAGATGTCTAATGCTTGGAACTCTGAATCACGGTCCAGTAAGTGGAGCTGCAATCACCCCCCTCTCCCGCCCACAAGCCTCCTTTGGCTGGAAGGCTGAAGCACATGGGGGGGACTACATATATACTAGAAAAGTACACCATCTAGGTCCTCCTGAGTCGGATGTGCCCTGGGAGCCCTAGAAGTGGTACTAGAATAATCTGTATCACTATCGTGTGTTGTGTCTTTGTCCTTTTTCTGAGATGAAGACTTGTCCTTCTTCTTGGACAAACAATCCTTGGACAGATGCCCTCTCTTCCCACAAGAGAAGCAACGACTCCAACCTTTCTTTTGAACTGAAGTAAGTGCCTGATCAAAACTGTTAAGAGACACCTTTATCTTACCCTGAGAAACGAGGACGGACTCTTCCTCCAAGAGTAGGGAGCTAAGATCATCAAAATCCAACTGAGTGGATGTGACCTGGCACCTCAAAGAACGAGAAATCACATCATAGTCCGGGGGAAGCTTGGTGAGAATATGTGCAGCCAGCTGAGCAGAGGACAAAGCACCACCCATTGCCAGTAACTAGTCATGGATAACCTTGGCCTTCATGAGGAACGACTGCATAGAACTGCCTGCAGGAAATAACAAACCATAGAGTTGCCCTTGCAAAGTAACTGCTCTCATCGACGAATCTCGAGCAAAGAGATCCTCCAATTTAGACTATACCTGACGAGCACTGGTGAGAGTTTGCACAGTCTGTGAGACCTCCTATGTGATGGTCCACACAAGCACTAAATATGTCTTAGAATCGCGATTTTCTCCAAGTCTTGTCATTCCACAAGGAATTGCCTAGACCAGAAAACGCAGCCAGGTAGTGAAACGCAGCCACTGTAGGAGACTAATCTACAGCCAAGAGGAGCGGTACAAGCAAACGCACAGCACAGAAGAAGACGGCGAGCAGAATGCAAAGTGTTGGAGCAGCCTGAACTTACGCGAATGATACCATGTTGGAGAATGCACAGGCGGAAGCATAAACTGAACAAGAGAGAGAGTAGAGAGAGCTTGTGGACAAGATCACCTTTTATAATAGCAAACAGCTTTACAATGGCAATAGCCAGCAGAAGTGTTGAACAATGTGCAGGGATTGGATGACATCAAGTGAATATGTGAGGCCCCTTTTATAGTGGCGCAAGGAGGCTGGCCGACTACAGGAAGAGCTGGCCAACTGGCCAACTGCTCAAGACTTCCTAAAAATAGGAGAAAAATAGATAAAATACCCAATAAATAGGGTAAACCTCATAACACTGAGATGCACAATTCTAACAAAAATCGCCCTGTTTGTCACAATTCTCATGAAGGCTTGTTGCTGTGGTGGAGGCTGTCGATGTATTTAGCCTAAGAATTACCAAGCAACGCATCAGGTGCCAACATGAGCACTACACAGATTTTCTAGCGACTTTGATTTGAGACACAAAAGGCTCTGAAAAATCATTGCTTTTACATGTCCAAAAGAAAAAATTTCCTTTCATTTCCAAAAACCTAAATGCTTATTTTGAAGCTTTAGGAACAAAAGGCAACTGTCTTCCAATTTTCAAAATGCCTGACTCATTTTTATGAGAAAAAAAGGGTAAATAGGATAATGATAATCCAAAGTCTTGTTTTCCCTTAACATGGTACTTTTCTTGAGACGCATGCTGTGTCAAGGCCCTCACAGGAAAACCCTCGCCCTAGCACTCAGACCTCACTCCCCATGTGAACAAGAAGATGAATGACGCTTAAGGAACCAGATATCTACCAGAGTGCGGTAGACTAGCAGTCACCCGTCCACTTGTAGTCTAGATGAGAAAACAAAACAGATTGGAGCTAGAGTGCCCAAATCTGAAAACAAAGCGACACCTGTTGGCCCCAAAGCTTGGCGCCCCTTGCGGTATTTCTTTATTCAATTATAATAATATGAATGGCTGAGTACAACAAAAATCAGCCAAGAGTTTACACCTGTATGTCCAATCTGACGACCCCCAATCCTTCTTAGCACAGAGGATCTATGCACACAGATCTGTGTTCCATAATAACACACTGTGCCTCCCTCTGATCAGCCAAGACCACTAAGCAGGGCAGCCATGAGCATACATTTGGCATAACTCAAGTGCATGATACAACATCTCAGCTCATACATACATGTACTGTCCAAACTCTGTCTCAACCCTTGTCAATCTGCCATACCCCTCATCTCACAAGGGGCCAGATAACTCATATCTGCAATAGACATCAAGCAGTAGAAAGAGAGATAGATGAACAGAAACGGAGCTTACCAAATTCAGCTCGTGAAACAGCACTGGAGGAAGCAACGGTACCAATCTGTACTTGCAGGCACTTGTTTCCACAACCCTGCTTCACACATGTGCACGTACTTGCCTGTACCTTCCTCCTTGTGTTCACCTCTATGCTGTCTTTGAAAGTACAGATCTGAAAAACAGCCCCGCACCCGTCTGTACTACCTCGGGATACGTGCCAGGAGTTGTACTTGCAAGCGCAGCCTGCTGTCCACACTTGTACTCGCCTCAATCTGCATAATCAGACCTGTCCAGCGCTTGTGCAACGCCGCCTGCAGCAGTACTTGCTGTACTTGACTGTCCGTACACTGTACGGCAGTCGTACAGTGCTGTACCTGCTGTTGTACCTGCTGGTAGAGCCTGACCAGAACCTGTGCAGCAGAAATCCTTGCAGCTACTCCTATGCGCAGCCAGCAACAGAAGAGAAAGAGGGTACTTGCAGCAGATCTGGCCGTACAGTGCTGTACGGCTGGTTTGCACTCAGAAAAACAGCAACAGCAGCACGACTTCTCCAACGACCCTTCTCTTCCTCTTTTCCACGCTTGAGAACATGCGCATGAAGGCTCCACGACTCTCTTCCCCAAAAGCTAGAGAGAGGGGGCGGAGAGAGAAGCACTCACTCCAAAAGTGGAGTGGCCCTCCTCCCCAAAATAATCCCTAGGGCCCCAAACTTTCAAAGTCCCTAGGGGCAAACTTTAATAAACATTGAAGTTTAATGTTCTAGTTCCCCCCTTCACACCTAGGGATGTCCACACATCTTAAACTCTGTCCGGGCACCCTCCATGTGAATCATAAAATATTCTGACTCTGCAACCACCATGCCCACACTTGTGCTGTTCCATTTTCACAGGGCCATGACACTTATATAGGGGAGTTAGGGCTGGCCGACTGCACTCCTTGTTACGTACCTAGTACTAGTCTTTAGGATTAGTGGTCTAATCTTTTGGGCCTTATCTGTGGGCACCCAAAAGCCGATGGCCCCCAAAATGGAAGGCCAATGGGCTGCCCAAAAGCCCTATAGGATGAACTTATCCATGCCCCCTTGACAAATGGTGTTGCTAGTACCTTTTCCAAGGATTTGCACACACCAAGACCTAGACATTTTACTCTGACATGATGACGAGCACCCAACCAATGACCTAATAAGTACCCAAGATGACACGACGCATTAAGTCATATAAGAGGATTACAATGAGTGCAAAACGGGCATGACATTGACTTGTGCAAGACGTGCACGACTTTGACTACCCCTTAGTGGTACACTGGTGACTCATCCCTGGACAAGAGCTCACAAAATGCCAGATGTATGGCCTTAGGGCCTTGCAGTTGTGTTGGTGTAGTATGTCCATGTAGACTTGTGCCTATGTGCTAGGGGTTTCCAGAGATAGAAAGAAGACTGCGACAGAATCACACATACAGCATACACAAGAGTCCTAAACTACTGCTTGTATTATGTACAAGAAAGAAGTAATACAATTGAAATTTCAAGTACAAGAAAGAAGCAATACAACTGAAATTCAAGTACAAGATGTGGCAAAGAATGAAGACATCAAATCACAGGCCCGTGACCTACTCCTACGGTACACTCCTCACTAGCACTTCGCCTATAGAGAAACACTCTGTGAAGTCCAACTCTGAGGAAAGCAAATGAATATGACGATTTGTTAGCAGTCATCTCCCATTTGTACCATATTACACTATAGGGAGTGAGGGCCTGTGTCAGCCTGTAGGTGTGGCTGGTCAGGTGTAGGGAGTGAGGGCCAGTGTTGTGGGTGTGCCCGCCCATATATGAGTTTCTCCATTTTTTTCCCATTGTCCATTTTCCTAGTTGTGGGGGTGATGTTTTCCATGTATCAGTCTGTAGGTGTGGCTGGCCAAGTGGGACCCATTTTTTTCTATTGGCCGACTTGTTGGTTGCTAGCCGACTTGATTTCTATTGGCCAACTTGTGTTTATGCTGGCCGACTGGATATTATCCAGTCATGGGGTTGTCCAAGGGCTTTCGGCCTGTTTTGTAGTGGCCGACCAGCAACCCTAGCCCATATATATGTGGGCCTTGCCCCCCCAATCAGTCTTGTACCGGATTCAGGTGTATATAGCAAAGTTTATACAACCTTCTCCTCTCTTGCATTTTTGTACTTTCTACACAGAGAGAAGGGGGAGAGAGAGAGAGAGAGAGACATATGTGGGGATAAGTCAACTCACAGAATGAGTGTGTGACTCCCCTATCACATGTATATTTGCTCTAGTACACAGTGTGCACTTAGTACATTAAAAGTACTAAGTGTACTATGTACTATAAAACTTATGGACTAGTACACACTATAAGGGTGGGCATAATGCCTTTACCCCAACAACCTCCCACTTAAAGGCAGTGTGCCCTTAAGTAAAGGAAAAGAAAAAATCAGCATGTACATGATAATATACAAGGCCATATCAAGGCTGAAACTGGCCTCATCCAATGCCCATCAAGTGTCTGCAATGAGCAAACCGCTCTGGAGGCAAACTCTTTGTCAACAGATCAGCCGGGTTGTCATCCGTATGAATCTTAACAAGCTGAATTTGCTTGTTCTCTATCACCTCTCTGATGAAGTGATACTTCACATCCACATGCTTCGTCTTTGCATGAAAGGCAGGGTTCTTTGCCAACTGGATGGCACTCTGACTGTCACAATGCAACAATGGAATATCCCCTGTATAACCCAAATCAACCACTAACCGAGATAGCCATAATGCCTCCTTGCAAGCCTCTGTGGCTCCAATGTACTCGGCCTCTGTAGTAGATAAGGCAGTGCACTTCTGCATCCTGGATATCCATGACACAGCACCTCCTGTGAATGTAAACACATAACCGGTAGTAGACTTCCAGTCATCTGGATAACCGGCATAATCCGAATCCGTGTAACCATGCACTAATGCATCCTGTTTGCCAAAGCATATGCACATATCCTGTGTGCCCTTCACGTATCTCATGACACCTTTCACTGCTTCCCAATGCTTCTTGCCAGGGTTGGCCATGTATCGAGAAACCACTCCCACTGCAAATGCAATGTCTGGCCTGGTAGCAACCATGGCATACATGAGACTGCCACAAGCTGAAGCATACAGAATCTTGGCCATGTCAGCCCTGTCACTATCCGACTGTGGGCTGTCCATAGCATTGAGTTTCACATATGGAGGCAAAGGAGTACTAGTCTTCTTCCCTCCCATCCATATTGAACCTCTGCAAAACTTTGCCAATGTATTCCTTCTGAGACAAATACAACACATGCTGATTTCTGTCCCGAAGCATCCGCATACCCAAAATGTGATTTGCATCACCCAAATCCTTCATATCAAAGGTTTGATGCAGCCTCTTCTTCAAGGCATCCATCTCTTTACGAGATTTCCCGGCAATCAACATATCATCAACATACAAGATGAGGATCAATAGACTGCCATCCAAAGCTTTCTTTGTGTATAAGCAGTGATCTATGTCACTTCTCCTGAAATCCTGGGATTTCATGAATGTATCAAATTTATGATACCATTCCCTTGGTGCCTGTTTGAGCCCATAAAGACTCTTTTTTAGCTTGCATACAAGCTTCTCCTTTCCATTTACTGCATAACCCTCTGGCTGTTGCATATATATCTCCTCATGGAGATCACCGTGAAGAAAAGCAGTCTTCACATCCATCTGAATCAAATCCAGATCATCATGTGCAACCAAAGCTAATACAGCTCTAAGTGTGGTCATTTTGACCACTGGAGAGAAGATCTCATCAAAGTCCACACCATATTCTTGCTTGAAGCCCTTAGCCACTAACCTGGCTTTGTATCTTGGCTTTGCATCAGGTGCAACTTTGAGCCTGTAAACCCACTTGCATGGCAAAACCTTCTTGCCTGTAGGCAAATGCACCAACTTCCATGTTCCATTTTTGTGCAGAGAATCCATCTCTGACTTCATAGCACGCTCCCAAAGAGCCTTGTCTGCCCTCTGTAAAGCCTCCTTATAACATGAGGGCTCCCCACAGTCAGTGAGCATCAAGTAGTCAACCCCTGGAACAAACCTGTCAGGGGCTCTGGAGGATCTTGTGGACCTCCGTACCCAATGACCATCACTTGCAGGTTGCTGTCCAGCCTGCATATCACCTATTGGTGGCTCCTGTTCCATGCCATAAGGTTGAAAGATCATGCCCGGTATCTCCTCTAACTGTGGGATATCCATAGGGATATCTTCTGCCATCTCTGGCTGTCCATTTGGACCATTTTCAGCACCATTTAAGGACTGGTTTTGTTACTGTAATGGCTCCCTTGGTTGTTGTCCATGATGTCCATCATCATCAAAGATGACTCTGCCAGGCTCCTGTTACCTTGCAGGCTCCTTATACATGCATGTTTCATCAAAAATGACATCATTGCTGTGTATAATCTTTCTATTCACTGGATCCCAAAGTCTAAACCCCATTTCACCTCTGTCACCATATCCTAGGAATATGCATTTGTGAGACTTAGGATCAAGTTTGGTGCGTATTTCCTTGCGTATGTGCACGTACGCAACACAACCAAACACTCTCAAGTGCTTGTAGGACGGAGGCTTCCCTGTCCATACTTCCTCTGGCACTTTCCCACCAAGCCTCGTGTTAGGTGACCTGTTTATAAGATGAACGGCTATCATAACAGCTTCAGCCCAAAAACCATGAGGTAACGCAGCATGTGACAACATAGAACGGACCTTCTCCTGAATGGTCCCGTTCATCCTCTCTGCTCTCCCGTTTTGTGGGGGATCATAAGGAGTAGAGAGCTCCCTCTTGATGCCTTTAGCATCACAAAAGTCCTGAAACTGTTTGGACATATATTCTCCACCATTGTCGGAACGCAAAGCCTTCAGTGTTTTGCCAATTTGATTCTCAACATGAGCAACAAACTTCTCAAACACTGAGAATGTATCACTCTTCAAACAAAGAGGATAAACCCACACCTTGCGTGTGGCATCATCTATAAAAGACACAAAATATTTTGCCCCTCCCAAAGAAAGCTGAGGCATCTCACATACATCTGTATGCACAAGCTCTAACTGAGCATCTTTCTGTCCAAGAGCTTTCTTGTGGGGGCACTGGAGTTGCCTGCCATATATACAATGCTCACAAAACTGAAAACTTGAGAACTTTAGAGAAGGCAAGTAACCAAAACGAGACAATTGCTCCATTCCTTTGACACTCATGTGTCCCAACCGGCTATGCCACATCGAGATTTCCGACAGCTCGGTTGCATTTACATTAGCATGGTGAGAAACACCAGCATGCATGAAGTAAAGAGTGTCCACCTTAGAGCCTCTGGCAACAACCAGTGAGCCCTTACTAATCTTCCACTTTCCACGACCAAATGTGGTAACATAATCAGCATCATCAAGCTGTCCTGTAGAAAGCAGGTTCTTCTTGATCTCAGGCACATGCCTGACATCATGGAGCATAAGCTGTGAGCCATCTGAAAACACAAGCCTCACATCACCTCTGCCAAGAATCTTGCATGCATGGTTGTCACCCAAATAAACTACTCCTTCATTGCCAGCAGTATACCTAACAAACAAGTCTCTGCAACCTGTGACATGAAAGGAGGCACCTGAATCAATGATCCACGAGTGCATACCATGACCATCTCCAGCAAGAAGTGAATGGGCATCAAGTGAAGACGTGAATAGAACTTCATCCTCACTGTCACCTGCATGTGACACATTGACTTTTTCAATCTTGACTCCACTTTTGCCCTTTGGCTTTGCATCTTTGGCTTCATCTTTGTCTTTGTCTTTTCCTTTGCCCTTTTCCTTTTGATCATTCTTCCATTTGTAGCATTGCTTTTTGATATGTCCCTTCTTGCCACAATAATGGCATTCCAAGTCCTTTTTGGAGCGGGACTTGCTCCTTCCCCGTTCTTGGCTTTTACCCCTTTGCTGGGATCTCCCACGTGCATTCATTGCATTGGACTTTCCAACAGAGTTGTTCTTCCTGTTCATCTCCTCTTGAAGGAGAGCACCCTCCACATCTGCATATGACAGCATAGCATTTGAATTGCTAGTGGCTATCCTGAATGTGTCCCAACTCTCTGGCAAAGTGCATAAGAGAAAGGTGGCTTTGAACTCATCGTCCATTGCCAACTTTTGATTGATGACCTGGCTGACAACACCATTAAACTCATTTAGATGGGCTGTCATAGACGCCCCTTCCTTCATTTGAAGACCTATGAGTTTCTTCAACCAATACACTTTGCTTGAGGCACTTTGCTGGGCATACAAGTCTTGCAATCTTTGCCACATTCCCCAAGCTGTCTTCTCTTCACGTATGCTGAAAAGTAAAGTGTCTGACACAGACAACATGATGGTGGATCTTGCCAGCTCATCCATATCTTCCCATTCTTCAGCAGTAAGAGAAGCGGGCATTACACCCCTTTCTTTGATGGGCTTGTGCTGCTTCTTCTGGAGCAACACATTATAGCACTGGGTTTGCCAAATGTCATAATTATGTGAGCCTTCAAGCTTCTTGATGTAAAGCAATGAAGAGCTCTCACCTGTGGTTGCCATAGTCAATGCCTGACTCCCTGCAAGATGTGCAAACACTGCACCAAAGCACACAAAGTGCTCACAGTTGTTCTCCCAAAGTTTATCTCCCACTGCAGAAGCACGAATGCAACTCTCCTCCCACTGAATGTGATAAAATCACCAAAATCTGGTTGCTGCAGATTTATGACAGCACCTTAGATGTGCTCTGTTCCCCTTCCAAAACACTGTACAACAGTTCTAAGTGCTCACCAATGATGTACCAAATCTGTACCGGCAAGTACAGCAGCTGAAAATGAACCTTTTCCTCACTCAAATCAATGTACAGCCATGCCAAAACTTGTACAAAGTTGTACCAAATCTGTACCAACAAGTACAGTATCAATAAATGCTCTCCTGGCTGTCCAAATGAGTGGAAGTCAGACCTTGACAGTCCTCACCACTGCATACAACAGTCCCGGACAGAAATTGGGCAAAAGCCCCTTGACTGCAAGTGGATTTCTGAGAGTTCAAGGCATAAAAGTCTTCCCTGCTGCTTTGCCAAGCTCAACAAGCACAAATTCTTGAAAAGCCCCTTGATTCAATTCTGATCATGAATGGTACATTAATGCACATGAAGGCATCCAGAGTCTTCACAATGCTTCCCCCTTGGCCACATATACATCCAATACATAAAGCCCCTTGATTTACTGACACATTAAGTGCTTGACAGGCATCAACACATTGCCCAAAGCATCAAATGCCAGTGCCTGCATGCAAATCAACCCAATTGGCACAAAAGCCCTTTGACTTGCACTCCAAATTCCTGCAATTTTGCCCCAAATGCCCAATGGCACAATTACATCAAAAGCCCCAAATTTTGACACCCAATTTCCTGCAAATTGACCCGGAATGTGACCAATGTCACCCAATTTTGCCAATTTTGCTCAAAATCTGAGCCATTTGGACCTGTACCTGCTCAATTGATGAAAATGAACAAGCAAATCCCAAAATTGAAGGCAAATACCTCTGAAATCAGATGATTTCTGTTGCAGAAAAGGGGAGGGGCGTCAAATTTGCTGCTGCTGTGCAGACTCGTGCTGAAGCTATATTCGTGCTTCTTGCTGGTCAGGCTTCTACAATTAGTGCAACAGGGCACAGGTAGATTGCTTCAAGAGCCACAGGAAGCAGCAACAGTCACAGCTCGCGATGGTGGGCACAGCTAGCGATGGTGTTGTCAATGGGCGGCGAAGGGCAGTTGCAGCAGCACTGAACAGTAGTAAGAGGCGGCGGGACGTCCACGGGGACACGTAAACGTGCCCCAAATTTTTTTTTTGATGGCGTCGCACAAAACGGAGAGATCGTGGGCCTTTTCCAACAGTCCCCCACGACGCTTCGAAAAAAAAAATCACCTGCCGTGTATTCGCGCATCCGCCCAACGCCTGCGTGCGCTTATTGACCACCTGCCTGCGACTGGTTCAACGACTCTCTTGGTTGGGAGCAGAGAGCCAATTGAACGTGGATAGCTGGCACTCAGAGGCCTTGCAAAGCAGCTGCTAGAGAGTCGTGCTGTCAAGGGAGTGCAGGCGAGGCAGAGCTGCAGAGGCCATGAACTGTGTTGTAGGCTCTGATACCAGTTGAAGGAGCTGAGAGTTAGGGTTTCATGTGGGAGACATACACAGAGAGAAGGGAGAGAGAGAGAGAGAGAGACATATGTGGGGATAAGTCAACTCACAGAATGAGTGTGTGACTCCCCTATCACACATGTATATTTGCTCTAGTACACATAGTGCACTTAGTACATTAAAAGTACTAAGTGTACTATGTACTATAAAACTTATGGGCTAGTACATACTATAAGGGTGGGCATAATGCCTTTACCCCAACACTGTACGGGATGTGGAGAAGAAGGTATAAGGCAGCATCACTGTTGGACAGCCACCTTGCATTGAGCCTCTTCTTCATATTTTTTTTTCCACCCACCCTCCCTTCACAAGACCACGTGAACCCCCGAGATGGCAAATTTGCTCGAGATGGCAAAGAAACATGTGAAGATCCCCACTCTCCCGACGTTCCCGATGGACCAACAATTGGATGAGAACAACTATGGCATCTAGAAGGTAATGATGGAGTCTGTCTTGGAGTCTTATGATTTAGCTGATTTCATTGTGGTTGGAGTTCCAAGGCCAGAGTTGGAGGAGGAGATTTCACTATCCACCAAGAAAGAGCAGGAGGCAAAGGCTGTTACATGCATTGAGCTTGATCGTGTGATAACGCACAACAAGGCCTTCTTTATACCTTTATGTGGTGAGAATCTTTAGCATCAACTTTAGAGAGTAGAGAGAGAGAGAGAGAGAGGCAAGAGAGTTAGAGAGAGAGACCCACGCTGACTGCTTCCACACATGCAGCCTCCTGGCGTAGAGAGCCTCCCATCTGACCCTCGTTTGACTGCCATATTGTCTGCAGAGAAACTCTTGCCTGACGCCTGCCTAACTACTTTTGCACCATAACACTTCAACTGCTTCTTGTTCCTAGCTGACTACTTCCTGTCCTTGGTGTCTTTTCTCCTGAGCTTCATCTTCAACATTTGGCAAAGATGAACAATCTTGCACTGTCTCCTGTATTGCCTTTTCACTGTCCACATGTTGAAGCTTTTGATGTGACAACCACGAGCTCGCCTCCTTGAGAAAGTCGACAATATCCCGGCAATGGAACCATGAAACCGGCCTTCAAAAATCTGACGAGCGGTGAAACAAACACTCGCACACAAAACACTTCATCACCCATGAGAAAAAAACGCAGTGGCGCCCCTTGCGGTATTAATCTTAACTTGATCCTCTGTATCCAAATCTCGTAAGCAAAACCTCCTTGCGGAGAGAGAGAGAGAGAGAGAGAGAGAGACCCCTTGGCTGTTAGCCCCTAGAGAGCCTCCCATCTGACCCTCGTCTGACTGCCATATTGTCTGCAGAGAAACTCTTGCCTGACGCCTGCCTGGCTAACCATCACTGGTTGCCCCTCTGGTTGCCTGCTTGGCTACCCTATACTGCCCATCTGTAGTCCACAACCGGCGGTAGCATCACCCCTGGCGGCAGCAACGGCTCATCTGGCGGTAATAGCTGGCAGCAACAACACATGCAATAGCATCAGTGCAGCAGCAACAGTCCCGACGGTGACGGCGGTAGCTGGCGGGGGCGGCACCAGCGGCACCCCTGTACCCGACAGCGACCCGACTATACCCGACGACAGCGTAGCAGCTCTGTACCCGGCTATAGCGCCACTGTACATGGCGGGAGCAACGGTTGTACCTGGCGGCGACGCGCAGCAGTAGCTCGCGGCGGCGGCGTGGCAATACCTTGCAGCAGCGACGCGGTGGCGGTACCCGACTGCAGTGGCGGCAGCGTAGCGGTACCCGACTGCAGCAGCGGCAGCAGAGCGATACCCGACTGCAGCGACGATGCGGCGGCGGTAGCGGCAGTACCCAACGACAGCTGCGACAACTCCTGGCCCGATGGTTGTACCTGTACCCGACAGCGCGGCACTGTACCCGACGGCACGGCTGTACCTAGCGGCCACCTTCCCACACGGCGATCACCCACGGCTTCACCACCACCCTTCAACTCACCACACTTTGAATCTCCACCACCTTCCCTTATATAAAGAAAGAAGCGTTTTTCATAAAAACGCCAAAAAGCAAAGTATTAAAAATGCAAAGTTCCGGCAGGAAGAATGCAGTAGGGTAGCAGATGGAGTGGTTTGCAACAGGCGAAGCTAGAGGATGCAGTCCCTCAGGGTAGGTACGCAGACCCAGTACCTCAGTAAGCTCTCAGATTAGTTCCAAAGGCCTAGCAACAGGCATGATCAGTTCCGGCAGGTGACCCACCGCTATGTCAAGGTTAAGGAAAAGCAGGCATGGGGACAACAGTGAACAAATGCTCAATTCTTTATCAAAGACTTGGAAGTGGAGATCAAGAGTGAAGGTGTTCAGAACCAAAAAATATCAACCAGTAGAAGTCAGTGTAAGAATGGGTACTATGCTGAGATACTCACTTAGAAATGCTGCAAGAACTGTACAACACTGTATATGGACAGCAAGCATAAAGGAGAAAAGAAGATCACTGCTGAATATCACCAGAAAAGGTAGTACATCATGTGGAGCAGCATGAGGGAGGTCCCGTAGATGCTGCCTATCATTGCAGAAGCTGAAAAATGAGATGATAATGATGCTAAGCCAAGCCACCTATATATATGTGGGAGAAGAGCTCGTCGGCCAGCTGTAGCAGGCCGATAGCTTGGCTGTAGCAAAGAAATGCTAAAAATGCCTTAAAAATACCCAAAAAAATGGTAGAAAAAATGCTGAAAAATCTCTGTTAAGATATGCCAATGAAGGGCTTCATATGGAGCCAAATACAAGCATGAATATGCATGAGAAAGTCCATCTCGGAATGAAATAATTTCCAACACCTCCTCTTCAGTGCCAGATGGGTGGACCAACTCCGGCACGCTACAAAAAATCCTCCAAAGAGTCTAAAGGAACAACCTCCTCATAAAAGGCACAAAGCTCGGGAAGATATGGTACATCTGAATATCGAGAAGTTCTCCGAAAGAAGCCACAAGAAGATCGAGAAGATATCGAAGACGAAACAACAGGATCAATCTGGAGAGAGAAGCCCTCGGGAGATGGAACCATAGATGACTCCGAAAAATGTGGTACCTCCTCTATATCTGCAACAAGTATTGGGACCGAAGTAGAATCCTCCTCTGAAGGAGGAGGAAATGAAACAACCACTGGAACAAACTGATCATCAGTGATAGCGGAATTTGCGAGGTTCGAAGTAGGAACAGGCTCCAAGATAGTGGAAGATGCCTCCTCTGAAACATAAGAAGGAGAAGCAACTGCCAGCAGAGAAGCCGCCAAAGTAGGAAGCTCCAAAATATGTAAGGATATCTCAACAAAATCATCCACCTGCTCTGTAGAAGAACCATTGTCCTCCTCTGAAAGAGAGGAGAGAAAATCTGCAATAATAGCATCAGCATGTAACAGCACAAGAGAAGGAAGATACTCATCCAAAGGGATTAGAGGAACTCATAAGGTTGCTGTCAGAAACTCCTGTAAACAATCCTCTAGGGCACTGACTTCTGAATCAGAAGTCTCCTGTGTGACCACCAAGATGGACTCATCCTGCACTTATGAAGATGAAAGAACAGGGGGATCATAGACAGCAAGAAAAGCATCTTAGCATGAGACTTCGTACTCTCCTCTGTCGTTGGTGAAGTATCTGAGCCACCTGTCGTTGGTGAAGTATCTGAGCCATCTGTCGTGGGTGAAGTGTCTGAGTGTAACATGCGGAAGCTTTGGAGAAGATCGGTAACTTCAATGCTCAGAAATCAGCACACTTTTCGCAACGGAATTAACGCACAAACTCAATGAAGATGTGCAGAAAATAGAGAGAGGAGAGAACACGGTATTGGGTCCCAAATACCCTCTATAGGGCCCCAACCACGAATGGTGTATTTGCTTTATTAGAATGATGTAAATCTGAAAAGAAAATACAGAAATCTTGACCTTTCTTGGCTGAGAAATCTCTTCCCTTGACCTGCAGTCCTTCACCCCTTTGCTTTAGCAACTCCTTGGCTTGTCTGGCCCTGGTTTGCCTTGGCTCTTGGTGAAAAATGAGATAACACAAAGGGATTGTGGGCTCACTATTTATACTACTCCATAAAAGCAGTCGGCCAGCATTATATCCAATCGGCCAGAATAGTTTTTGTCCCACGACTGTAAATCAGCATTAAATGCTGAATAATTCAGATAAAATCCAGCGCTTCTTTCCCTTGTTGGCTGGGCATCATGCGCATGCTTCTACATGGGCTGGACACTGTTTTGCAAACAGTCTGGGGGCTGGGCAGCCTGTATGGGCTGCCCCATACCTGCCCTACAGCCATACAACGGCTGCATCTCCTGAATGTTTGCCCTTAGCCTGCCCCTAGGGCTGTCCTACAGCCCCTCCATGGCTGGTGGGTTCAGCCAGGGCCTTCCTGGCCCTCATGGGGGTGGTTTCACACTATCCCCATGCCCACACAAGACCCGGGGTAGCCCTATGGGCTGGCCCCTATTCGTAAAAGCAAACCCTAACTATCTACACAATGATCTGGCATCCGGTACCATACCAAATACACAGAATCATTGACATCATTCCAGAGGGAGACTCACAGCGCGGACTGGCACTGTTTCATGTGCAGGACAGTGCACACCTGACCTTGGACTCCTATGCAAGTCAATGCACACCTGACCTCGGACGACTGAGGTGGATCCCTGGCTGACTCGTCCCGGACTGAGCTCACATGGGACCAGTTTACCATCCCAGGTCCGTATCAGATAAGCCTAATTGCAGACATAAAGTCGAAATTCTATTGGCAAACTAAAGGACTGCTTGCGCATTCTAACGCGCTCCCTTGAACTCATCTTCGAGTCGCTCAAGGTAGTGGGGCGGTAGAAACCGCTGCTTAAGATCGCGGACAAACTCGTCCCCCACATAAGCTGCCATACCAAATCTGGTGTGGGCATGAGCCCACTGAGTCCACCAAGGAATGGCCTCACCTTCCAAGTACCAACTAGCTAAGATCACTCTGTCAGTATCTGTCTTTCTAACTGCAGCAAAGTAAGCTTCAAACTGATGTCACCATGAATAAAGAGTTGTGGGATCGAGTTTACCATTATACTTACTGAAATTCATTTTCTCGAAAAAATTATTCGAGGGCGCCGCCGGTGTCAATCTGACGTCCAAAGCTGCTAGGTAACGCTCATGTTCCACGCGTCGCATGGCTTCATCTTCACGTTGTCGAATCTCCAATGCACACATCTGCAACTCAAGCAAAGAGCTCAGTTGCAGTCGTGACCCCGCGAGAGGGTCCCTGTGTCGAGGATCTGGAATCTGGGATACGGAAGGAGAGGGAGGAGAAGATGGAAAACTCGACGCTGGAGAACGAGTACGTTCTTCCAGAGCCTCAATCTGCGCCTTCTGCTCTTCCAACTTGGTCATCTGGTCTGCGATTGCTCGCATCATCTGTTGGAACATCTCTGCTACACTCAAGCTTGGTGCCCTAGCTGGGCTGCCTGGTGCACTCTGGTCCCAAGGTTCTTGGTCTCTCTCGTCGTCGAAGCTCACAATAGCAAGAAAACGCAATTCCTTTCCTGAGCGCAATCTGACCATCCACTATGTGTGTGGGAGACGTCCGGAAGCTTCCAGAGGCTGAAAACCAACCGTCCTTCGAGGGACAAGAGTCACTCCAAAGGGAGGAGTCGACCGACATCTAAAAACCAACCACACAAGCGAGAAAAAATTATGGTTTCTTTGTTGAATCTTTGCACTTGAAGTAGGCTCTGATACCACTGTAACATGCGGAAGCTTCGGAGAAGATCGGTAACTTCAATGCTCAGAAATCAGCACACTTTTCGCGACGGAATTAACGCACAAACTGAATGAAGATGTGCAGAAAATAGAGAGAGAGGAGAGGACACAGTATTGGGTCCCAAATACCCTCTATAGGGCCCCAACCACGAATGGTGTATTTGCTTTATTAGAATGATGTAAATCTGAAATGAAAATACAGAAATCTTGACCTTTCTTGGCTGAGAAATCTCTGCCCTTGACCTGCAGTCCTTCACCCCTTTGCTTTAGCAACTCCTTGACTTGTTTGGCCCTTGTTTGCCTTGGCTCTTGGTGAAAAATGAGATAACACAAAGGAATTGTGGGCTCACTATTTTACTACTCCATAAAAGCAGTCCGCCAGCATTATATCCAGTCGGCCAAAATAGTTTTTGTACTACGACTGTAAATCAGCATTAACTGCTGAAAAATTCAGATAAAATCCAGTGCTTCTTTCCCTTGTTGGCTGGGCATCATGCACACTCTTCTACATGGGCTGGACATTGTTTTGCAAACAGTCTAGGGGCTGGGCAGCCTGTATGGGCTGCCCCATACCTGCCCTACAGCCATACAAAGGCTGCATCTCCTGAATGTTTGCCCTTAGCTTGCCCCTAGGGCTGTCCTACAGCCCCTCCATGGCTAGTGGGTTCAGCCAGGGCCTTCTTGGCCCTCATGGGGGTGGTTTCACACTATCCCCATGCTCACACAAGACCCGGGGTAGCCCTATGGGCTGGCCCCTACTCCTAAAAGCAAACCCTAACTATCTACACAATGATCTGGTATCCGGAACCATACCAGATACACAGAATCACTGACATCATTCCAGAGGGAGACTCACAGCACGGACTGGCACTGTTTCATGTACAAGACAGTGCACACCTGACCTTGGACTCCTGTGCAGGACAATGCACACCTGACCTCGGACGACTGAGATGGATCCTTGGTAGACTCGTCCCGGACTGGGCTCACATGGGACCAGTTTACCATCCCAGGTCCTGCAGCTTCTGTACACAGATGTGACATGTCTACGCGGCATCCAAGTGCAGGATGCACGTGACACTGAGCCATCGGAGGAGGACTCCTGCTTTGCTTTAGCTTTGGCTTTAGCTTTGCGAGAAGCAACCTGTCTAGCAAAACATTTGGCCTCTGAATGACCAAGTCGGCCACAAAACTCACAAGAATCCTTCGTCCTGGAACCCTCGTCGTCGTCAGAAGATGACTTTGTGGTGACTTTCTGCTTGTTGTTGAAGTTCCCTTTTCCGCCTTTGCCTTTGCCCTTGCCCTTGTTAGAGGCAACAAAAGCAGATTCCGACTTGCCTTTTTTGCGAAGCATGCACTTGTCGTGGAGATAACTCACGACTTCCTCAAAAAGGAGGAGAGGATCACGGAAATAAATATTATCCCTAAAAGAATCAAAGGAAGCAGGCAACTTACCAAGAAGTTTATGGATGGGATTGTTGATGGTGCTCCCATACTCCTCAAGTTGTAGCTTGATACGGGAGAACTGTCCAATCTTCTCAATCAAGTTATCTGACTCAGTGATGGTAAGCTTCTCCAGATCTGACTCCAATTTGACAATCTTCACTGTCGAAACTCTCCCATACCTCCTCTGGAGGATCTCTGTCCACATCTGATGAGCATTACTCCGAGAGAAGACAAACTGTGCCTGTATGGATGGAGTATCTGACTCCAATTTGACAATCTTCACTGTCGAAACGCTCCCATACCTCCTCTAGAGGATCTCTGTCCACATCTGATGAGCATTACTCCGAGATACGACAAACTGTGCCTGTATGGATGGAGTATCTGACTCCAATTTGACAATCTTCACTGTCGAAACTCTCCCATACCTCCTCTGGAGGATCTCTGTCCACATCTGATGAGCATTACTCCGAGAGAAGACAAACTGTGCCTGTATGGATGGAGTCATGCAATGGATGATGATAAGACGAGCCCGAGCATCCAATATGCTTTGCAAAGCAGGGTCCACCAAGTGAGGTGTGGAGATAGCCATCCACACACCGGCTCCTTCCAGCAACAACTGAGTGTAGAAAGACCCAAGTATGATAGTTGGTTGCTGTAAGCTTCATGGAGTCACTGACTTGGGGACGGTTGTAGGATGGTATGTGGGCAAGGGTGGGAGCAAGACCTCGATGAGAGAAACTCAGAGAGGAAAGATTGGGAATAGGAACCACCTGTGGAGCGGCAGGAGCAGGGGATCCAGGTTGTGATGGAGCGGGAGAAGAGATAGGAGAAGGAATGGTTGTAGGGAAGTGGTCGAGGGTGGGAATCTGAAAATAGAAGAAGCAAACTATCTCAGAGTTCCTATCCTCAGCACCTATGAAGAGGGTTTCAGCTAATAAAAGTAAAAATGCAGAAAACGCAGCCTACAATAGCAAGAAATTGCAGCACTTGAGGCAGTCCCGCAGCTCCACTGTAAAAAGCAGGTTACTGATGAAGAAACACAGCAGTAAACAGCTCCTATATGCTGTAAACAGTCAACAGCAGCATGGGAAAAGAAACGCAGGTCCCTATAGATGTTTCCCGCTCTAATACCATGCAAGAATGGGTACTATGCTGAGATACCCACTCAGAAATGCTGCAAGAACTGTACAACACTGTATATGGACAGCAAGCATAAAGGAGAAAAGATGATCACTGCTGAATATCACCAAAAAAGGTAGTACATCATGTGGAGCAGCAGGAGGGAGGTCCCGTAGATGTTGCCTATCACTGCAGAAGCTGAAAAATGAGATGATAATGATGCTAAGCCAAGCCACCTATATATATGTGGGAGAGGAGCTGGTCGGCCAGCTGTAGTAGGCCGACAGCTTGGCTATAGCAAAGAAATGCTAAAAATGCCTTAAAAATACCCAAAAATGGTAGAAAAAATGCTGAAAAATCTCTGCTAAGATATGCCAATGAAGGGCTTCATATGGAGCCGGATACAAGCATGAATATGCATGAGAAAGTCCATCTGGGGATGAAATAATTTCCAACAGTCAGTAAGCAATAGAATTTAAGTCAGAAAGTAGTAGCAGTTCAAGGTCAAGTCCAAGGAGGAAGGATGACAGAGTTCCACCCCGTCATCAAGTTTAGCAGAAGGGAATGTCACGTGCACGCCCGTGCCATGGCTTAATCTTGAGCATGAACTATCCAATCCCTGATTAGTGTAGCAATGTCATTAGCATCAGCATCAACATCAGCATCAAAAGCATCTTCATCAACATTGACATCATTAGCATGGTCATCAAGTTTCAACTTGATCATCATCAATAGTGTCACTTCAGCATTAGCATCATCATGATAAGCAGCACAGCATCTTAATCATCATCATCAGCATAGGGATAGTATGGGGCCTGTCGGCTGGCATCAATGCTCTATACAGCAGGCGGCTAGAGCTTCAACAATGGCCGACTTCTGGTCGGTATCAAAAGTGCAGCATTAAATGAAGAAGACACGTGTTTGTCAGGTATTCTTGCCGACAGCATAAAAGATGACCGACTGCAGCATTCCCCATATGTATATATAGCATAGAAGTTTAATCAATTCAGTCACTTCAGTCACTTACTTCATAAATCATTTCATTCATCTCTAGCATCAATAGACTCATGTAGGAGGGGCCAGGTCACCCCTACGGGGCCATAGGCTTGAATCATGTACAAGCATTAGTCACCTTTTTGTACCATAGTAATACAAAAAACCTGAACACTAATCTCTCTTCTTCTCTCTCCTCTGTGTCTTAATCAAAAGTTAATTAGCATCAATGTTCTTAAGTATGCTTAGGGTTGTGGATCAGTACAGCAAGGCTTCCACGCATGCAACATTGGTATCAGAGCATTCAAGCTCAGCCCACTACGCTATGTCCCTAGGAAGGTGAAAAGTTCCTGTAGGAAGGATGCAGCAGGGTAGCAGATGGAGTGGTCTGCAATAGGCAAAGCTAGAGGATGCAGTCCCTCAAGGTAGGTACGCAGACCCAGTACCTGAGTAATCTCTCAGATCAATTCCAAAGGCCTAGCAACAGGCATGATCAGTTCCGACAAGTGACCCACCGTTGTGTCAAGGTTAAGGGAAAGCAGGCATGGGGACAACAGGGAATAGATGCTCAATTCTTTATCAAAGACTTGGAAGTGGAGATCAGGAGTGAAGGTGTTCAAAACCAAAAATATCAGTCAGTAGAAGTCTCGGTAAGCAATAGAAGTCAAAGTCAGAAAGTAGTAGCAAGGAGGAAGGATGAGAGAGTTTCACCCCATCAATAAGTTTAGCAGAAGGGAATGTCAAGTGCACGCCCGTGCCATGGCTTCATCTTGAGCATCAAGTGTCTAATCCCTGATTAGTGTAGCAGTGTCAGTAGCATCAGCATCAGAAGTATCTTCATCAACACTGACATCATCATCAACATGGTCATCAACTTGATTGTCATCAACAATATCACATCAACATTAGCATCATCATGATAAGCAACACAACCTCTTAAATTTTAATCATCATCATCAGCATAGGGATATAGTATGGGGCCTATCGGCTGGTAGCCCATGCTCTGTCGGCTGGCATCAATGCTCTATACAGCAAGCGGCTAGAGCTTCAACAGTGGCCGACTTCTGGTAATGAAGAAGACACGTGTTTGTCCAGTATTCTCGCCGACAACATAAAAGATGGCCGATTGCAGGATATATATATATATATATATATATATATATATATAGCATAGAAGTCTAATCAATTCAGTCAGTTAGTTCAAAAATCATTTCATTCACCTCTAGCATCAATAGACTCATGTAGAAGGGACCAAGTCACCCCTACGGGGCTGACCATAGGCCCGAATCATGTACAAGCATAGTCACCTTTTTGTACCATAGTAATACAGAAAACCTGAACACTAATCTCTCTCTTCTTCTCTCTCCTCTCTGTCTTAATCATAAGTTAATTAGCATCAATGTTCTTAAGTATGCTTAGGGCTATGGATCAATACAGCAAGGCTTCCACGCATGCAACAAGAGGTCACCATAGTGGGAGTGGTAAAGGTTCTTCCTGACCGCAAACAAACCATCCACTGTGTAAGGGAGACGTTTCTAATTGCGTTCCGGAGATTGAAACCCAACCGTCCTTCGAGGGACGAGTCACACTGGAATGGGAGTGCTTCTCGCATATAAAAAACAACCCCACAAGCGAAAATTTTTCCTTTGTTTCTTGGCTGAATTTCTTCACCAAAAGGCAAAGCTCTAATACCACTCTAACATGCGGAAGCTTACAAACAAGGATTATACTTTGATAAATAACTTTCAACCCTTTGTTGTTGACAATGTATAGAATAATGTAATGAGAATTGCGTCCCAAATACCCTCTGAAGGTCCCCCACCATGTATGGTGTATTCGTTTTATTGAATTGTTGGAAATATTGTTCATCCCCATATGGACTCCCTACATGCTTGTATCTGGCCCATTTATGAGGCCTTGCATTGCATATTTTATCGGCATTTTTGCACCATTTTTAGGTGCCTTTTTTAGCATTTTATGGATTTTTGTCAAGGTCAGCATGTAGGACCTGGCCGACCAGCTCATGAGGACCTATATAAATAGGTGCCTCATTCCCACATCATGTCATCTCCGATTTCAGCCCTAACTTGTACATACCAACACTCACAGGCCTCCCTCGTGCTGTATCTTCATTCATATTCAGGTCCTTTATCATCTGCAGTCTACTGTCTACACATATATGCTGTTTTATTCTCTGTTTTCAGATTTACAGCAGTAGCACATATTTCTCACATGGTACCAGAGCCTAGAACTGCTCTAGGACCTGCGTTTTCTTCATGAACCTGTTGTTTATAGATTTCAACACATAAAGACCTGCGTTTTCAGGTCTGGGAGCTGCGTTTTTCATCAAAAAGCTGTGTTGCCTCAGTGGTGCTGCGTTTTCTTCAATCAGGCTGTGTCTCTCTTCACAGAGGTGTGTTTTCAACATTTGTGGTGCCATTAAACCTTGGAGATCCATTTCTTTTCTCTTCTGGTTCTTACCAACCTCCCACCCTGCAGTCCTTCCTCTTCATCCTCATACTAACTATGCTCAGTTTTGAAGAAGGCCAAGCTGCTTCTAGCCCTATGTGAAGAGGAGGATTCTCTATTTGGAGGATATGGCTTCAGGAGATCAATAACTCATTTTGGACTTCCCCCTACGTTTTAGGGAGAAACTATGGCTACTTCTGTTTATCTCATAATGTCACGTGCATCCCACACTTGGATGCCACATCGACATATCTGACATATCTGTACAGAAGGTGCAGGACCTAGGATGGTAAACTGGTCCCATGTGAGCCTAGTCCAGAACAAGTCAGCCAGGGATCCATCTCAGTTGTCCAAGGTCAGGTGTGCATTGTCCTGCACAAGAGTCCAAGGTCAGGTGTGCACTGTCCTGCACATGAAACAATGCCAGTCCACGCTGTGAGTCTCCCTCTGGAATGATGTCAGTGATTCAGTGTATCTGGTATGGTACTGGATGCCAGATCATAGAGTAGTAGTTAGGGTTTGCTTTTAGGAATAGGGGCCAGCCCATAGGGCTACCCCAAGTCTTAGTGTGGGCATGGCGATAGTGTGAAACCACCCCCATGAGGGCCACGAAGGCCCTGGCTGAACCCACCAGCCATGGAGAGGCTGTAGTACAGCCCTAGGGGCATGCCAAGGGCAGCCGGCAGCACATCAAGTATTATGATGGCTGTAGGGCAAGTTTGGGGCAGCCCATACAGGTGTTAGAAGTCATCTCCTGTCTAGATTTATACACCAGGGCCTTTGTTGTGGGTGTGCCCGCCCTTATGAGGTGTTTTCCCATTTTTCCCCACTCTCCGTATTTTTCCCCTATTTTTCCCATTTTTTCTGAGGCTTGGGAGGGCTGCCACAAGGTGCCAAGAGCAGTACAGTGCTGGCCGACTGGGTGTTTATCAATCGTGGACACTCTTGCTGCTGGCCGACTAGTTTTCATCAGTCGTGGGCACCAGATTGCTGGCCGACTGCATTGCAGTCGTGGACCTTTTTATCAGTCCTGGGCTTTTCTTTATGCTGGCCGACTGCCCTCTAGGGAGGTATATATAGGTCCTCAGCCCCCATACCTCATTTGTATCATTTCTCGGGATCTTCCTGTGTATATAGAGTAGAGTTACATGCCTACATCTCTCTCTCTCTTGTGCTGTTTTTCTGCCTGCGTTTTTGCTCTTGTGTTCCCAGATTTGGTCATCATCTCCGCTGCATATTCTGACATGGTATCAGAGCCCTAGGCTCTAGATAGGTCTTGGGATTTGTGTGAGCAAGAGGGGGACTGTTTTGTGGCTGATTGGTGGACTGTTTTGGGCTGATCGGGAAGAGAAGGTGCAAGAGGAAGGCGGGCTGATTTGCTGGACAGCCACTTGCAGGTTTTAGTTCTTCTTTGTTCCCACCAACCGACCCTTTTTAGAGTACATCCCCGCTATGGCAGATCTGTTTGAGATGGCCGAGAGACATGTGAAGATCCAGACACTCCCCACGTTCCCGGTGGACCGTTAGTTGGACGGGAGCAACTACGGCATATGGAAGGTGATGATGGAATCCGTTCTGGAGTCCTACGACCTCGCCGATTTCGTCGTTGTTGGTGTTCCACGGCCGGAAGTAGAGGAAGGGGAGTTACCGTCAACCCGAAAGGACCGGGAGGCCTAGACACAGATGTGGGATCGTGTCAACGCCAGGGTCCGTTCGTTTATTTTCCTCAACTGCACACCGCAGGTAATCAATCATGTAAAGCATATGACGCTGGCCAGAGGTATATGGCAGCATTTGGCCTCACTTTACAACAGGGTATCGCCCATGAAGAGGATTTCCTTGGAAGTACAGATGCGGGTTATGAACCCTGCAAAGTCGTCGACGATGCGGGAGCATATTAACAAGCTGCAGGCTCTTCAGCAGGAGGTTCTTCAGGCTGGGAAGGAGATATCGTCAGAGAACATGGCCATCACATTGCTGTCACATTTGCCCTCTTCGTACTCAGCATTTTACTCGTCGTTGATTACCAGTGGCAGGCTCAGCACCATCACGTGGGAGGAGCTTGTGCCCATGGTCCTGGACCAGGAGGAACGATTCACGAACCCTCCTCAGGGTGGAGGTTCGGAGGCCTTTACTGGCCAACGGTCGAAAGGCCGTAACTCGGGCAAAGGGAAGGCTTCATCGGAGAAGTCTTCTGAGAAGAAGTCTGACGCTGACAGCGAGAAACTACAGGCAGAGAGGACCTGTAATGATTGTGGCGAGAAAGGCCACTATTGGAGGCAGTGTCCCAAGCGGAAGACCGAGAAGGGTGAAGACTCCTCAGCAGCAATCATGAAGACTCCGGCTTTTGTGCACCTGGAGGTGATGGACACCGATGCTTCATTTTCTTCAGGCAGGGAGGAGATTGGAGGACTCTCCGCAACGGATACTCGGGAGTGGATTCTCGATAGTGGTGCTTCTAGGCACATGACTCCTTCCCGTTCCGGTTTACAGGATCTCTGCAGGTGTTCTGGTCATATACTTACTGGGGATACGTCCACTATCCCAGTTCACAGTGAGGGCAGGATGGAGATAGTTCCCGATGGCAGAGGGGGGAAGCATTCCTCAGGTGTTGTATGTTCCGGCACTTGGTTTTCATCTGTTGTCAGTGCATCAAGTTTGCAAGACTGGCATACGGGTGGAGTTTGATGAGCATTTTGTTGCTCTCCGGGACAAAGCAACAGGCCAAGTGGTTTGGGAAGGCGGAGTGGAGAATGGAGTTTATAGGCTTTCAGCACACTCTCTCCCAGGTCCTCAGGATTGTGATGAGTGGCAGTCTCGTAATGGCTACTCAAGTGTGGATACACTGCAGGTGCGGGCTTTCCGAGACCAGGTGGTGGATAGCTTTCCAGTCGATGGCAGCAGTTGGCAGGAACTTTCCAGTACTGATGTTGGTAGTTCTTGTGTTCGTGAGTCAGAGGAAGCTGAACATGTCACTTCTGCTCTGATGTCTCGTAGTGTTCGGGACATAGAACTTCCAGTAGTTGAGGATGTTCTTTCCACGGGGACCTTTCGGAAAGCCAGGCAGGTGGCAGGTGCTTACTTGCAGAAGGCGGTGGTTTCTCCAGGCTTTGTGGTTCCGGATTCAGAGGGGGTGGTTGACAGGTTTCATCAGGTTTCCAGGACTTGTTTGTGCACCGTTACAGGTGGTGATCCTTGTGAGCAGTGTGATGTCTCTGTGACTCAGAAGCTGTATGGTTCATTGATCTGGTTGATGGACACCGGATTGGACGGGAGCTTCCTGATGAGGCAGTTGAGCTCTTGGTTGCAGATGTCTCTTTATGAGGCAGGATTGCGTTTCCTGTGGTTTCTGCAGCATGCGAAGGATCATGGACTCTTGTACACAGGAGGGGGATTGTTGGATGGAGTCCGACTCCGCGGTTGGAGTGACTCGGTTTGGGGAGGAGATCCGGACACGAGGAGATCTACTTATGGCCCAGGAGCAGTTTTACGGAGCAGGAGGAGGTTACATTGCAGGTTTGGGCTTCCACTGGAGGAACCCATGGTCATCCAGAGGCACTTTGTTCGTGAACAGATCGTTGCTAATGACATCTTGCTGGAATTCTATGCGACGGAGGACAGTACGGTGGACCTCTTCACGAAGTCGCTCTCTCAGGATTTGCTCAGGCGGCACCCCAGCTCCCAGTGGTTGGTTACACAGCCAGGAGCTGAGAGGGGGTGTTAGAAGTCATCTCCTGTCTAGATTTATACACCATGGCCTTTGTTGTGGGTGTGCCCGCCCTTATGAGGTGTTTTCCCATTTTTCCCCACTCTCCGTATTTTTCCCCTATTTTTTCCATTTTTTCTGAGGCTTGGGAGGGCTGCCACAAGTTGCCAAGAGCAGTACAGTGCTGGCCGACTGGGTGTTTATCAGTCGTGGACACTCTTGCTGCTGGCCGACTGGTTTTCATCAGTCGTGGGCACCAGATTGCTGGCCGACTGCATTTATGCAGTCGTGGACCTTTTTATCAGTCCTGGGCTTTTCTTTATGCTGGCCGACTGCCCTCTAGGGAGGTATATATAGGTCCTCAGCCCCCATACCTCATTTGTATCATTTCTCGGGATCTTCTTGTGTATATAGAGTAGAGTTACATGCCTACATCTCTCTCTCTCTTGTGCTGTTTTTCTGCCTGCGTTTTTGCTCGTGTTCCCAGATTTGGTCATCATCTCCGCTGCATATTCTGACAACAGGCTGCCCAGTCTTCAAAGCAACCTAGATTCCGTACCCAGCCCCTAGAGATTCAGGCGCAAGATGCCCAGCCAGCCATGAAGAAAGTCGCAACCTTTTTTTCTTTTTTTTTTTGGAAAAACGATCCTTCTATTAGTTAATGAGAAGACGCCATAAGGCTACAAAGCTCACCTCACAAGGAGGGATAATAAATACAGTGAACACCAGAGCTCCACCCCCGTGGCTGGCCGCTCTCTGGGGGGGGGCTACCTAGTAGTACATGCGGGAGGTGAGAAGAGCCACACTGGAGGCCTGTAGTGCCAAGTGACATCCTCGCCCCTCGCGGTGAGGAACGGGCCAGGCTGCCAAGTGCGGAGGAACGCCTTGCGGCAATCTCTCATGCGATCCGAGTCGCCCTGAAGTTTCCCCCAGTGTCCTCTCAAGGTGTGAATGATGTCCACCCAAAGAGCCTGTATGACCTCCGCCGGTGGAGTCGCCTGGCGGTCTATGGCCTCCCTGCATCGGGCTCTCCATATGTGCCAAGCCGTCATGCTGCTGATCATCTCCCATCTGTGCCCGTCCCCCTCCTGGGAGACTGCCGAAGAGAAGTCTGGCGTCGGAACCACCGCCATCGCCCTGTCAGAGACCTGGATGGTCACACTGCCAGGGACGTCCTCGTATCCAAGGGCCGGGCCGCTGTCCGTGGCCCAAGCCACCGCACCCCACGTCACCATCATCTCACCTGGCGAGCCTGCAAAAACCATCCTGAGAGCGTGCTGCCAGACCTGCTGTGCCTGTGGGCAATCCCATAAGCACTGCCGCTGCGACTCCTGTGCATGGCCGCACCGAGGGCAGGACGCTGGGTGTCTGCCAAAAGCTAGCCAAGCCCCCACAGCCAGTCCTCTATGCGCTGTAAGCCAGAGAAAAAGCGTCACCTTTCGGGGCCGGAAGCTGTCCCAAAGGCGCTGCCAGAAGTCCCTAAGGAAGGCAGGGGAGAGCCCCTGTCGCCGCCAATGCTCGGCCGCCGCCGGGGTGCCCGTTATCCCGTGCCTCTGGATCCGCCGCCCTAGCCTCGCTGTGTACTGAAAAAAAGGGGTTGCCTGGGCTGGTAGGGGCCGAATAGGGATCTCGCCAAAGCCACTCGCCTGGATCCCACTGAAGGCGAATAAGAGGCCTGCTGTCCCAAGCCCATAATCTCCAAGAATAGTCCTCCCCTATCGAGGCCGGTGAGGAGTCTACATGCCACTGTCTCTGATGAAAGCCGACCACCCGCACCCTCTGAAAGATACAACCCTGGAACTCATCCAAATCTAGTCGGGTCCTCTGAAGCTGGCCTCCCTCTCCCACCTCGAAGGTGAGTGGGGCGACTCTCTCTGCTGAGCCGCAGACCGCTAGAAGGATCTCATGCCGAGTAAAGACGCCCATCCACTGTGGAGGTGGAGGGTCTTGTACTGGAGTCCGCCACTCCCGGGGGATGGCCGCCTCAATGTCCTGCCTCATCAACTCTCTGCCCCTCATCCCGCTGAGTCTCATTTCCTGAACCTCTAGAGGCAGCTGCTGAAAACATATCCAGTCGTCTAAGGACTGGGCTGGGCCGGAGCTCAACGGGCCCCACGACACATGAGATCGCGATCCAACCATATGACCACTGGGAAGTCGGATCAAGGGGTTCCAGATCAATGGCTGCCTTAGGCGCTCCTCATCGGTGCCCGGAGGAGTCTGGAAGAGTGACGGCCTCAGATGCTCCCAGGCCCTCAGAAGGCTAGCTGCAAAACGCTCCTCGAAACCAAGGCCCACTCATCTGGATCGCTGCTCTGTAAAGATCCACCTGATGCTGGGGGTCCAGGGGCCGCTAAGAGAAGGAGTGCGGTTGAGAATCCTGGAAACAAGAAACTCCTTCCACAGCTCAGCACCTGGTAGGAGGCCACGAACCACCAACTTGCCAAGCAAAGCTCGGCTCTGGCAAATAGGATCAACTATGCCCAGGCCGCCTCTCTCCCTCGGCTGAGTGATCACAGCCCATGCCACCTTGGCCCTGGCAGGCCGCCCGTCGCCACCGGACCAAAGAAAGTTCCTGATGAGCCTCTGCACCTGGCCAATGCATGCCCGAGAGAAGGCCCAGCAAGAAGTGATGTACCACATGGTAGCAAGAAGAACCTGGTTGGCCACAACCACTCGGCCAGCCAGAGATAAACGAGCGGTACTCCAATACAGAAGCTTCTTCCGAATGCTCAGAAGAAGGGGGGCTATCTGCTGCTCCGGAGATATGTCAATGCCCACATAGCATCCCAAATAGCGCACTGTAGTGCCGGGGGCCAGCCACTGAAACCCATCAACTGGCCTCCAAGTCGGGGGGGGCACAGAACTGACCCACAACCCACACGACTTGTGTCAATTGATCAAAGCGCCCGAAGCTCTGCAAAACCTGTCCATGGCTGAGGCGAAGCGGCGCAGGTTCTCCTCCCCTCTCTGAAGATCGACAGCAGTGTCATCCGCAAACTCCAAGTCTAGGAGCTCCTTCCTCGGGGCAAATGCCCAGGAGAGGACGGTCTCTCAGTGGCTTTCTTCCAGAGGTACTGGGGTCTCTTGCATAGGGGTTTCAGATTGGCATTCCAGGAGATCATGGAGTCGAGAGACATGCCGGACAGCATGGCAGAGGGGTTGATTCACTTGATCCTCAAAGAGGGAGGAGATAGACTGGAGCTTAGACAGTGGAGACCGATCACCTTGCTAGGCACGGCCTACAAGGTCCTAGCTAAGGCGATCAGCAGGCGGCTTCAGCCTCACCTTCCGGACATCATCCACTCCACGCAGACAGGCTTCATCCAGGATAGGAGCATCCTGGATAACATCTTCTCTTTTTGGGAGGCTACGGCTTTGGCTAGATTTCGGCAGGAGGATCTGGCAGTGCTCCTTCTCGACTTCGAGAAGGCATATGATCGGGTGGACTGGGCCTTCTTGGAAGGCACTATGGAGAGGATGGGCTTCCCCCCTCAGTGGATCCGTGGGGTCTCTGCACTCTACACATCGGCTCATAGCCAGGTGCTGATACAGGGCGTGCGCGGAGAGAGGTTCCAGCTCTCGCGCTCGGTGCGGCAGGGGTGCCCATTGGCGCCCTTTCTTTTTCTTTTCTGCTCTGAAATCCAAGGGCTCGTAGGATCCCTCTCTTGAAGTCTCTGAAGGGAAGCTAGACTCCTCCGCAAGCTCCTCTCCTGCTCTCTGAAAGCCTCCAGACGGTCCAGGGCAGCCTGTCTGAGCATCCTACTGATCTCCTGCAAACCCCTGTCAAGATCGCTGGCTGCCGATCCTCTCCTGAACTGAAGCTCCTGCCAGACCTGCTCAACTCTGGTCGCAATCTCGGGCTCCTCTATGAGACAATCTGGAATCCGGACGCTCTGGCCTCGCTCTCATCTCGTAGGGTCCTCGATCTGGAGAAGCACTGGAAAGTGGTCTGAAAAGAAGAGCCTGCAAGTATACCCACAGTGCCACCTCTATCGCAAGCCCACTCATCAATGTAAAACCTGTCGATGCGGGAAAGGTTAACTCCTGTGGCCCGTCTATACGAGCGCGAGAAAGATAAACTCCCCTGCATCCTGCCAAACTCCGAGAGAGTCCACGAATCCTGGCCTCTCACCTGCAGCACTAGCTCCTCCCAGGCAGCGAGCTCCGGCCCATGAATGGTCTCCTGGCTGCCCCCCATCCTGTCCTCTGCATCCTCCAGCATGTTGCAATCCCCCCCTAGGCACCAATGGTCTGCCATGGGGAGGGACTGCCTAATGGTGCTCCAGAACTCAGCTCTCCCGGTCGCCCCATTAGGGGCGTAGAAGTTGAGGAAGCCAATGCGGTCTTCCCCAACACGAAGGATGTGGGAGCCATATGCCGGTGACCAAAAAGTGTGACTCTTGCCTGGCAAGATCTTCCCGCGGGTGCGGGTGCGCCCGACAGAAAGGTGGTGCTCCTGGATGAAAAGGATATCTATGGGCCCTCCAACGAGAGCCCTCTGGATCTCCTGGCGAAGTCTGCCCCGACCAATGTAGCAACGAGGTCCATCAAGACCCTGGATGTTCCATGAGAGGATCCTCATGGATGAGCTATGGCAAGTGAAGCAGCCGCCACTGGCTCACCCCTCTCAGCCGGCCTGGATGAGCTGCCCTCCACTCTGAGTCTTGGGCGCCGGCTTGGAGGGAGAATAGTCACTGTTTGTCCGGGTGCGGAGTCTCTCCAAAAAGAGGGTGACCTGTCTCTGTGTCCAACCCCACTCCACCTTCGCCCTGTCCAGGGCATAGGCGTGAGACCAATCCTCTGCATGTATGTATCTAAAGGTAGGCTACATCCTCGGGGCGGCGTGGAGGAGAATTAGCAGCACCGCCTCAACTGAGGTGTGGACCGGATCCGCCCGCCAATCTCCTATACCAAACAAGCTCATGCGGGCTGAGTGTAATCGGGTCTGCAATAGGTCCGTGAGCCCCAAGTCACTGAAGTGGTGAGAAAACTCCAGTATCTGATCACGCAAAACTTCCTCTACAGAGTTGCAATCCCATGCTGTGTCTGGGGCAACACTGAGAGGAAAGGAGAAGGCCACCGTGCTGCTCACCACTGAAGGAGAACAAGAGGGATGGCACACCACGCATACTCGCAAGGGCGCGACCAGTGTCTCGAACGGGCCAGCATCCAGCTGGAGACACCGGAAGAAACCGTAATCCACTGGGAGCCGCATCACTCGCGGGGGCCCCCCAGGGGAGGTTGGAGAAAACTCTGTGGTGGCGGGCGAAGCTAGGATCGCCATCTCCACTGGCCCGGAGTGGCGGTGGAACAGCCACTGAACTGAACTCTAGCCTACCCAGCTGCGCTGCCCCGGGGCAGTGGGTGGTCTGGAGGAGTATCCTGGAGAGGCCGAGGGAGGGATGGAGGCTCGCGGAGAGGAGGGGGGAGAGCGAGGAGAGGATGGAGAGGCATCTGCCAGAGGAGAGGTGTCAGGGGGGGCCGCCGGGGGAGGCAGGAGGGGGGGGCTGGGGGGGGAAGAGGGGGGGGTGGAAGGAGTGCTCTCCGAGTGAGGGGAAGAGGGGCCGGGGGTCACGGAGTGCGGCCCGGGATCCTCAGGAATCTGCTCCATGGAGGGGGCGGGGTCCCCCGCGGGGGGAGGCGGGAGCGGGGTCTCCACATGGGGGGCTCCGGCGGCCTCAACGGGCACTGAGACTGAATCCTCGTCCATCGGGGTGGGACCTGCTGGCCGCCTATCCCTGACTGGAGCATAAGTGCGGGTAGGTGCCTGGACGCCAGCCGGAGTCGCCTGTCCGCCAGCCTGTGCTGCCTGCTGGCGTCTGCGACGGTCCCTGCGGGCCGGGCGTTTCCGCCGGCGACCCTCCTGCCATCCACCAGCCTCCTGGGTCTGCGCGGCATCCTCCGCCAGGGCCTGCTCGTCAGATGATGGCGCCTGCTGAGACGAGCTAGGGATGTCCGGTCTCTGAGGTGGATGGCCACCCCTCGGGCCTCCTGGAGGGGGTCCAATGAACCCCCTTGCGGGGACAGGCGCGTGCGAGGTGGCCCAGCTCCCGACAGATGTAGCACTGGCCGGGGAGGCCCGAATACTCCACGCGCTGTATCAGATGTCCTCCAGAAAGACAAGGGAGGAGGATCGCCTTCGGGAGGGACTCCAGTGACGGAACCACAACATGAATGGCCGGGAGTCCTGCTGCCCGAGCTATCACTGAAGCCGCTGTCTGAGGCGTCTCCACCACCTGCCCGAACGCCTTGCCAATGGATGACAAGAGGGGCAAGTACTCCCTGCGGAGTCCAGGAAAGCAGATAGTGATGGGGAAACCTGTCGCGCCTGCTAGCGGGTCAGAAGCGGGGTCGAAACCGTGAGTCCATCGCGCCAGGAACGCCCGGGATGAGCGGAGGGCAATGGGGCTCCGAGCCAGCACTGTCTGAGCTGCCTGGGGGGACTCGAAATCCACCTGGTAGTAGCCACGTCCCAAAAAATCGACGCTAATGATCTTGGCAGGCACGCCAACGAGGCTGCCTTGCAGAAGGTCGCGAAGCTCTCTCCGCATCGGACGGCTACCCACTATCTTGCAGACCAAGGAGGACGCCTCAAGAGCGGATACTGTGGAAACAAACAACTGATGATCTGCATCTGTGAACTCCAGACGGAGACCGGAATCGGCAGGGGTAGTCGGAGCGGCTTCCATGGAGTCCTCTAGAGGGAAAAGGCCAGAGACCGGGGTCACTAACGGGAGGGACACAACCCTACGAGGAAACGGCGAGGCGGAAGGAGAGAGGATAGCGGGGGCGGGGCGCGGGGGGGGGGGGGGGGGGGGAGCTGAGGCGGGGGAGGAGAAGGGCTTGCACACCAGTCGTTCGTCCCTTTGGAAGAACTCTTGTCACGCTTCTTTTGTCAACGTGAGTTGTAAAGGTAGGTCTTCATAATAGTGGACCTTTAGAAAGTCGCAGCCTTTTATGTGGCATTAAATGCTGATTTACAGTCGTGGGCAGAAAAGTGAACTGGCCGCCTGGATAAGAGCTGGCCGACTGCTGTTTAAATAGGTGAGTCATAAACCATTTGTGTTATCTCACAATTCACCAAGTGCTCAAGCATACAAGGGCTAGGACAGCCAAGAAGTTGCTAAAGCAAAGGGGTGGAGGACTGCAGGTCAAGTTCAGAGATTTCTCAGCCAACAAAGGTCAAGATTTCTGTATTTTCTTATCAGATTTACATCATTCTAATAAAGCAAATACACCATTCGTGGTAGGGGCCCGACAGAGGGTATTTGGGACCCAATATTGTGTCCTCTCCTCTCTCCCTCTCTCTCTCTATTTTTTGTACATCTTCATTCAGTTTCGTGCTTTGATTCCGTCGCGAAAAGTGTGCTGATTTCTTAGCATTGAAGTTACCGATCTTCCCCGAAGCTTCCGCACATTACACATAAACCGCTCACTCACGAAGGCAGTTGATGGGTTGACATCGGAGGAGGCATTTTCTGGACATAAGCCATCTGTATCACATCTTCATGTCTTTGGTTGTGTTGCTTTTGTTCATGTCCCCAATAAGAAGCAGACTACACTTGCTACTAAGTCCAAGAGGATGATTTTCACAGGCTATAGCTCCGAAGCTTCCACACATTACACAAACCGCTCACTCACGAAGGCAGTTGATGGGTTGACATCGGAGGAGGCATTTTCTGGACATAAGCCATCTGTATCACATCTTCATGTCTTTGGTTGTGTTGCTTTTGTTCATGTCCCCAATAAGAAGCAGACTACACTTGCTACTAAGTCCAAGAGGATGATTTTCACAGGCTATAGCTCGAGATCCAAAGGATACCAGTTTTGGGATCTGCATGTGGAGAATATTATCATATCTCGAGATGATCGGTTCGATGAGACATTATTTGGACTTGATTCTTCCTCCATTACCACTTCTGAGGGGTTTTGGTGTTAGAAGTCATCTCCCGTCTTTATCAGACACCAGGGCCTCTGTTGTGGGTGTGCCCGACCTGTATAGGTGTTCTCATTTTTCCTCACTCCCCGTATTTTTTCCCCATTTTTCCATGGTGTGGGAGGCTGCCTTGTGCTGGCACGATGGTCCAGATGCTGGCCGACTGATGGCTGCTGGCCGACTGGAGCAGGCCGACTTCACACGTGCAAGCATGCTGGCCGACTGCAGTAAATGCTGGTCGGGTGACTCCAGCATGCTGTCGGCTGTCCTTCTACTGGCCGACTGCACTCATGGGGCCATATAAAATGGCCCCATGGCCCCCCCAATTATTGTATCTTGTTTTCATTGCGGGATCTTGTGTATAGAGAAGAGTTACACGCCTATCTCTCTCCTTCTCTTGTGCTGTCTATTTTCTGCACTCTACTTGCTCTTGTGATCTAAAATTTTGTTATCATCTCCGCTGCGTATTTTGACATGGTATCAGAGCCCTAGGCTCTTCAAAGATCTTGGGAGTTTTCTGAGCAAGAGGGGGATTGTTACGTTGCTGATTGGTGGACTGTTAGGGACTGTTTGGGAAGAGAAGTAGCAAGAGGAAGGCGGGCTAAGTTGCTGGACAGCCACTACTTGCAGGTTTAAAGTTTTTTTTTCTCACCCACCCACCCTTTTCAGTTACATCCCCGCGATGGCAGATTTGTTAGAGATGGTTGAGAAGCATGTGAAGATCCCAACTCTCCCCACGTTCCCAGTGGACCGTCAGTTCGACGGGAACAATTACGGCATCTGGAAGGTGATGGAGTCTGTGCTGGAGTCATATGACCTTGCTGACTTCATCGTTATCGAGGTTCCACGGCCGGAAGCAGAGGAAGGGGAGTTACTGTCAATGAAGAAGGACTGCAAGGCACAGGCACAGATGTGGGATCGTCAACGCCAGGGTCCGGTCATTTATCTTCCTCAACTTCACAACACAAGTAATCAATCACGTAAAGCATATGACGCTGGCCAGAAGCATATGGCAGCACTTGGCTTCTCTTTATAACAGGGTAATCGCCCATAAAAAGGATTTCATTGGAAGTGCAGATGCGGGTTATGAACCATGCAAAGTCGTCGACGATGCGGGAGCACATTAACAAGCTGCAGGCCCTTCAGCAGGAAGTCTGTAATATGCGGAAGCTTCGGAGAAGGATCGGTACTTCAAAACTCAGAAAACAGCACTCTTTTCGCGACGGAATTAACGCACAAACTGAAAGACGATGTGCAGAAAATAGAGAGAGAAAGGGGAGATGGAGAAGGACACAGTATTGGGTCCCAATTACCCTCTGTAGGGCCCCCACCACGGATGGTGTATTTGCTTTATTAGAATGATGTAAATCTGAAACAAATACAAAGTACTTGACCTTTTCTTGGCTGGAAAACCTGCCCTTGACCTTCAGTCCTTCACCCCTTAGCTTTAGCAAACCCTTGGCTGTCCTGGCCCTTGAATGCTTGATGCTCTTGGTGAATTGTGAGATGAAAACATGGATTATGGGCTGGGGTATTTATACCCTCCAAAGCATCTAGTCGGCCAGTTCTTAAAAGCTCCACGACTGGGTTCCATGCAATAAAATGCTTTCCCACTCTATTAAATACTGTCCAGCCTGCGCATGCATTCTGGGACAGCTTCTGGCTGCTGGGCATGCTGCGCATAGGTGTGGGGACTGCCCCTACACCTGGCCGACTGGCTGGGCAGGGTTTCTAACCCTGTCGGCTGCCTGTCCAGCAGCCCTAGGGCTGGCCGACTGCCCTTCCAGCCCAAGCCATGGCTGGTGGGCACAATGTGGGCCCTCCTGGCCCCTTGGGGGTGGTTCTACACCTCCCCCATGCCCAGACTAAGTATGCAAATGCAAATCCTTGCCCTGGGGTAGCCCTATGGGCTGGCCCCATCTCTACATGCAAACTACATGCCTACAGAGGCCTGGCATCCAGTTGCAAACCAGATACTCAGCACATCTGACATCATTCCAGAGGGAGACTCACAGCGCGGACTGGCACTGCTTCATGTGCAGGACAATGCACACCTGACCTTGGACGACTGAGATGGATCCCTGGCTGACTCGTCCCGGACTGGGCTCACATGGGACCAGTTCACCATCCCAAGTCCTGCACCTACTGTACAGAATGTCTACGTGGCATCCAAGTGCGGGATGCACGTGACAAAGTCCTCCAAGCTGGGAAGGAGATATCATCAGAAGATATGGCCATTACTTTGCTGTCCCACTTGCCTACTCAGTATTCCGTTTTCTACTCCTCTTTGATTACTAGTGGCAAGCTCAGCACCATTACCTGGGCAGAGCTTGTGCCCATGGTCTTAGATCAGAAGGAACGTTTCACGAACCCTCCTCACAGCGGAGGTTCGGAGGCCTTAATTGGCCAACGGCCGAAAGGCCGGAATAACAACAAGGGCAAAGGGAAGGCTTCACCAGAGAAGTTTTCTCAAAAGAAGCCTGAAACAAAACGAGAGAAACTGAAGGCCGAGCGGTCCTGCAATGATTGTGGCGAGAAAGGCCACTACTGGAGGAAGTGTCCTGAGCAGACTGGGAAGAGTGCTGATTCTTCAGCCTCCTGCATTTATGCACTTAGAGATGATGGACTCCGATGCTTCATCGTCTTCGAGAGAGGAGGTAGTTGGCTTCACCGCAAAGGATACCCGGGAATGAATTCCTGACAATGGTGCTTCCAGGCACATGACTCCGTCCCGTGACTTCTTTCTGGATCTGAAACGGCAGTCAAGTTGCATTTTCATTGGCGACAGCTCCACCATTCCGATACACAGTGAGGGCCGGATGGAGATTATTCCCGACTGCAACGGAGGCAAGCATGCCTCCCGTGTTCTTTATGTCCCTGCTCTTGGTTTTCATCTTCTGTCACTGCATGAAGTATGCAAGACTAGCTTTCGGGTGGAATTTGAGGAGCATTTAGTTGCTCTACGGGACCGTGAGACTGGCCAAGTTGTTTGGGAAGGCGGTGTGGAGAATGGTATCTACAAGCTCTCTGCACTCTCCTCATTGACAAGTTCTCAGGTCGGAGATCTGTGGCACTTTCGTTTTGGCCACTTAAATGTGGATGCACTGTGGCGAGCTTTCCGGGACCAGATGGTGGTTGGCTTGCCCGATGTTGGCAACAGGCAAGGACATTGCAGTTCTTGCATACGTGGTAAGCAACACAGGGAATCCTTTCCGAAGCAGGCGTCCAGGCGGGCTTCAAAACCATTGGAGTTGATTCACACTGACTTTTGTGGACCTCAGCAGACACCATCAGTGGGAGGATCTCTCTATTTTATGCTGCTTGTTGATGACTATACCAGATTCACGTGGGTCTACTTTCTTTCACAGAAGGACCAAGCTTTTGCACGGTTCAAGGATTGGCACGTGACGGTGGAAAAAGAGTCTGGATTGCAGGTAAAGACTCTCAGGGCTGACAAAGGGGGTGAATTCTCCACGAATGTATTTCTCAGATTTTGTGCAGATCATGGTATCAAGAGGGAATTGGCCAATACAGGATCGCCTTTAGAGAACGGAGTTGAACGTAAAAACAGGACTGTGGTGGAGATGGCGAGGACCATGCTGGAGCATCGTGATCTTCCTCATCCACTTTGGGGAGAGGCTGTGGCAACGGCTGTCCATACCCTCAACCGGTCTCCAACGACTTCAGTACCTAACATGACTCCGTTTGAGGCATACTTTGGCAGGAAACCTGATGTCTCGCACTTCCGTGTTTTTTGGAGTGATGCATATGTACATATTCCGAAGAAGCAAAGGGGAAAGCTCGACTCCAAATCCCGCAAGCTTATATTTGTGGGGTATAATTCTCTTTCCAAGGGATACAGATTGTATAATCCAGATAGGAATGAGATTGTTGTCAACCGGGATGTGGTCTTTGATGAGCATGTTCCAGTATCCACTGTCGAGGAGCCGCCACTTCTTGGAGATCCAAAAGAGTCTGATGATGATTCCCAGACCATTGTTCCGGTTGATCAACCTCACTCAGTACAGGAGGTTGAGCCCGCAGCCGGAGTAGAGCCCCCGCAACGGCAGGAGGCTCCACGATCTGTTCGAGTACCCAGGTGGTTGTTGGACACCCTTCGGGAGTCAGGTGTCATGGAGTTACCCTCTAAGTGGACCACAGAGGACGGCCCTCGAAGATCGCACAGAGTCCGTGACAAAAGCAATACAACGGAGCTTCTTCAGGTAAACTATGCTTTGATGTCTCGTATTATGCGGGACAAGGAGCTCACTTCCGTTAAGGAAGCCCTTTCACAGGATTTGGGACGCAGGATTGCGGATCTTGCGGTATCTGCAGAGTACGAAGGATCTAGGACTCTTTTACACAGGAGGGGAAGGAGTCAAACTCCAAGGTTGGAGTGACTCAAATTGGGAGGAGATCAAGACACGAGGAGATCCACTTCAGGTTACAGTTTTACCCTCGGCTCACGAGCAGTTTCTTGGAGCAGCAAGAGGTAGCCAACTATTGCCCTATCTTCGACAGAGGCAGAGTACCGGGTTGCTTGTGGTGTTGCTTGCGAGGTTGTGTGGCTGCGGAGGCTGCTAGGCGAGATTGGGTTTCCGCAGAAGGAGCCCACAGTCATCCAGTGTGATAACCAAAGTTGTATAGCTATTGCTCGGAACCCGGTCTTCCATGCCCGGACCAAGCACATAGAGATACAGTATCACTTTGTACGTGAGAAGATCTTGGCTGGTGACATCTTGCTACTTTATTGTTCGACGGAGGACAATGCGGCGGACCTCTGGAGAGGGGGTGTTAGAAGTCATCTCCTGTCTTTATCAGACACCAGGGCCTCTGTTGTGGGTGTGCCCGCCCTGTATAGGTGTTTTCTCATTTTTCCTCACTCCCCGTATTTTTTCCCCATTTTTTCATGGTGTGGGAGGCTGCCTTGTGCTGGCAGGATGGTCCAGGTGCTGGCCGACTGGAGCAGGCCGACTTCACACGTGCAAGCATGCTGGCCGACTGCAGTAAATGCTGGTCGGGTGACTCCAGCATGCTGTCGGCTGTCCTTCTACTCGCCGACTGCACTCATGGGGCCATATAAAATGGCCCCATGGCCCCCCCACTTATTGTATCTTGTTTTCATTGCGGGATCTTGTGTATAGAGAAGAGTTACACGCCTATCTCTCTCCTTCTCTTGTGCTGTCTATTTTCTGCACTCTACTTGCTCTTGTGGTCTCAGATTTTGTTATCATCTCCGTTGCGTATTTTGACATTTGGACCCATTTCCAGCAGATATTGGAGAGTTTTCTCATCTACCACAGCGAGCTTCTTAACCCGCAGTGACTCTAGTGTCTTTAGCACCAATTCGTCCCGTTGTACCCTCTATTTCAGCCCCTATATCTGACGTGTCCAGCCCCTTACATAGAGCTGGATTGCCTTCTGCATCTTCTCCACCAATATTTGCGACCTCTCCATTATCTTCTCCGCATTTGGCTGTTTCTTCTCCATCCACTGTTGTCCTAGATACATCCATTTCTACAGCCATACCTTCTTCTTCTTTCAAATTTGAGAGGAGGTCTGGTCCACCCCCGTGGGTCTAGAAATTGTTACAAGACTCTAGCCTTTCTAATAGCCAGTTGCATTCTCAGGCATTTGCTTCATCTTCCGGACCTCAGAGATCTTCTCGGAATGCTTCTTCCAGTCTTACCGTGAATTATACTCTGATGAGTACCTTACATGATATTGATGAGCCCCAGACTCCAGAGGAGGCCCTTGCTTTGCCGCAGTGGCAACAAGCTATGGAGGTAGAGATGTCTTCTAACGAGCGGAACAAAACTTGGGAGTTAGTTCCACGCCCCATGTATCAACCTAGCATGAAAGCTACACTAAGCTGCTATTTCCATGTCACTACTGGGCGCACACATAGGCATTGCACATAGCACCTATTCATGAAGACATCACCAACCCTAAAGTGACCACTTCATAACCTTGTGTACACTAACCATTCCACATTGGCAGCCTTCTATGTATTATGGGTGTCACAAAATCAATAGATGGGCCATTCGCTTACAAAAAAGAAGCATGTTTACCAACTATAGATGTTAAAGGCATCTATATCCATAAAGAGCGCCACTCCCCCCTCATACCAGTGATACCACTAATGGCATGGCCCCCAATATGCGCAACATAAACTTGGTCAGACCTAGGGTCAAGTCACAATTAACGCACAAATCCCCTTGTACAGCCAAAAGCCAAGTTGCTTTCAATAAATAAATGTGTCATTAGACTTGATAAGTAATTAAGCCCTAGCCCCTAGACAACATACACAATTACAAAAGGGCTCCACACATAAATATTCCCCCAAAAGCACTGCAACAGGCACAAAAAAACCAACACCATTGGATACCTGACATAGAACAACTTCTATGCAACCGGATACGAAACACTAGAAAAAGAAATAACAGGCCTGTAGAGTTCTTCACCTAGATCACGGGTTGTAAAGAATTACCATGTATAAAGTGCACCGTCTTCAGTGGTGGCAGCAGAGTGCAACCCTCCAAGGGCGACGGAGCGCACATCTTCAAGATGAGGGTTGGAAGCTGGAGTGTATTTGGGCAGCTCGGAACCAAGGCCAAGCCGTCCAGCATCGCCCTTGCCCCATGTCCAGAGTTCTCCATCTACAAGCAATGCAGAGTGGAACAAGCCACAGGAAAGCCCTAGTGTGGCCGGAGATGTAGCAGAGTCTTCATTTGATTGGTATTCTGCTGTGAGAGACCCTAATTTGGTGAAGAGTTGGGAGAGAGGGGGGTGCCCGGCCAGGCCCTGCATGGGGGCGAGGTGGAGGTTGGGAGGGGGTTCCATGCGGGCGATGAGGTGGGGATTTCTGTGGTTGCTGTCGTCTCCGGCGCCGAGCTGGCCTGCGTCGCCCTTGCCCCACGCCCACACCTCCAGCATCGACTTGTTCTCTGAAGTGGAAGAGGAGGAGGAGGTGGTGGTACAAAATGCCCGCCATCGCTTCCTGAAACTCCTTGTTGTTGAGACTCCACTCCTCATGCTCAAGCCTAAACCCTCCAGAATGCATGGCGAGTTTATAACGTGTGTTTAACTAGATCTGTATAACTGTGCGTGCTTAGCTTTAATTAGATCCAAGGATCAAACTTCATATATCGTTAGAGTGTATGTATGTATGTATGTGTGTGATCAAACTTCACATATCAAACCCATAACTCGGATAGTTGAATTAGCTATATCGAGCGGAAGGCGAAGAGCAAAAAACACGAAGGCTTCGTGAGAACTAGGGTTGTCTGTTGAGAAGCGTGCGTAGGTTACAGGTTCTGACAAGGGACTTGAAACGGCAGGTTCTCTGCGCATCCCAGCTGGAGAGAATAGTTACGGAGGAGGACGATGGGGTCAAACCCTTGAAAAGAAAAGGCCAGTTTGAATTAGTGCGGGAGACTATTGTGCACATGGAGATTGTGCATCATGACACCTATGCCAGGAAAGTGCAGCACGCACCTTACAACAAGTCAACAAGGGCATATCTTCAACAAGAGATTAAGAGACTGTCGACTAAGGTTGAAGAAGGTATTCCGTGCGAGTGGCAAGACAATGGCTGAGTTGCACAAAGCTCTTGCTTGTGGGGTTTTTTTTTTACTTCATGGGGAAGCCCCCCACAGATGATGAATTTCAGAGATGGTTCGGGGAGGTGTATCCTTCAAAGGTCAGGCTATGCAAGTATCACTTTGCTAGCAAAGGTTTTTACCAAGCCCTGGTGGAAACTGAGTCATAGAGGGAGCATGTATTGGGTATTGTGGCTGCATTCAAGGGCAATATTGTATATGCCATCCCTTGGTCCTCTTCTGTATTCAAACCTGAGGAGGTACTTCAGTACCAGTATCCAGTATCTAGTATGGGTCGACTTCCTAGGGCTCCCCTATTACTTCTGGGAGCAGGTCAAAGAAATTTGTATGAGGTTTGGGTAGAGTGCTACATGTACCAAGAACTAGTGTGCAAGAAGGTAGAGCAGCAAGGAAGGCTTGCATTCTCTGGGATAGGAGGCAAGAAACCCCTGATTACCTTGAAATGGAGATAGCAAGGTGCAAAGTTGAAATTGTTGTACACTTCCACCCATTCCTTGACTCATTCTACAAATGCAGAGCTGTTGGGCACTTTGCTAAAGATTGCACTGCATAGATTCATGAGACCAAGCCAGACGAGGAGACAAAGCAAGCCCCAGAAGACCAACAGGGAACTCAGAGCAACAATTAAAGTCCAGCACAAATCAAGTCTGGTCAGAATATGGAGACTAACCAGGGGGTTATAGCTCATGGTAAGGAGGAAAGTCAAAGAAAGAACTAAGATATGCAGGTTGTCCTAGTGGACAAACCAAAGAATCAAGAAAATAAGGTTGGTGGTGCCAAACCTAACAACAGCTGCAGTGGAAGCCAAAAGGAGAATGAAGGGGACTGGCAGATGGCTACTCAAAAGAAAGGAACCAACAAGCCAAATAGTGGGCAGACAGGAGCAATGCAGGATATCTCAAATAAACAAGTGTCAAAGGTTAGTCTCAAGAAGGAGGCTAGGAATAAGTCCAAAACATTTACCATGTTGCTAGAGGGTAGTGAGCTTGAAAATATGGAGTTGGTTACTGATGATGAAAATGTACATGTACTCTAAGGCCATCAGGCTGGTTTCTTGGAATGTAAGAGGGTTATGCTCTGCAAACAGGCAGGCAGGGGATTCTCTGATAGTTGAGGTGGATCAAAACCAATTTTCCACACTCTCTAATCCATGTTTTAGCATTCAAAAGAATTTTTACAGCAAGCAGGTGCAAATCTCATTCAAAGAGGCTGGTGTGTCGGATTCTTAGTATGACCAATTATTGACATTTCTGACTGAAGGCACTATCCCAGGTGAGTTTACTGCAGATCAGAGGAGGAAGTTTGCTTTGAAGAGTAGACCTTTTTTGGTAATTGCAGGGAAGAGTAGACCTTTTTTGGTAATTGCAGGGGCATTATATAGGAAGGGCATTGATCAAGTCATCGAAAGGTGTATTCCAGATTTTGAACAGAATGTTGTTATTCAAGAAGCACATTCTGGTGCAGCAGGTGGACATTTCTCAGGAGATATAATAGGAAAGAAAATTCTCTAGGCTGGATGTTAAAGATTATGATTGCATCACTAGTAGCTCTTGCAGAGGGTCTGGAGGTTGCATGATACTTGTCAGCAAAAAGCTCAAGGCTCATGATGTGCTGAGGGAACCTAATGGAAGATATGTAGCATGCAAGGTTGAGGTGGAAGGTACCTTGCTGGGTTTAATCTGTGTGTATGTCCCAAATGGGGAAGCTGAAAGGAGAGTGTTGTGGGAAAGCTTGTTCAGGGTGTGCCCTTGATTTTTGGAGGTGGCTGGAATTTTGAAGAGGTGCAGAGTGATGGCTCTCAAGCAGTGGAAGGAGTGGAAGACCAAGTTTGATATTGTGGATATGGCTGCTATGGGGGGTGTCTAGATCTATTGAACCCCACCTGGAGCAACAGGCAATATCAAGGGGCTTATCTCTCCAAGAGACTTGACAGAATCTATGTGTCAGACATGGGAACCTAGTTAGGGCATGATTGTGAAGGATCCATGCTGCACAGACATATTGTATCAGATCACATCCCATTGATGGTAACCTTTAGATGTAAAGTGCTAAGGAGGGCTAATAAGGGCCTGCCCCCCTTCAAATTTGATGTGTCATTTCTTAAGGATAAAGCCTTCTGCAAGGAAGGAGGCATGGATTCAAGCAAGCACAGTACAAACAGACCCATACTTGAGGTGGGAAGAAGGTTGCAAAGCCATCACTGCAGGAAGGCAAAAACAGAGCAAAAGAGAGAAGAAGGGAGGAAAGTGATTTAGACTATGCCTTGAAATATGTGAGGGGGATCTATGATCAGGGTGGTAGTGACCCCTATATGCTTCAGCTACTGAAGGAACTGGAGGACCACTCCAGGAGGGCAGAAATCAAAAGGGCAGAGGCTGCAAGGGTACAGGCTGGGATGTACTGGCTGCAAGTTGGTGATATTCCTAGCATGGTTTTCTTCAAAGCCCTAAGGATCAAGAAGGATATGGAGCATATAAGTGCTATGAGGAAGGAGGATGGTAGCTTGGCCACCTCTGATGAGGACATCAGTGATGTTTTTGTGGCTAGCCTCTCTTGCATTGTGGGTTCCACTATGGATACATCAGGCAACTATGAAGAGAGACTTCATGCATTTCTAGAACCAGTAGAGAATGATATCTCTGATGAGAAGAGACTCTTGTTGGGGAGACCCTTCAATGGTGAGCACACTCAAGAAAGAAAAGACCCCTGGCCTTGATGGGATGTAGGCTGAGGTGCTTCAAGAGTTGTTTGAAGTTGCAGGGAAGGATCTTTGTGATCTTCTAAATGCTTGCAAGAGGGATGGTCAACTCCCTGCCACTATCAACACTAGCCTAATCAAACTTATCCCTAAGGCTCGGATGCAAAGAGTTTCAGGCCCCTGACTATGCTTAATACTGTATACAAGGTCATGGCCAAAGCACTTGCTTTGAGGATCAAGGCTTTGGTTAGTCAGAGGGTACACCCAATGGAATATGGGTTTGTTCAGGGCAAGAGCATTCATGAAGCAATCCTAAATGTTATCTGCAATAGATTGGGTAGCTGAACAATATGTGATGATCAATGTGGACCTCGAGAAAGCCTATGACAGGGTTGGATGGGAATTTATTCTTGTTGTAATAGACAAGATGGGCTTTGGACATATGTTTTGTCATATGGTCAAAGCATTATTTTCCAATGCATATGCTGCAATTCAGGTGAATGGATATATCTCAAGAGCAAGTTTCAGTTGAAGAGATCTGTTAGGCAAGGGTGCCCCTTAGCCCCCTTGTTGTTTGCATTGGTCACAGACCCCTTGCTCAGGAATGTGGATCTTCTAGATACAAAAAGGCTCCTTGAAGCCTCTTCCTCTACCCAATGGCAAGTCTTTTTCTTGCCAGTTGTTTGCTAATAAAATCTGTAACATAAATAGATGTGAGAGTGAAAGTATCTAGACATTGATGAAGGTCTACAATGACTTTTGCTTTGTCTCAAGCTCACAGATAACACCCCACAAGACTGAGAGTCTGGTCCTGAGCTATAACCCCAGCAGGAGGATGTCCTATTATAGTACAATCTCAAGGACATAGGCCTGGGGAAGACTGAGAGTCTGGTCCTGAGCTATAACCCCAGCAGGAGGATGTCCTATTATAGTACAATCTCAAGGACATAGGCCTGGGGAAGATCATCAGGTACCTAGGCTGCCCAGTGGGGCTTGGAATAATTGCCCATCAATGCTTTGGTTGGTTACAAAGCAGGATTGATCAAAAAGTCAGGGTGAGAGCACAACTTAGATTAAGGGTAGGCTGATTGCACTAAGGCATATATTGTTGGCACTGCCAGTTTACATTACCACTTTAATCAAATTCTCTGACACTAATTGGGGCAAGGTAAATAAGCTGTTTAGAAACTTCCTATGGTCCTTTGCAGATAGTAGATCATGGATGTTAATCTCCTGGGATCAGGTGTGTGCAAGGAAGGAAGATGGAGGTTGGGGCATCCCCAACATTGCTGACAAGGCAAGCCAACCACCAATCCATTTTGCAAGCCAACTACTTGCAAAATGGATTGGTCACTTAGAGTATGACCAACCGTGGGCATGTATTACCATATACAAAATTGAGGTGGCTAAGATAGGTGAAAAATGCTGGGAAGAAGTCCACTGGCTTACAAGCTCTACATGGTCAGAAACTCTGATTATCTGCAACGACTGGCTAATAGTTGGAAAAGGATATTGAGCTCAGCTTCCTGGAGGGGAAATGGAAGAGTTAACTCGTCCCTAGCCCAAAGCATATGGTTCAACAAAGTTGCAATGAAAGATGACACCCCTGCTATCCTCAGGAACAAAAGGCTGGCTAAACAAATCAGTAACAAGGGCCTTAGGCATTTTAAGGATATTTGGAACCCTGGTTTATAGGAGTGGATCATCCCAATGGAGGTATAGCAAACACTGTGCAGAAGTGAGAGGCTGTTTCTATCTGACACTATTAGTAGAATTAAGTCCACCTGGCCAACTGCCCCCTTTTTTACTTCTGAGAACACTCCATAAAGAAGTGGGAACTGCATCAAAAAAAAATTTGGTAAAAGGATGAGGGTGATCAGACATATTGGTGTCTGGATAGACAAGGCTGTCAAAACTTGGGATAAGGTTGGATTCAGAATAACCCACAGATATTACAAAAAGAGAATAGTTAAGACCTAGAAATCCACTGGTGCTGGTAGGCTTTACTTGTTCTTGTGGAGAATCTTGTATCAGAAACTTCCTATCAAAGAGGTGACTTCTAAATGGAGTGATGGTAACCCCTGGTGCCCAAGATGTAAGAACCAGAAAGAGTCATTAATTATGCATGCACTTTGGGAATGTAAGGATGTCCATCCTATCTGGGTAAAGGTAAGCAAACTCTTGAATGAATATGGTGTACTGGACAAGTTACACTGGAGACAGGTGCTGATTGGTTGCAAGGGCAGGATGATCTATACAAAATTTGGCACACTATTAGGGCTTACGTCCTTGCAGAAATCTGGGAACACAAGAATGCCCTAGCCCATAAGGGCTTCACAAGAATCTTGGAACATAGTAGGGAGAAGGTAAGGGATATGCTGATACAAGCTTGCCAGCTAGGAAGTCGTAGTGGTGGGTGTAAGAAAGCTATAACTGCTAGAATTTTGTTTAAAAAATTATCATCAGCTAAGATGTAGCCTCTGGGTGGTGTATCCACTCATTTTGGATACTAATGTAATTTTCTTTTGCATTTTAAAAAAAAAACTTCACATATCAAGTACACTCATTAGAATGTATGTATGTATATGTGTAATCTGAAAGATCACTACAATCTGAGAAGCTTCTCAACCTGGAGTGAGATTGAGGCATTGATCACACCATTTTACCTTACTTGCCTTGCGACAACCCTCCAACTACTGTTTCATATAATAAAAATGGATTAGAAAGACCACCGAGGTTGAGAGAGAGAGAGAGAGAGATGGAAATAAGGCCCCTAAACATTGAAATCACGAGGCTCAATTGATTATTGTTGCATATTTCACAATAAACCTTCATGGAAAATAACTTTTCGAAGGTTTTTGCCTTGTGTTTTTTATACTAGCAATACTTTTTGAAGCTTTCAAATGTAGGAACCCAGATCCTCGGCATCCATCGTCCATGCACCATGTCCTATGCGTAGGGATAGACTTTCCTACATTTGAACCTTTCAAATGTAGGAACCCAGATCCTCGGCATCCATCGTCCATGCACCATGTCCTATGCGTAGGGATAGACTTTCCTCTTCTCTGAAGGGTGGTGCAAAAAGAGCAAGGCTCCAGTGTTGGGTATAGAAGGGGATGGACGGGCAAGAAGATGTTGTCTACTAGGCTCAAGTTTGTTGTGATTAAGCAATGGAATCTAGGAGGAAAGGGGGCAACATGACTCTCTCTCTCTCTCTCTCTCTCTCTCTCTCTCTCTATATATATATATATATATATATATGTGTGTGTGTGTGTGTGTGTGTGTGTGCGTGCGTGTGTGTGTGTGCGTGTGTGTGTGTGTGTGTATATATATATATATATATATATATATATATATATATACGTACATGTACATATGTGCGTGTGTGTGCGTGTATGTATATGTATATGTACGTGTATATTTCTCTATATGTGTGTGTGTAGGGACCAAGGATGTCATGTGTCGCTTAGTCACTCTATTTTTATCTCTATAGAGGAAGCAGAGAGGTCAGAGGTGAGAAGAAGGTTGCTCAAGAGGGAGGAGGGTAGGTTGTGTGCAAAAGGGGGAGGGGGCAGCTTAAAATAGTACTAATAATTTAAGCAAAATATTAGAAAAGTATTATTCAGTAAAGCTCGCACAATAGTAAGAGCTTTAATATACACATGGATTCGAGTGAATAACACACACTAACGCGGCCTTGAAAACATGACATCATTTAATTTATTTGTTAACATTGGTTACCTTAGAGTTAGTGAGTTCAAAATTCAATGACATCCTTTAATTTATTTGTTAACATTGGTGACCTTAGAGTTACTTAGTTCAATATTCAATGCCATCTTTAAAGAAATCTACCTCTCTCTACCTCCCCCTCTTTTGCCTTTCACATCCTAGCCTAGCCCTTTGCCTCCTCTATCGTGCCATTTCACATCTTATTAATAATTTTCAATCCCTCCTCCTATGCTCCCTTGGCCTTCCACTGTCGTTCCTTTGTCCCTTATACTCCCATAAGCATAACGGAATGAAACCTAATATCACTCAATCCTAGGGGTCTCGCCTTCTTCCTGACTAGTGGACCTATAGAGCTGGTGTGAACTGACACACCTATGTGAACTCATCCATTTTTTTAAAATGCAACTACTTATAGAGTTTACATTTATAGGAGGGGCATTATTTAGTTACGCAATGTTTTACTTACCCGTAGGACACGCTAAATATATGTCATTGGGACTTTGTAATTGGAGTGCTACTACATCCTTGTATGTGTTTATTTCATATTTCCTCTCATTTGATAGCTCAAACTCCCTATTCAATCCTTTAGAAAAATTACACATTTTGGGTTTTTTGAGTATTTGAGTTGATTAATACTTTCCATTGCATTAATTTCTCCTTTGTAAAATGGTTAGACATTCACATTGAACACTCAAATTACTTTCCATTGCATTAATTTCTCCTTTGTAAAATGGTTAGACATTCACATTGAACACTCAAATTACTAAGACCTCCCTTATTCATTGCATAGAATCATGGGAACATCCTACCTTATTGAAAAACTTAATCTCTCATTGTAAAAGGGTTAGACACCCCCATTGAACACTCCAATTACTAAGACCTCCCTTATTCATCGTATAGAATCATGGTAACATTCTACTAAGACCTTCCTTATTCATTGTATAGAATCATGGCTAAGACCAATTACTAAGACCTCCCTTATTCACCGTATAGAATCTTGGTAACATCCTACCTCATTGAAAAAATTAATGGTCAATGTGTGCCAAAAGGTGTTTGAGCCATATAAACTCCATAGTCACTATAAAATTTGCCCTATACTCATCTTCACAGCTCAAACTGGTTGTTATCAGTTGCTTTTTTGCAGAGCCATGATATACATGAACCACCAAGTTGAAAGCAAAATCCACTAGTGGATACTTATATATTATAACATCCAGCCCAATCAAAATCACTAAAAGCATGTAGTTGAACATCATCCCCCTTAGCATAGAATAAGCCAAGGGACTAAGTGCCTTGTAAGTATCTGAATACTTGCTTAGCACTATAAACTTACTCACAACTAGGAGATCCCATAATTTAATGTATGGCCTCATATTATATAAATATATGAGGCACCTAATTGCCTACTGTGATAAAGTGATGCATCAAATGGTTCACATGCATCATGGAGACTAAGCCTAGCACCTATCTCTATTGGTGTAGCAACAGGCTTATAGTCTTTAGGACCAAACTGTGTATGTAGCCTCTGTATGTACTATGACTATATAACATCACAATACCATTATAACATTGTATGCCCAAATAATAATGCAACGATCCCAAATCTATCATCTCAAATGACACGTGTAATTCAGCCTTGAAGAAGGCTTAAATCTTCTCCTCATCAGTAGGGCCTGTGAGTAGCATGTCATCAACATATAAAACAATCGTTACTCCTCTTTACATAGAGAGTACTCTCAGTTTGAACTATTGCAAACTAAGCGTTTATCTTCTCATACCATGCTCTGGGAACCTATTGAAGGCCATATAGAGCTCTTTGTAACCTAGATACTTTAGATTCTTGCCCCTTCTCAACAAAACCATGAGGCTAAGATACATGAACCTTCTCATGTAAGTTACCATTTAAGAAGGTAGTCTTGATATCCAACTGATATACCAATCATGATACACTACCAATGCAATAATACACCTAATCATAGTCATACGAGACGTGGGTGCAAAGGTCTAATCATAATCTATGACCTTCTCCTGATCATAACGCTTTGTAACAACAACAAGCCTTGCCTTGTAGTAGTCAATGGTACCATCAACTTTACGCTTAAGCTTATAAACCCACTTTATACCATAAGGCAAATTTGCTGAATACCAAGTGTTATTTGTTAGGATTGAGTTGTACTCATCCTACATGGCCTACATCCATCAGTTTTCCATGCTTCCTCAAAGGAAACATGTTTCTCCTCATTACATATACTAGTAATGAGAGCATGATCCATAAAAGATTAAGATGCATGATGAGAACCTACACATGTCCTGCTGGAAAGTACCATAAAAGAATAGTAATGAGAGCATGATCCATAAAAGAATAAGATGCATGATGAGAACCTACACATGTCCTGCTAGGAAAGTACCATAAAGGAAGTCCCCAGTACTCCACCATGGCCTTCTCCAACTCCGCAAGAACCTGCCACCCTAGAAGTACAGGAAGAGGCCACTCTCCCCAGCATGCGAATACACTTTGTACCATAAGATAAATTTGCTAAATACCGAGTGTCATTTTTGAGGATTGAGTCGTACTCATCCTGCATGGTATGCATCCAATGATCATTTTCCTGTGCTTCCTCAAAGGAAAAATGTTCCTCTTCATTGCATATAGTGGTAATGAGAGTATGATTCACAAAAGAATAACATGCATGATGAGAACCTGCACGTCCTACTAGGAAAGTACCGCAGAGGAAGTTTCCCCAGTACTTCACCACCACCTTCTCCAACTCCACAAGAACTTGTCACCTAGAAGTACAGGAAGAGGCCACTCTCCCTAGCATGCCAATACAGGAGCTTGAAGTGTTGAGTGCCAGATAAAGCTAGAAGGAAAGCATGCCTCTACCATAATAACAAGCACAAATGGTACCTCCTTAGGATTCCACTGACCCGTTCGAGTTGGAAGATCTAATTGCGCGAGTACAAACCCGTGCCTTAGTTAAACCATCTTCATCCAAAAAGCATGCACGGACATATAGTATTCAAGTAAGTTCCAATGAGAAGGTAGACATGGCAGCAAAGTGAAAAAAGGAGGAGGGAGAGCAAACTGAAGATGATTCCTTCAAGCTGCTACACTCCAGCTATAAGACATGGACACCACAACTAGACGGGTGGTCATCCCCATGAACTGGAAAAAGTCCTTCTATACTGCTTACAACCAAAATATAACAAGGTGGACAAATACTTAAACCAAGGTGAAAGGGAGGATTATGAAATGAAGGCATACATCTTAGATCTCAACAAACTTTTAACCCAAATGATGGAGCAAAACTTCCATATGTAGGCCTCCACCAACTCCTTACTCAAGCACCATGCAAGCACTCTAATAAGGCTTAATGCGCAAGCAATGGTAGAGATGGATCAGGTCACTAAGGAAGCTGAACAAAGGCAAAAAGAGTTATCATATGCCAACCATGTCCTCACCATACAAGTCCAAGTGCTCCTTGAGCAATTGGAGTCCTAGAAGCAAGAAGTGCTAGATGAAAGATCACGCAATACACAGTTTGTAGATCCAAGTGGATAGCCTTGCCAAATAGCACAAGCTTGAGGTCATCGAGTTGCGAGAAAAGGCACACACTTAGATGCTGGATGTACATGCAAAGCTCACAAATGAGGAGGTCATGCCATGGAAACAAGATTGGAAGAGAAGGAGAAGGAACTGAAGGCTATGGAGATGGGCTTAAAAGCATAATTTGTAGTGTTGGAAGGAAAGGAATCCCTACCGTGCTTGCAGACCGAAAAGGTGATAATGCTACAAAGCCACTGGCAAGTCATTTCACACTTGAATGAACAAAATTTGGATGCACATACAGTAACAATGGAACTACAAGCTGAAGTGGCTGTACTCATCACAAAGGAAAAGGATGCCCTTGTCATTCAAAATTTGTAGCTCCACGAAGCCTACCACAACAAAGGGACCTAGAAGCAGCCAAAGCCTTAGCCGACCATGAAGTGCAAGTCACAACAATCCAACAACAACTTCGCTATCACAAGGAACCTGTCACCACGATAGAAGACGGTGATACTTACAGTACATTAGTGGAAAGGGTAGCCCCTCTAGCTGACCTTCTAGTGGTTCCTCAGGCCCCTGCACAAACCTTTTCCATGTTTTTTATTTCACTAACACACACACACTCTCTCTCTCAATATAACATTAATCTCACTAACACACACACACTCTCTCTCTCAATATAACATTAATCTCAATGAGGAACTAACACAAGGGGATCTGGCACTAATACATTAGAATACTACATGCTATGCTAACCCCACCGTCATTATGGCTATGTTTATGGGGGCTCTTGAACTAAGCGAGGGTCATGCTATGTATATTTATCATGTACACCCAATTGTACTTAACTTTAGATCTTGGTGTAGGTTGCTCATTCATTCAATTAACTTTAATGAGGGTAAAGAGCTGCTCAATCTAATGAAACCCACTAACATTAATTTATTCATTGCCCCCTCCCTAAAGTACAACAAAGCCTTGGCTGGATGCTTCGACACACGGGTGGGTAGAAGACTGGGATACTCACCCCTCCATAATTGTGAAATGTATCATCCTTATGGCATCCTAAAACTTTTTGATAACATTTGTGTACAACTCATGTACCTATCTCATGTACCTTATTAACATCATTAGTATATGATTTTGAGCAAGTGCATATTGAATACCCTCATTCCCTAATAAAGAAGAAGACGTGAACACACTTCATGATTTCTTTATAACTAAAAACCACCACCACCTTTCGATAACGGGGATAGTGATCAAAAAGAGGAGGAAGAGGACAACACCTACCCAGTGTTTAGTCCCATGACATCTTATTTATCTAATATCTAAGATAATAAAAATAATGATGACACTAACACATCACTAACTCAGAGCAATTTTCCCCCTTCTTCTTTTGATTTCACAACTAACCCTCTCGACCCCGAGGAACCCTTGGATGGCCAGCTAGAGGCCGAAGCTCCCATTCAACAACAAAGTCATGTAACGAACGGGTTCCAACCTCAACCCAATCTTGGATCTCCCAGCCCCAGAGTATGAGAAACCCATTATGAGCATGAATCTGTTAGTCAAACCTCATCTCATGCACCAAGCCCTCTTACAAATAACCCCTTTGGATCCACCACTCCTTTATAGGAAGAGGCTTATGCAATAGTGATTCAACTTGCAGGTTTACCATACCCTTTAGCGAGAGATTGGCTAGAAGCAAGAGAGTTGGGATAGTTGGATTAAGTAGAAACATTGTGGTCAAATGTGGCAAGAGGCTCAAGGCTAGCCAACCCATGGCTTGCTGATTTGCTCGAGATCCACATGGCTTGCTGATTTTCCCATGCTTACAAGGGATGGAAGTGGGAGCATTCAATAGAGTCACAGGGGGAGCTTATGAGGAAATCCAAGCAGATGTTGATGGTGGCCAAGTTGCAGTGAACAACTTTGGCCTAGAGAATGCCATTCCTTGCCATAAAGGAATATGTTGACATATACATAGCATCTCCATGGCACCTTTGCATTGACATCTCCATGGCTTGGAGAATGCCATTTCTTGCCATAAAGGAATATGCTAACATGTACAGAGCATCTCCATGGCACCTTCGCATTGACTCCTTGTACATGCCCATGAAACAAAGGTTCACTACTAGAGAGTTCCAGGAAAGGCGGGCTCACGATTCACATTTTATCTACAATGTTCCTTACTTCAAGCATAGCCAATTCAACACTCTCAACAAATAGCAGTTCATGATCACCATAGTGCATGCATGGAAGGCGATCCCCCAATCCCACTCTACAGTAGCCATTGTGTAGTTCTTCAAGCTAATTATTCTTCTCATTTATATATAGGATGACTATATCCACAACATCAACACTTAATAAAGGGCCTTCCGACAAAACAGTGGTACCGTGTACTACTACCACACCGGCTCCGTTGTTTGCCCTTGTACATGCATATAACTTTTGAGGATATGATTAACACCAACTTGTAGAGGTCTCTCCACTTTCTTTGTTGAACTCTTTGCATCCTCCAGATAAGAAAGAGCCACTATCTTGGGTAATAGTCCCTATGGGGCAATAGATTATGAGGACAGAATCTCCAATAGGTAGGAGGGGATGCTAACCCCATTTTAAGGTTAACCTAGCATCTCTCTGTTATATAAGAGAGATAGCACAATAAGTGTCATGAAATGGCACTATATAAACATTGTAATTATGAGAATGGCCAACAATGCAATAAATCTATGTATCTTGTAATCATTTAGTTTATCTTTCTTTACGTTTCGGGCACCCAAGTGTGAATAAGGGCCAATTGTATAAATAATGAAGAGTTGAGAGGAGAGATAGCTTCATTATTGGTGCATGTTCCTCTTACGCTTGTGTTTATGAGTGTGAGAGTAGAGAGGATTGAGTGTCCTTGTATGCGAAGAGGAAATCTCATGGTGATAGCTTGAGGAGAAGGCAAAAGAGTAGAGCTAGCTACCACTAGCATAGCTTGGAGTCTTCAGAGATGCAAGCTTGGATATCGACAAGTTCCCCACCACGATATGTTAAGGTAAGCATTGTCATTGCAATAGGGGGAGAGTGTAGCATGTAAACAAAGATAAAATTGGCACAACTCAAAGCTAATCCCATGACAAAGGTAGACAAATTGAAGTGAAACATGGTATATATCTATAAAATGAAACATGACATATATCTATAAAGCAAAAAGTAAGGCATATATCTATAAAGCTAAAAACACAACCTACGATCTAGATGATCATGATGAGTATGTTGCTCTTGGTAGACTTTGGTTGGGCTTCCCAACTCAAACAAGATTCTTCTTGGCCCTTAGCCTTTTAGACTTTGGAGCATGTAAAAAACTTATATCTTATGAAACATGGGAGAGATTGGAAAAACTGAAACTTGAGGAATCAAGTGTGGTTTTAAGTTCATTCAATGGTTATGATTTAAGTCCCTAAGTAGCATTTTAATGAATTCCTACTATGTTGCAAATGCTCTTTTGGAAGGTAGTGTTTATGCCATGAATACAGGTGAAGAGATATTATTGAGTAGAAACTAGATAGTGAAGTACTCATGTAACCCAAAATAGAAAAAGCATACCATGAGAATGACAATACCATCGGATATGGAAAATATTTATTTGACTAATGATATTTTGTATAATCAAAAGTAGAAGTTCAGGGATTTCTTAAGAGATAATAGAGGTAAAGAGAATGTGAATTCAGTGTAACCAAAACCTACTATGGAGATCTTATTGCTACCTGAAGAACTAGACCCTCTCTTTATATCTAGTGAGCATCTAGACCCACCTCTCATCAATATAGAGAAGCCAGTGGAAAAGTTCAATGGATATAGATGGGTGGCCAATAGAGCTCTCTTGAATCCCACTTCTTCTGAAGGTTTAAATTACTTTTGGGTGCCTAAAAAATGCCTACACAAATTGGCTTTTGGTGATGAATTGAGTCCTCAGGCATATGAATCATAAAGCGGATACAAAAGTCAGATGTGAAAGTACTATTCATAAATGGTTACATACTAGCAGAGTATTAGACAGCTATTACTTGGAATCCAACAAAAGCTAACTTGAATGGTTTTACGCCACTACCTACACTAAATGTGTTTATAGGCATAAACAAGCCTACAGGGAAAGACAACAATTACAAACAAAAAAATTAGGCTAACCATGTAGATGAAAGTAGATAAGTTAATGATGGATGGAACCCCAAAGGTAGAAAATGTCACCCTAGATGAGTTTCATCTGGCATTGATAATGCAATTACCAACATAAAGTGAAACAAGGGTAAAGGAGTCTTAAATGTTGGGTTCATTGTGTGGGAAACTTAGTGATCATCGAAGAATGGATAAGGGATTTACCTTCTAGTTCTCAACCTTATCAAGAATCACAAAAGCATAGAATGATCCTAGAGGTAGTGTTACAGTGGTAGTAATAGCAATAAAACATGGAAATAGCTCTAGCTCTCAAAACATGCAAATAGTGAACTAGAAGTAGGGGAAAAATTGCCACTTGCTTGAACAACAATAACTTCTACTAGAGTATACAATTTTGCAAACTACCTTGCCATTTCACTTGATTTTTAAAATCTTGGCGATAGTAAAGCAGATTCACATAGAATTTAGTGTGAAGAATTGGGATGACATCTCCAATACTCTTGCCAAATCTCATAGAATTTAGTGTGAAGAATTGGGATGACATCTCCAATATTCTTCACACTAAATTCACATAGAATTTAGTGTGAAGAATTGGGATGACATCTCCAATACTCTTGCCAAATCTCATCCCCTCTTTTAATCTCATCCCCACTTTTGATCAATAATGGCTTGCCTATTTTTAGCTTTTAATGAAAAAACAAGCATTTTTCTTTAGAATAGGATTAGATATCTTGACGACCCAGCTAATCATACTTCAACCCATGAACCTATATGTTAAAACCCTAAGATCTCTCTCGATAATTGTTATGCATAAACATGCATAAATCAGGCATAAACTCAACCACCCAACCACCCCCGAGCCCAAGGGATGCACACATGAATCATAAATGAAATACATCATACCTCTACCTTGATGTCTCATACCATCAAGAGGTATAACACAATCCAATAGCATGTAGCTATAGTGTGAAATGGTAGGTGAGTAGATATGGACCTCTACACAAGAGACCATAGCATAAGCCTCCAAGCCTCCAAGCCCCCTTGAGTGTGCCCCATGCCCCTATTATATAGGAGGGCCCTCAAGTGACTCTTGACTTTCCATTCCCCATGTGTGACCCTTGGATGCCTGACCCTAACCTTAACCCTTAAGATTAGTCCTAACCCATGCTCCACTAGAGCTTGTTCCCATGCTCCCATGCTCTCACAAGCCTAATGTGGGTTAGCCTCCTAGTATATGCACACATAATGTGTATATAACATAGCACACATAATGTACATATAACATACTTCCCCTCTCTCAAAACATTGCACTCTTGCAATAAAAAGAAGGAGAACTGCGTTGAACAATATCAACCGACTCCCAAGTCGAATCCTCTATTTTCCTATCTTTCCACCTAAATTTAACCTCAGGGATTAGTCAACTACAAAGTTTCCTTTCCCTCAATTCAAGTACCTTATCAGGTTCATGTAGAACATAGGATAATTCTTCGACTTCAACGAGTTCTTGAGGAGTAACTGTGTTATCCTCACCTCTTAGTTTTCCTTTCAATATATTGATATGAAAGACTGGATGAACTCTAACATGTGAAGGTAGTTTTAAGTTCAAACGCAACGGTGCCAATCCGATGTATAACTCGAAAATGGACCACAATATCTAGAAGATAAATTCGAGTATTTTCCCATTAACAAAGTCTAAAAATCTTTAGGAACATTAAAATCCAGGTTCAAAAGACCGAGATGAGTGTCCTCTATCAGCATAAAACCGTGCCCTATCTTGAGCACTCCTGATAGAATCCCGAGCTTTGGTCAGCATTTCTTGCATATCTCACAAGAAATCCCTCGTTGCATCAAGCTCGATGTCCTTAAGACCGACATCAATAGGTGCCCTGGATTGATACCCATACATAAGTATGAACGGACTAAAACCAATAGCCGTATATTTAAAACTGTAATAGGCAAATTCCATCATTAGAAGATATTTTTTCCAATATGATGATTTTCTAGAGACATATGCACGAAGCATATACACTATAATTTGATTCATACACTCTGTTTGCCCATCGGATGATCAGAGTAATTCACATTCAAAGTAACTTCCTCGTTGTAAAACATTTGAAATAAAGTAGGAAAACATGGCATTTTAACAGCAGAAACCAGGGATTCATCGGTGCCCCGACATACCCACATCTGCATATGGAATAATCGACGTCCCGAATTACCCATATCAATATAGAGAGTCATCAGCGTCTCGACGAGTCACATTTGTCCATCCGTAAACAATCAAGTTGACTATATAAATCACCTAAAGTATGGAACTAGAGAAAGAAATGCCAACAAAGGAAGAATCCAAATTTCCTTATCCGAACACAATAAGATAAACTTGTTTGAACTCTAAAGAAAGAGATTTCAACAAGTGAAAATGCCGATGAGATTACCCTCATCAAAACATGCAGGCTATAGATAAAAGAAGTTTATCTAGAGAATGTCCACACTATAACTTCTACTTAATTTAGAAAATGAGATTGTCTTTGAATGTTGAGGTCAATATGCTAAGTGATGTAAGCAAAGCAACAATCTTGAGCCCAAATTACCCCATAAGATAATATATGTGAGGGATCACTAGCGTCCCCCATACCACCATGATACCACCCATACATACCTTAACAATTTGAAACTCCCTAGTATGCCGTCTAGGAAATATGAATAAAATCCTGTATAAAAGGATTAAGATGGCCTTATCCAGACTTTCACATACTAAACCTGTCTCTATATACTTGAGACTACATCAAGGAATAACTCCTTTTGAGTACATCATTAGAAAAGAAATTGAATTATTGGTGCCTTTCTAATGATAACTACCCAAAACACAATAAAGTTAGGGTAGAAAAATAACTCACCTAGATATATAAGCAACTAGGTATCCGAGTTGGAATATGTACAAGAGTACAAAAAATATATTCCAAAATTACGTGCAAAAAATGAAGGCAAATGCTACCTTCAAAGCACTTGTAATTATTCAAAAGATCAAAAGATCCTTATAAAACCATGGATAAAAGCATAGAAGCTCCTTAAATCCATGAAGACCATAGTTGATCATAAAAATCAATGCATACCATCTAATGGACATTAATCATGCCAAAAGAAGCATTAAAATTGGTGGCCAACTCATCAATCCGGAGTATATGAACATTGTGTTGTTCAAACAAAACTCCAAAGTAAGCAAGTGAAACACATGTGTATAGCACTCAATAAAAAACCCCTAGACACAAGTGATCCAGGGCAGAACCTGATGAGTCCAAATAAAACTTGGAAAACATTCAATAAAAAGCCACCAAAACAAACCGATCAACTAACCCATGATAGAATTTATCTTAGGCTTAAGAAATTAAGCACAAACCATACTTAAACAAGTGTAAAATAAGTTATCATGGAAAAGTGTCAAAGGTGAAACACACTTTGAACGCAAATTATAGTCATCAAAAGAAATTAAGGAACATGTCCAAAAAGAATGGCTAAACAATGGTAAAAAATCATGAATACATCGTTTAGAATTAATCCAAACATAAATATCCATTAATACGAGATATAATTGTATTAATATGCGACTAACCCGCATCTATCTAATGTCAGCACGAGAAAACCTACTTCAACATTAAATAACCATCGAAAATATTAAATTCTTGAGAAAAAGAATTATCATGATTTTTTCCTAATTTTTCCTAATTTTATAGGGCCTCAAAATATGACAATTTTGAATTCCACCAAACCTATCTTATGGCATTCCAAACCTATATTTTTCCAGAAATTTTTAGCAATTCATTTTGCCAAAATACCATTGATATTTTAAAAATACCAATTTTTAGGACTTCTAAAAATAATTTCTAGAAATTTTCTAATTTTTCCTGAGAATCCCATCATTCACGAAATGTCCAATTCTGCCCGACAATTCTTAAATCCAATGAAAATTTATAATTTTAATGGATTTTTTAATTTTCTGGGTCAAAAATATATTTTTAAAGAAATTTGAATGCCGGGCACCTGAATGGACACACCACATGCCAAACACCAACCCCACATTTTTCCAAAATTTAAAATAACCTTTGTCTAATTTTTCACTAATTTTCAAGAATTTTTTGAAATTTTTAAATTACCCCGAACGCATTTAGAATACGAACGGTCAAAAAATTTTGGAATTCCAACGGTTTTCCCGGAATACGGAAAGCCAAAAGTTTTGGGAAAATGAAAAGACAAAAAAAAACCGGAATGTAAAGGTCAAAGGTTTCCGGAATACGGAAGGTCAAAAGTTTTTCTGGAATTCAGAAAGCCAAAAAGTTTCGGGAAAACGGAAAGCCAAAGGTTTTCCGGAAGATGAAAAGCCAAAAAATTTCAAGAAAAAAATTTCGGTAATTTTTCAGAGATTTTTTTCTCAAATCCCATATTTTTCAGACTTTTATCAAGCTTTTTTTTTGAAAAATCTCCAAAAGCTTAAAAAAAACTCATTTAAAAAAAAATTAAAAAAATGAAAATAAGCTTATTTAAGCTTATTAACTTTTGATTTTTTTAGGGGGCGAGGGGCGTTTTTTTTTCCGCCAGCTGCGCAGCCCCCCGCCGCCTGCACGTAGAAGTGATGGAGGAGGAAGAGAGTGGATTCTCTCTGCACTTTTCTCTCCTCTCCACCTTTTGCAAAACCTTCCCTCTCCACCCTCTCCTTCTCTGTTTAGAGAAGATTAACTCTAATCTCTTGATTAAAGTTTTTAATTAAACTTTTCTTAATCGTAATTAACATTAATTATGATTAATGTTAAAAAAATCATTTTTAAGAGAATTTCTCACGGAAAAAAGAAGGAAAAATCAGATTTGAGAGGCGGAGAGAGTCCCACGCACACGAGAGAGCATTTCATGCATCAACACGCTGTCCCCTACTGAATTTCACTAGAAAATTGACAGAAATTTGATCGCATTCACGTGGAAAAAACTCGCAAAAATGTATAAAAATATATTTTTAATCATAAAAATGCTCAAAAAAATTCTAAAAAATTAAGAAAAATTTCTAAAAATTTAGGGAATCCATTCTACTAAAAATATCCACCATAAAATATATGGTATTTTTGTAAAAAATTCCATTAATGCTTGATTTTAACCATAAAAAATAAGAAAAAAATAGCATTAAACTCACGAAATTCCCCCGCAACGTCGATTCGTCCATTGAATTGTAGTAACACACGTTCCAATCACCATATCGATGATCCACATGCAATTCATAAACACAAATCAACAAAATAATATTTTTATTAGTAAATATTAAAATTTACTAAAAAAAATCAACAACAATTAAATAGAGATTGCTTTGATACCACTGTTAAAACCCTAAGATCTCTCTAGATAATTGTTATGCATAAACATGCATAAATCAGGCATAAACTCAACCACCCAACCACCCCCGAGCCCAAGGGATGCACACATGAATCATAAATGAAATACATCATACCTCTACCTTGATGTCCCATACCATCAAGAGGTATAACACAATCCAATAGCATGTAGCTATAGTGTGAAATGGTAGATGAGTAGATATGGACCTCTACACAAGAGATCATAGCATAAGCCTCCAAGCCTCCAAGCCCCCTTGAGTGTGCCCCATGTCCCTATTATATAGGAGGGTCCTTGAGTGACTCTTGACTTTCCATTCCCCATGTGTGACCCTTGGATGCCTGACCCTAACCTTAACCCTTAAGGTTAGTCCTAACCCATGCTCCACTAGAGCTTGTTCCCATGCTCCCATGCTCTCACAAGCCTAATGTGGGTTAGCCTCCTAGTATATGCACACATAATGTGTATATGATATAGCACACATAATGTACATATAACACTATATTAATATTATTTTTAATTCCTTGATTGGGCATGTAAAAGCTTGATCGAATTCGATTTTGTCTAGCTGATCCTGCACTAGGTAGCGTGGGTTGCTGCTCCAAACTTAGAATTAAAATGACTTAATCTCCTTGATACATCCATTTATAGCTCTCATAGAGCTCTCGTCCACATGCTCCATGCACCCTTGTGCTATTCATGTGTTCATAAATGCCCACATGCCTTGTGCACCCTTGTACTTTCCATGTGCCTACTTTTTGACCATTGACTTCCTAGATCTCACATACGTGTGCCCCATACATGACATGACGGGCACCATATTTCAACACCCCCCCTTGGTGCCCAAATGGGTCTCATCCCAAGAAGGTAATGTGACTACATAGACATGACATTTGCCCCCCCTTAATGGAGACACATACATACATCACTTAGCCTACATTATCGGTGGCTAGAGGTGATCAACATGAACATACATCAGCATAATTGCCCATTTCCAACTTGTCTCACTCACACTGAGCTTAGAGGTTGGCATGACATAGATATCACCATAGGACATTACATTAACATTTTCACATCCACATACATATGGGCACATCTTCACCAAGGGTTGCCCAATCCTAAGGTTGACATCAACATAAGACATGACATGAATCATAATTACACCTAAAAAAGGTGTCCGTGTGGAGCATCCTCATGAGTTGCTTCCACCATCAAGTTGCTTTGTTGCTTTGACCAACAATTCTTCTCAAGGTGGCTTACCTTGCCACATGCATCACATACAAGCTTAGGCTTGTTTCGATGATGACATTTGGCCATTACATGCCCCATCCTTCCATAATGATGACATTTTACATTTGTTTTATTGAAGAGAGCCATTTCCCTCGATGTTGAGCTTGATTGTTCATCACACTTTTGGTTCTTGTCCTCTTCCATAAGATATGCTTCAACTCCTTAAAGTGTAAGATCGGGTAGATTCCTCAAAGTGGTGACCACGAATGAAAACTCCTTAGGCATGCTTTTAATCAAGACTGTAATAGCATCCTTTTCATTCACTGGAGCTTTAATGCTCATCATTTATCCTACATGATAAACAAATGAGTCTTTAAACTCCATATTCAGCCCATAGAGCTGAATCTCGAGATTTATCTCTGAATTCTTTGCCCTTGCCCCAAAAATTTTATCTAATTCATCCCAGGCTTCCTTGGCATGCTCCTTGTTGATATGATGAATGATATTATCCCCAAGGCTTAACCCAATGATGGCCATGGCTTTTCTATCCTTTTTTATCCATGCTTTAACTTCATCATCACTCCCTTCATCAAGCTCATCTCCATTTACTACCCCCAAAGTTCCTTTTGCATGAGTAAATACATGACCTTTGTCATGTATGAAACCCCTCACCACCACTAAACTTTTCTATTGAGGTTTGATTAGGCATGACTCAATGAGGAGGGTCTTGCTGAGATTTATAATGATATCTCAGTAGTGTCTACTCCCTTACAAAGATTTAAGATGAGATTTGGCTCAGCTTGGTCACTAATCACTTGATTAATTGCACTAATATTGTGTTAAACCCAAAAAGGTGAATGCAAATTTTGAGCAAGCAATTGAAAGGGTTAGGCATAAAATTGAACTAAGCACAATTTGGGAATGAAATAGCAATAGATGAAGGTGGGATTAAGCCTATGATAACCAAGATTAGAGTCACTAATTTTTTATTAAGAAGATTTGATGAAAACCTCACCAAAAGAGAGTAGCTAGTGTAGATATCAACATCTAGTGCACCATTTGCAAATCTGACTTCACAAGCGTGTTCATGGTTGCCAAAAACCCCTAGATCCACTAGTAATTATGCAATGGTTGGCCAGCTCGACAGACAAAGTGATTCCCCCAAAATGTAAGGTGCTAATCGCAGAGCTGATTTGCACTGGTTTCTGCCAAATTGAAGTAAATACTTTGAGCAGAAGATTTGCTTAGAGTTCCTCTAGACTCCTGTTGAAGGGATTGCCCAATGAAGAAGGGAGTAGGCAATGGCAAGCTCTCCACTACTACAGGGTGGTTCCCAATCACAAATTTTTTGAATAATGTAAACTAATTAATCACTAAAATAAGGTTCAACCTTGCTAATTATAATGTGATGGAGTAGTAATCAGATGAAAGGAATGGCTTTGGCTCTGATACCATGTTAAATAAGATGGATTTAAGTGCATGAATATGAGAAAATAAGAGCTATGGTGGATGAAAGATTGAAGAAGACATGATTATAGCATAATATTGACACTAATGAAAGTAAACAAGATGTGGATTAGGGCTAATCACATGCTCATGTTTTTGCATTAAGGAAATAGGCTCGATACATCCATTTATAGCTCTCATCCACTTGCTCCATGCACCCTTGTGCTATTCATGTGTTCATAAATGGCCACATGGCTTGTGCACCCTTGCACTTTCCATGTGCCTACTTTTTGACCATTGACTCCTTCTTACATTTATCCATTCACACACCCAAAAAACATTAGCCTTCATCCATTCCTGTTTCATGACATCCTAAGGCTCCATTTGCCTAGCTCTCACATACGTGTACCCCATACATGACATGACACGCACCATATTTCAACAAATAATAAAGCTGATTATAATCATATGATGACCTTCTCTTGGGCATAACCCTCTGTAGGTAGTCAATGCTACCATGCTTATGCTTATAAACCCACTTTGAACCAATGGCCTTTTTACAATAAGGAAAATTTGCTAAATACCAAGTGTCATTTTTGAGGATTGAGTTGTACTCATCCTTCGTGGCTTGTATCCAATGATCATTTTCATGTGCTTCCTCAAAGGAAGTGGGTTCCTCTAAATTGCATATACTAGCAATAAGAGCTTGATCATTAGCCATTTTGGCATACGCTTGGATGTCTTTATGGCTACCCTTCCCTCATCCATTGTATCATCCACAATTACCTCATCGTTGATATTTGGGGTGAAATTTGTGCTGATTTTCAACCAGTATGGGGCTAATTTGTAGTACATTGTTGAGCATCCATTTGCTCCACAAATGGTTGGCTAGCATTTAATTCACTTTGTGGCCAGATAGTAGAGTACATTCAATATGACATTTTTTCATGTTTTTTACACAAATATATTTTGAGAGAAGGGTGCTTATCAATCACAAAGCTTATAGTTTGTATAGGAAAAAGGTGCATTGTAATTATGGGAAATTCACACATAAGGGATTTTAAAATAGGTCTTGAATGCAAGTGTGATATGTATATGCTTTTCATATAATGAACCCCCTAAGCTAATTGTAGAGTCTATACCCTTTACTTTATGAGCTACATCCTTATTGCCTTATCATCTAGCTTATTACGTTATTGCAGCTCAGGCATAAGAACATTAGAAAGACAATTAAAAACATGCAAATGAGCCACATAGCTTCATGCTATTCCAAGTTCGTAAGGGATAATTGTATGTAACGCCTTGATGGGGGCAATCTATTTAGCATATAATTAAAAAAGAATAAGGCAAATCTTAGCCTTTAACCATGCAATGTGCTCTCTCCATGAGAATTCTGTTCTTTCTATCAGCCATACCATTTTGTTGAGGTGTGTAAGGCAATGTGCATTGATATTTTATGCTTTTTTGAGCCATATACACATGAAAGAACTTTGACATATACTTTTCCCCTCGATCTGTACAAAGGGTGCCAACTTTACATACATACACATTTTTAGCCATGGAAATAAAGTGTTTGAAGCATGTAAAAACCCTTGACTTTGCTTTCAATCGATACACCTAGGGTGCTTGGAGCAGTCACATCAATAAAAGCCACAAAGTAGAGATATCCCACTAATCAATGGTGTCCTCATAGGACTTCATACATCACTATGTATAAGTTATAATTTTTGGATAAGCCTTATTGATCTATCTTTCAAGAACGATGCCCGTTGCATCTTGCCCAAAATTTCCCTCACATATATTTTTGACAAGGGTCTCAAGATTTAGCAACCCTCACACCATATCTTACCTTTTAAGACATAACAAACTGCCAAAATTCAAATGATCAAAGCATGCATACCCTAGCTCCACATCACTCATAACATGTGTGGCAATAAGTATCATGTGCTAATTTCCAATATATGTCCAACATGTAAAGCCCATAGCTTAGATTACCATATACCATAGTGATGTCTCCATCACTTCGGTCATAAATTGTACATTTTCCATCAACAAATTCGACCACTAGGCCTGCTCATAATGGTAGACAGATTGAGAGCAAGTACTTTTTAATGTCTGGAACAAACATGACTTCTGAGAGCTTCCGTTACTTAAGAATACTCCTTGCCATCTCAATAATAGTATAATACTTTACACCATTTTATTATGGAGGGTGCTACTCTAAACCTCTTCCTTTATAAAAATCCAAGAGTTCATCAGACATGAATTCTCTTCCTTGGTGTATTTTTGAATTGCTTCAATTTTTTTCATGTCTTAGTTGTAACTACTGCAAGAGACATTCCTTAACCTTTCCAAAATCTTGAGGCTTTTTCTTAAGAAAATACACCCAAATCTTCCTATTGTAATTTGTAACAGAATATAACGTGCAGTGTATACAAGAGAACACTCACAAGAAGTAGGAACTTTCACAGCACAAAACTTTAAAACTCAAATTGTATAATAATAGAGATAGAGAAGAATATTATATTATTGAAGTGATGTAATAGATGGCAGATCCCCACACATGTGTGCTCCTATGAAGGGAGATTCGATGGGTGATCTAGAATTAGTAAGACAAAGGCTATATGCTAATAGAAGCAGAAGCTAGGGAATAAACTCATAGTGATGATGTCTGATGAACTGTGTGGAGAAGGGGCTACCTGTGTATCTATATAGGCCTATATATGTGGGGTAACCCTAACATAACCATGTAGGTCTGTGTATAGTTGGTGCCATTGCGATGTCACCGTCATGATGGTGTGGGCTCAATCCACTAGAAACTGCATGGCAATTACCCCACCTTCCACGATCATTCAGGCTCATCTTGGGCCTTGTTTAGGCCCCACAATGTCAGGATAGGTTGTCCAAGAGTAAAGTCTACCTACTCCATGTGTGGACCGTTATGAGATAATGGTCTAGTGTAGCATGTAGCCTATTTGGCAACGTGCTAAATAGGCTAATCCAAGCCATCTTTAAACCATTTGGCCCTATAGGCCACCTTCTTGTGTGAATACAGGGATACCTTGTGCTCGGATTACAATGGTTACTCGAAGGTTACTCCTCATAATGGGGGCCGTACAAACATGAGCTAGCTGGTGCCTAGACAATATAAAATATGAGGGTGGATCATTTATATCCAACACCCCCCTCCACCCAAAGGTGAGCTACTTGTGTATTCTGAGAAACTGCTCCATTTGATCTATTTTGTGAAGATGTTTACATAGTTCTCTATCGTCGAGCTATAGACCATCTTGAACTCCTTGAACATAATAAGATCGTGCACAAAGTGATTATGAATCTTAATGTATTTCGTGTAAGCATAAAACATAAGATTTTGAGTAATGGTCATGCAACTCTAGTCATCACATTGCAACATTCTAGGTTGCCTTCTACACCACTCCAATATCCTGTAAAATCCTCCTCAGCCATAATGCTTCATATGATGCAAAGCATGCAGCTTCGTACTCAGTCTCTATCAATCAGAGTGCAATTGTGGGCTATTTCTTACACTGATCCAAGAAATGTATCTCAAACTAAGAGAAAAATAATACCAAGTTATACTGAGTGCCTAGTGTTCAAGTCACCCGCCCAATCTGAGTCACAAAATCCACTGAGGTCTTGCTTGTATCATAGGTGATGCCATACCCCTGAGTACCTTGGATATATCACAACACACGCATAACTACTTTCCAATTATTCTCCTGGGGCTTGTTAGAGAACTTGCTCAAAACACCAACATTAATGATGTCTAGTCTAGTATTACACGAGAAGATAAGACTACAAATAGAAAAACTAATGTCTAGTCTAGTATTACATGAGAAGATAAGATTACCAACAAGTTTCTTGTACAATATCTCATCCATAAGGTATGAGGTGTCTTCGATGGATAGCTTTAGATCAACCTCCATTGGGGTACTGACTACCTTGCATTTTGTCATGCCAAATAAGTGGAGTATCTCACCTACATATTTGTATTGAGAGATGAAAATGTTATCTGGCTTTTGATAGACCTCAATCCCTAAACAATAATGCATAAGCCCAAGATCTATCATCTCAAACTGTAGTAAGCATCTATTGTGTTTATGAGATCTTTTTCATGTGATCCCCTATCAAGATGAGTTCATCTCTACATAGAGAATACTTCTCATGTTCACAAAATACATATAAATTTGTATCTAAAGGGCTGTGTAAGAGATGAATACTCATAAAGTAAGCATCAATCCTTTGGAACCATGGGGCCTATTTTAGCCCATAGAGTGCCTTCTGTAACCTATAAACTTTTCTTTCGGAATTGAGGACCATGAACATAGGTGGCTACTCCCTGTATGCCTCCTCCTTGAGGTTCTCATGTTGTTGAGGAAAGTAGATTTTACATCCATTTAAGAGAATAATACATCCCCCTTGCACTGGAAACGCAAGAACAGTGCAGATTGTGGCTAAATTGGTTTTAGGAGAAAAAGTTTCCTGAAAGTCAAACCCTTCAACTTGTGCAAAACCTTTAGCGAGTAGCCATGCCTTGTACTTTTCTAAAGGACCATCAGATTTATATTTTGCTTTGTAAACCCACTTAGTGCCAATTACCTTATGCCTTGGAGGATGATCTATAAGGTCCCAATTGTGGTTTTTAAGGATACAGTCATATTTTGCTTGTATGATTTTGGATCCCCTTGCGCTTTGACAAAGGTACTAGGTTCCTAAATCTTGAGTACCTCTATCATCATAACAACAAATTCACAAGATTCTCCTGAGTCTTATTTTGCACCTCTAACCTTCTAGATCTACAAACATCTTGAGGTGCATCCTTGATGGCTTGAGATTTTGTTCTATACCACTTAGGGAATGCCTTACCTTTTTGTAGAACATTATGCTTTTGTCCTTCAAAATCCATGTTCATAGGAAATGGGATGAGATGGCCTCCATCAGAATATGAGAAAGCATGTGTGCTACATGTGGAGGTAATGTTGGTTTGATGATTTCCTTATTTTATAATGAAGAATAAGGAAACTCTTCCTCCATCCGATGTGGTTGTCCTTGGAAAGTGACATCATAGCTCACTATGATATTCTTTTCCCGAGAGTCATAGAGTCGATATCCATTCAACTTCATTTTATAACCTAAGAAGATGTATTTATGGCTTTTAGCATCTAAATTAGTTCTCTGAGCATATGGAACCTATGTTGGATAGGTGTCATCTCTAGATGGTGTCATGCTAGTGGCACACTCTTTAGCCTCTAGGCATTTTTGGGATTTATAGCATTCATTTCCATTTTTTTCCTATTCACACATTTTTGGGTGGAGGAACTTTTCTAGAGATCCGTTCATCTTGTGCCTATATATATGAGGCATTGTAGTTCATTTCTAATCAAGTTGGCTAGTGGTTCATTGATGAGTTCTTGAGTACATTGTCTCTTCTCTCATCTCTTCTTTCTCACATGGTATCAGAGCAAGGTGGTGGCGCACATAGAGCCTCCTTATCCTTCTTCCTCTCTACCTCTAGTCTTCTTCAACAACCCCGCTTTCAATGGCGTTTTTTTAATTTTTTGATTTTCTGCTAAATGAATGCATTTTTGAGGATTGTGCCCACGAGATCTACTGGAATCATCGTGGTCTACAACTTAGCAGAAGAAAGTTTTTGCAAATTCCTCACTGTTTTTGAGTTATTCTTCGCAGACTGCCTGCATGTAGAATTTCTGCTTGCGTTTTTTGCAGAAACCCTTACTCATCATCCTTGCACTCATTTAATGATGCAAAAGGCTTCAAACCAGCCCCTTACCATTCTCTACAAGTGTGTTTTTAAAGCACTTCAATCCGAGTCCTACAACTCTACTTGCTGTGAAAACATTGCCAACTAGTTTTTCCTACATGCGGTAGTGTTTTTTTGGAGGCTTCTTGTGGAGAGATTTGTAGCCATTTCTTGGCTGCGTTTTCATCATCAACTTCAGCCCTCTTCATGGTGTTTTGAGATACATATTCATTCTCTTTTCTACACCTTTCTACCGACTGAAAATTTCACTTTGCTACACACTTTGTGTTTGCGTTTTTGTGGACAATCAACTCCTCCATACTCCTTCTACCTAAGGCTCCATTCTCAGCCCTCTTTTGGTGGTTTCTATGGAGTCTATTGGTTCATATATCGGCTGCGTTTTCGCACAATCTTTGTGCATATTTTGGAGATACTTCCTTGGTGGACAGCCCATCTATTGGCTGCATTTTTGGAGGTACGACACTTCTTTCCTTGTGTTTTCCCACCCTCCTCTCCCTATGGGATCTCGGAAGTCCTTTACTCCAAAAGACAAAGGCAAACTTGAAGATACTATGGATCCTACATCTCCTACAAATGGACCAGCAACTACTACAACGGAAGTTGGTGCAATTCCTTCTTCGGTAGGTGCTTCTACTTTCTCTTTTCCATCATATCCATTACCTTCTACGGGTCCTTTCTCTCTTTCTTCTTTGTCCTTTATGCCTTCCTATCCACATACTTCTATGCCCTCTATGGTATATCCCCCTACATCATCTATGCCTTTTATGGCAACTTCATCTACTATGATTCCTCCTTCTACTACTTTCACTACTACTCCTCTCCCCACTCAATCATATCAGCCCTTTAACCCATTCACTCAATCTTTGAGCCTTCCAAGTCTTTCCGATTAACAAAAGCTTACCCAAAACAACTACCACACTTGGTCCTTGTTTATGCAACTTCTTTTGGAAAGCGCCGGGGTGGTCTATAATCACTTCTCCTCATATGGTGCCTTCTCAATATCAAACCTATATGGATGCACGGGCTTACTTGTGCATGGCATGTCTACATCGGTTGTGTCTCAATTTCTTTCTACAAGGAGTACGGCTCAACAATTATGGCACGCTATCAACAATTATGGCACGCTATACAAATGCAATATGGAAGACTTTCAATAGTTAAGATGGCTAAGTTGGAAGAAGATTTGGATAAGCTTTCTATCTCCGAATTCGACAACATAGTGGAGAAGCTTGGAGAATTCAATTGAATCAAGCAGCAACTTGAAGAGTTTGGTACATCGGTAAGCAATCCGGTCCACAAGCTACTTGGTAAATTGCCTTCTTCTTTTGAATCGTTCAAAGATAACATCTTTTGAATCGTTCAAAGATAACATCTTTCTTCGAGTTCCTTCCTTTGACAAGACTATGGGTCTTCCTCATGATAAGTGCCTTACTCGCAAGCAAAACAAAAAGGACTCGGCTTTTGTAAGCCAAGGCAAGGGCAAAGGCAAAGGCAAGGTGAATGATCAACGCAAAGGCTCTAATTCCAATGCTAAAGATTCTTCAACCAAAGGCGACAAGGACAAATCAAAGGATTCTTCCAAGAGTGCACTTTCTGTGGTCATAGTGGCCATACGGAGGATCGTTATTTTGTTAAGAAGGTGGCATCCAAGAAGATAAAAGCTGAACTTGAATCCAAATCTAAGGGTTCTTCTACATCAACATCTTCTCACGCGACAAAGACAAAGACAAGAAGGAAGACGGTAATGCCAAGGTTGCATATGTTGCTATGTCTTCTACTTCTTCATGTGACACATCACTTGTGGTAATCAAAGATCTGCAGGGTCTAAAACAAGGTGCTTCAGTGTTTCTCATTGATGGTTCTGCAAGGAAGGCACGCGGGGTTATTCATTCCATTGATGCATCTCAAACATGTGGTTTTCAATTCATTGGTGAGACATGTGCAGCGATACATGTTCAACAAAGCTTTGATGATACATTTCTCATTCCATTTAAACCACAATGGATGCAAGAACAATGTCTCAAGTAGTTGGAAGCATCATCAAATGGCCATTGGTCAACCTTGTTATGGAACAAAGACATTACTAATACCAAATATAATAATTTTGCGGAACTTCTTGTTGATCAAGAAGATCACTTTATAGATAGGGAGAGCTGGAAAGAGAAAAGTGTCATCCTCTGGGGATGACAACAGATCTACAAAACTTGGCAATGGAGTAGTATTGCTGGTCCACCCATACGAGGCTATAAATTGTAGAGAACTAGGGGAGAGTAGCTTGGGTGTCATTATAGAAGGATCTTTGTATCCAAGTTCAACTTGTGTTTCAGGTCTGAATTTGGTTAGTTGGCCAATCAGGCAACTCACATTTGAGAATGGTGAACCATTAGTGAAGGACACAGAATCTTCTTCTATTGATGAGGGTATTCAAGATCACTTCATGCAAAAAAATATTGACAGCCTAAACAATTCAAGTGATGAAAAAGAGGATGATGATGTAGAGGGCAATGATGGCGATAGTTCTGATGACAGACACCATGATGCCATGATCACTGACTATGATATCATTGAAGGGACAAATAAGAAAAGGAGCTATGTCCATAGGGTAAGGGTAATGAAAAATTATGATAATTTGAAAAATTATGATAAAACCCATGGAGCTAGCAAAAAATGTGATGTTGCAAACATTCACAATGTCGCAACCATTGATTGTTGTGAGAAGTGATGTTGTCAATTTGGAGATAGATCCAAAATCATGTAAGCTGGGGTACACTTTTGGGGACAGAGCTATAGTACACGATACACATTTGTACTGGATTGCATGGGCATGGCCTATAGACAAGGTCAAGATGACGAGTGCTTTGAGTTCACATTTGATGGGAAGAAGGTTTGTAGTAAAGCATGGTATGTAATGCATGGCATTGGTAAGTCAACATTCTATAGGCTCATAAAGAAGTTCTTGAATGGTGCATGTAATGCCAGTCATGGCAACAGTGGGATAATACGGAAGGGTATGACACATGTTGAGATGGCAAAATTAATCATACAGGGCTTCATAGATAATAATGCCGATCAAATGCCACATAGGTAACTATGCATGGAGCCTGCGAGACCCCAATGTGTTCTACCAGCAATGTACAAACAGGCGGACATATTGCGTGAAGTGAATGACACACTTGTCTCATTCGAATACCGACCACTGTCACAACCATCATTCTCAAGATTGTGGAACACAGAGTTCAAGACAGTTAGTTTATCAAAAACCAGCACCTTCTCAAAATGCGACATTTGTATGGCAATCAAGGTCAAGTTGGAATCAACAAAAAATCAAGAGGAGCGTGTCAGATATATGGCACAAAGAAGGGCACACATGTTGCAGCAAATGAGTTGTAGAAATCTATACTATGCTTGGAGGAGCTCTTCCGAAATGAACCCAAACAGGTATTTGTGTATTATACATGATAAGATGGACCAGAGCAAGACTGCCATACCAAAAATTAAACCAGTTCCTAAATCTCTCAATGGGGTTGAGAGGCTTCCTGTATCTTTCATAGGAATGCTCACTCATGGACATGGAAAAACAGCTTATGGTCACTTTGCCTTGGGGTTATGGCCAAGTGATCCCAACTTCACAATTTCATCTCTCTCAAAATGTTTAAGAAACTTAGAAAGAGGAGAGCAACACATGTATGGTGACTTGAGCTCACAAAACTCAGATGCAGAACCATGAACAGATCTTTTTGATTGTGTTTTGTCTACTATGGCCCTGTATTAGCATATGGAAGTGCTGAAGGAGAGAAACACATATTGCAAGCAGAGCATTGAGGATGTAGATGCAGAGACACATGTAGAAACAAATGTGGATACAGAGGGAAATTGTTCTTCACAACATGAAAAACTTAAGATTTCTTAGCCCTTCTTTTCCTTTTATAAAAATGTTTAATCCATGTAAAGTGCATTTAGCTAGAATACAAGTCAAACACATGAATGTGAGATGAATGCATGGAGACATGAAAATGCAAGGTTATTTTTCATGCCATGAAAGACTATGAGTTCTTCATGATGCAAAAAGCTAAAGATTCTTGTATGATTTGAATTTGCAGGGTTTAAGTGATGGTAGAAAAGATTCTTGTATGATTTGAATTTGGAGGGTCTAAGTGATGTTATAAAAGATTTGTGACGTGTACCAAATACCTTTGAAGATGTGAAAGCTCCCCATATTTCATGGCTATGAAAAACTATAGTTTTTCATAGTTTATCATCTGGTTCAATTCTGCCTTTTGGAGGCTTAGATAAGATGTAGAGGGTAAGGAGGCCTTTAAATTAGGTTTTTGTATTCCTCCATGTAATGTGGAAAACCCTTGAGTTTTTCACAACCATGAAAAACTCAATGGTTTTTCAAGGTTGGTTTTTCTAACCTTCTTCTTTTTGGTTGTTTGGCACCCTAATAATTGTGTTAGGTGTTTTGGACATAATCATACTTAGACTTCCCTTTAGAGGTTGTTTGGCATCCTGATAAATGTGTTAGGTGTTTTTGACACAATCATACCTGGAATTCATTTAGAGGTTGATGGCAAGGAGGTTCTTCCCTTTAACACTATAATTCCTCTTCCATCCAATGTATTAGGATGTCTATTAACATCAAAGCAAGTTCTTGTGGTTCCATTCCCTTGTGATTTAGAATGGGTTCCTTTCTTTTGGAGTTGGTATTTACCTATTTTACTTTAGCCTTTGATTTTGATTTAGTGTTTGTTGCTACAACAAGGTTCATATGGCTTCTTTATCCATAGTTTTTGAGGCTCTTATAGCTTCTTGCTAGCACTCTGGTTCATTTTTGGAATAGTTTTAAATCTCCTTCCTTTGGTTGGAGTTTTTCTATAGGGAGTCTTAAAACTACTCTTACCCTATTCTCATTTTTACCTATCATTTCTTGGAGAATTATCCATGGGTTACTTGCTACTAGTTTTAATAGCTTCTAGTCCTCCAAGTAATCACACTCAATTGGGTGCTTGTGGAGTGACCAAATGTGACACTTAACTGACATGAGGATCCTGGGTGGTTTGATGCACTATCTTCCGGAGTAAGGTCTCCTTTAATTACTCTCCCAAATTTAAGTGCATGAGATTTGGTATAAATAGGCCAAGTACACTCACCATAATATGTCAATGATTTATCAAATCGCTTGTTTTCACTTCTTTAAGTTTTTAATGATAGTAAAAATCTACCTAGGTTTTCAAGGTGTGAATACTCTATGAATTTTTCACAATGCAAACTAAACCTTTTAAATTATGTTTTCTCACTGTAAGAAGTATGCACTATACTCCCACAATCTAAATATGGTCCTAAACCTTAGTTTCTCATGACGATGATGTGAACAATTGCTTGGTTTTTCATATATGTAAAAAAACTCACGGCATGAAAAACTTCAAATTTTTAAGTTTTGATTTGGATGTTTGGAAATTTTCTCTATCTTGTGCAACCATGTCTCCTTTTAGTGATGGAGAGAGAGAGAACAAGATCAAGAAAGCACCATAACTTAGTTTGTGTCTATGATTTTTAAGCATTATCTTGTGTTAATCACCTCCTTAGTCTCCTTCTTCCCAAAGCTTAAAGCTAAACTTTTAGCATATACTTTGTTGGCTTTTTACCCATCATTTTGGACTACAAGAGGTTATTTCCTTGACCAATGAAGAGCCCCTGCCATGGTACTCCTTTGTTGCCAAATCCGGGTAAGAGAAGTTGCAAGTACTCTTGCATGGCCTCAGACCCGCAAAAATCTTGCTCTCAAGACAGAGAAACTCACCAACACACACTCAACAATTAGGAGACGAGAAAGAAATATTCATCATCATGATCCTCATCACTCTCTCCTTCACTCTCTCCCTCCATTGATACAAAACAAGAAGAACAAGTGAGAGTTTGTTGCAAAGAACCAAGAGAGAGAAAATCATGTGTAAGGGTAGAAAAAAGAAGAAGAAAGTTCTAACTCCTTTAGCCACCTCAATCCCTCGGCTCTCCACTCCTCCCTTTTCTTGATCATATTTTATTTAATTTCAAAAGCTTGATTACATTTCCTTTGACTAAGGTTCATGAGACCTTTATTTTGCATCTAAAAAGTATCCTAACACCTTCCAATAATGAGAACACACACACAAACACACACACACTAAGGTCATGGCATTGATTTGTGTGGACCCGCTATAATCCATACCCATTTACATATGAAAGCTCATAAAATAATCATTTTGAGTAGCCTAAATGCTTGATTTTTATCGCGATGAAGAACCCATAAATGTGCTTAAAAATGCACAAATTAGAGGGTTAACATTCCTCCTCCACTTAAATGCAAACGTCCTCATGAGCACTTTGAAAAGAAAGCTTTTCCTTGTAATTAGCACCTCGAACATGTTGATGAAGAAACCACAAATACTCTATCGCTTCTCTTCACTCCAAATTGGACCAGCTCAATCCACACTTCTTCTCATACACTTCACATTTCACATCTCAACTTAAATTTCTTCTTCACACCAACACTTCATAAAGATTTTTCACTCCAAGTTTGGAAAACAAGGCAAAATAACCTCCTCAAATGTACATAAGTGTGCCTTGATCAGGGAAGCAATGAAAAGCACCATCTTGAAGCACATCAATGAGCTGAACCATGGTTGAAATCCCAAAAAAATATTGATCTTTGAAGACCACCCTATCAAAGATTATGCATGAGAAACTCTACCCAAAAAATGATAATGTGTATGGGTTTTGATGATTTGAAAGAAAAAGGATTTTATTATTCCTAAACTACGGGTTTGTATGTGATGGGTAAGCTTCTTGACTTAAAATCATGTGAACAAGGCATAGGAATGTGAACATAGGCCTTGGTGGGAAGGGACTCTAGTCAAGCAAAATTAGTAATAAGGTTATTAACCTTATTATCTCCATATTTGCATCGAAGAAAAGCCACCATCGATGATCACCACACCATCACCATTCAAAACGACCATCGTTGTTGTCATGATGATGATGAGGATCTCCATGAAGGTCCAAAGTACTATGGGATCCAGTTGAGCCCACCAATACCATAAGCAGGTTCATGAGCCACTTGCACAACCAACTCACCATGGCTAGTTAGTCATCATCTTGAATAGTCCACCATGAAGGACCACCCATGAATCTGTCATTTTGCCATGCATAAATGTAGATCTTATACCACTTCTATTCCCTGCCAGTGCACCAATGCAGAGCCCCTTCCATGGTACTCCTTTCTTTCCAAATCCTAACACCTTCCAAAAATGAGAACACACTCACACTAAGGTCATGGCATTGATTTGTATGGGCCCGATATAATCCATACCCATTTACATATGATTTTACAATGAAAGCTCATAAAATAATCATTTTGAGTAGCCTAAATGCTTTATTTTTTTAATCAATGAAGAACCCATAAATGTGCCTAAAAATGCACAAATTAGAGGGTTAACAGTGGTTGCCATCTTCTCTCCTTCAAAATCCTTCTCTTCCTCTTTGTCTTGTAGGAAATTGCTTCACCTTGCCTGCAAGGATTCATATACCTCTCACTATCTACTCTCTCTCACATAAAGAACATAAAGAATAGATAGCAACATGTGCTAAGCAACAATAAGGTTTTTACTCTTAGCTCTTTCTCTCACATAAAGGATGGATAGGAACATGTGCTAAGCAAAAATCTAATATCTAGTCTCAACTCTCTCTCTCTCTCCACAATAAGGTTTTTACTCTTAACTCTTTCTCTCACATAAAGGATGGATAGGAACATGTGCTAAGCAAAAATCTAATATCTAATCTCAACTCTCTCTCTCTCTCCACATAAAGCACAAGTAGCCAAGAGCAAGTAGAAAACTAGAGAATAGGTTTAGCACAAAGAGGGATTGTGTCCATTTATTTATGAGATAACATATTATATACAACTCGCCCTTATTCACAATTGGGTGCCCAATACTCAAGACTTAACTAAATGAATTTGGGTGTGGCCACATTTGGCATAATTTCTACACTTATTCTTCACTCTCCTATGTCTATTTAACCCTAATGGGGTTAACATAGTTACACCCCATACAAGCCAAGGAAAAGAAAGCAAAAGAAGTCCACATCCATGTCTCCAAAAAAGACACACTTGGGTCCATACATGGACTAAGTGGCCATGCATATTGTATAGAAGGATGTATACACTAAAAGGCAAAGTACACTTCTAGTCCCAAGAGTTCCTATGTTATTTCTTGAGGATCTAGATGTCAAAAAAGTTACACGCTTAGGGGTTGGACAATATGCAAAGCAGTTGCCCAAATACACACAACACATTGAGGTGAGTAGAGGTAAGTGGTTCCCTTGAAGCTATCTCTTAGCCTTAACATTTTTGGTACCTATTGGGGGAGAAATCCCTTAGCTTTGTTTTTTGTTTTTTTCTCAAATCTATGGTTCACCCATTGCTTGTGCTTTGAATTAGTGGCTTGCGCCCCATGAACGAGGACAAATTTGATGGAGATTTGTGTGGGTTTTGTATGATTTTTTCTCTATTTTTACTCATTATTGGTTTTGACATAGGGTTTAGATGCTTGATTTTTGCACTTTAATGGTGTTTTTGTTGCATTTGAATGTGTTAGAGTGTAGGATACATATTAGGTAGCCTAATCCAAAAATCTCAAAAAATCGCATTGAAACTCTTGATTTTCACCCAAATTCACAAATTGGATTGGTTTTTTAGGATTAATAATGTGATTACTGAGATTCTAGAGTTAAGAAAATAAAAATTGGGGTACTCCATTAAGTGTGTTAATCCATTGGCAATGATGACTTCGTTGAGCTTTTGCATCAATTGAACATCCCAAATGATGACTTGGTTAAGTTTTTACATCAATTGAACATCCTAATGTGTGTAGATATGTTCCCACATCAATTGGGGGGCCTCCTTCAAAACAAGTAGAGGGTATAATTAGGCATAATTGTTGTGCAAAATTTGAATTTTTCATCATAATTGGGAGCATTAGCACACTAGCATCTAGATTAGGAAGCTTGATCATCATAGAAATCTAAAAAAAGAATGATAAAATCCAAGAAAATTCATTGATTTGTTAATGGAGTAGTTTTTGAATAAGTAGAGTAATTAACAACTTTTCTCTTCTTTTTCCTCTTTCTCTTTCTCTTGTTGTTACTGCTCTTTGTGTCTAAAAATTTCATCTTTCATCATTGTAGGGGTGCATTTTCTTCCTCTCTCTTTGCATTTAATTCCACCATCTCTTTCTCTCCTCGCTAGTGCATGCTTCTCTCTCCATGAGCTATCAAGTGGTGGTATTGCTTGTAGCCACACTGTCCAATGAAATTAGTTGGACTTATTTAATAGCATCACTATATTAGGCAAGGTGACTAGCTAGCACTAAGAGCCACTAATGGGGCTACATCACATGCCCAAGTTGTCAGCGCTTAATCATGCCTCGTCATTATGACATTTATCATGGCAGAGTCAAGACATCACAAATCAAGGTTTTTGTTAGTGCAGAATAACGGCAACAAGGCCTTCTAAAATCACGCTGATCTTGTTGTGCACAAGGTTGGATGACAGTCACATGCATGCAATAGCTACTCATCATCACTAAGCTAGATTGGAGCCATGTTATGAAGCCATCGATGCATTTACTTTGCCATGATTCGATGCATCCACATTGCCATGATTCCATAAGTTTGAAGAGGTTACTGTGACTTAGACCAGTACAAGCAACATGATTTTGTCATGTTGCCTCATCATCATGTAGCTATGACTCCTTTACTTAAAGTGGTGCTGTGATCCATATGGTAATATAACTCGAGCCTACATAATCATGGACACCAATGCCATGACCCCCTTTGCCTGTGATTTGCAGTGTTCAGGCTGCCATAATTGTCAATGTCAGGGGAAAGCCGTGATTCCTAATATACACTGTAATTCATGATGACATAGGCTACATAGAGATTCCAACTTAGCTATGTCATGATGCCTAGTGACATGACTCCATTTCATATATATGCCATGGTTTTTGCCACTTGATGCTTAGCTATGTCATGATGCCTAGTCATGCCAAGTATGACGTGACTCCTTCAGATATATGCCATGACTTTTTCCACGTGTCAGTGCATGCCACATGCACCATGATTCCAACTCACATCATTTGTCTTTGCTGTGACTTCCTAGGCCACATGCACTGACATGTTGACATGACTTGGTCACATAAGAGCCATGTGACTTTGTCTACTTGGCCATGATTTTGGATGATGATAGGTTGGGTGATGCTATAATCTAGTTGGGTGCCAAGATCCTACTAAGTGACATGATTCTCACACCTCAAAGTCGACAAAAAGGTGAAACTTTAATGGAGATTATGTACCATCATTGGTAATGACTAATGATTGCATGACATAATCACATCACTACACTCATGTGATTGGCTGTCCTATTGGATTAGGCCATAAGAAGCATGTTGAATGAGGAAGAGGTTTGAAAGCTAACTAGCTAGGCCGCTGAGTACATACATGCAAGCTTGCCACTCTTGTATTAGTGAAAGGTGAAAACACATGATATTGTGCCATGATCTCCTTGGTGTGTGGAGTTGCTAGCATTAGTGGACATCTTGGCCTCTTTTGTGATCCCTCCAACAATTGTGGAAGCCTTCAAGCTTTCAACATTGCAAGGCAGTAAGCGAGACTTAAGCAAACAATGAGGAGTGTTTGGCAAACAAGGTTGTGAAGCTTCAAAAGGTTGTCACCATGTGCTAATTAAGTGTTCAAATCATAAGTGTTAATCTATCAAGATTGCCAATTTGGTGATATCACAAGTAAAGGACATTACTAGAAACTACACCTTGCCCTTGTTCCTTCTTCTTCTTTCTCCCCTCTCCTACCTCTCTTCTTTTTAAATTTATGTAAGTTGTTTGGTTTTAAGCTTGCTTTGTGTTAACATGTTTGCATATGTTTATATTTTCTTCAAATTAAAAAAAAAGAGTAAAAGAAAACAAAACCTAAAAAAACTAACAAAATAATCACCACCCACCATGAAAATACAAAAACAATATAAAAACCACAAACAAATAAAAATTAGGTTATTCATCCAATTAGGTAAGTCTCTCCTAAGTTGAGAGTTTCCTTGGAAAGAATAGAACTTATTAGAACTCGAACTTCCAAGGCACAAGAAGACCTACTATGTCCCCAGCCAATATTTGCACTCATTTAGTTTGTACTCACTCTTAACAAAATCATCACTAATCACCTCAAAGAAAATATTACAATGGCTATGTGATGACCCATGGAAGGCCAAATTTTGCCTCCCACTTAGTCATGTGGGGTCTGAATAGATTGGTTCTAGAGGTAAAGCCTCTAGAACTGGCTCTTTCTCGGACTCTTGAGAATAGTCATGGGTTTAGTTAGGGCCTTTAGCATGCTTTGAGGCTCCCTTCTAGGCTTAATGATTGGGTTTTGCACATCATCTTGGATATGCTCAGGCAGGGTCGATGATTCATACTTAACCCCACTTTGTCAAGAATTGGTTCTAGTTCAGCATGTATCTTTCTCACATTCAACATAGGGTTGGGGTACTCCTTGAGTTTCTTTGGAAGTTTTTCATAATCAATGGGCTTTTTTTAATTATAAAAGATCAAGTTTGAGAGGGAAATTTTTTGTTGTGTCTGCTAAGGACATTGCTTGTTGTCTCTTTGCAGCAGGGACTTTGCAGCAGGGAGGCATATTTAAAACCCTTGTCCGAACCACTTTTAATAATCACAATGTCATTTTCCTTCACAACTAATCATGTATTACATTTTTGTGTGCTATTTGAATTCTTTTTCTTTTGGATCTATGGTTTTGGTTCATCGACATTTTCAAGGCATATTACAATCTTTGGAACTTGTACCTTACCCTCTTTTACTGCTTGCTTTGATTGAGCTTTCTGTTTATTGGAAAGCCTTGGGGGTTCCCATGAATGTTTCCCAAGCTTCTAATTTATTAACTTTGGTATATATCTATGAAAGATACATGTACATTTAGGTATATATCTATGAAAGATACATGTACCTTGTTGGGTATATATCTATGAAAGATACATGTACCTTGTTAGGTATATATCTATGAAAGATACATGTACCCTGTTGTTGGGTATATATCTATGAAATATTTATGTACCTTGTTGGGTATATATTTATGAAAGATACATGTACCTTGTTGGCTATATATTTATGAAAGATACATGTACCTTTTTTGGTACCATAAACCACATACGATTCTTTCTCATTTGAAGTGCTTAATATGTAGGTCTTCATGATTATGTCTTATGTTCTAAACAGACCACATGTTTACAACCTTCAAGTGAAGAGAGAGAGCTCCTTTAAAATTTGTATCTAGAAAAGGCACACATGTGTGTGCCACACACACGTGTGCACCAAAAACGCACACATGTGCACCACATACACATGCATGCATATATGCATGTATATACACATACATGTGTGCACACATAAACACGTGTACATGCATGCACGTGCACACACACACACACACACACACACACACACACACACACACACACACACACACACACACATAGGGGGTTGATTAGTAATGTGAGGTGCCTTCAAACAAGTAAAAATTATATTTATACGTTAAAAGTAACGTACACACATAGGGGGGTTGATTAATAATGTGAGGTGCCTTCAAAAAAGTAAAAATTATATTTATACGTTAAGAGTAATGTGCTGAGGGTGTGCAACTAAGAATATTCAACTATACCATGTGGGTTCAAACTAAGGGGTTTTTAAATCCCAAAAAATCACAAAACTATACATGAAAAAGGGGTTTTTAAATCCGAAAAATTCACAAAACTATACATATAAAAGGGTTTTAATTCACAAAATCATAATTTTTATAAAAGGAAAATAATGTGTGTAATTAAGGACTTAAATATTACCCCTTGAATGCACATCGTATTGTAGGTTTTCCCAATAGTGCCTCCCCTAAGGGCAACATGTCACCATATTACTTTTGAGCAAATCTTAACATGCACACACTTATTTCTCTCCTATATAGATTCTTGTAATGTCTATTTGATCTTTATTAAAAGCTCATTAAAAAGGTAGCAATATCGTACTTTCATATAAAAGGGCTTGAAATAACCAAACAATAATTTTAAATAGAAATCTTTCTACACATAAAAGTATCTTTGTGTTTTTTTATTGTTTGTAAGTTTTGTGGAATTAAAGAATTATGACATTTGATGTATTTGTTTACATGACTTATTACTCTCTTATAATATGTTTATTGTATATTGGTGCATTTTTTATCAAACTAATTTCATGATCATGCTGACTTTATCTCTTTTGAAATTAAATAAAAAATGTAAATTCAACACCTTACTATTTTATTATGGATTTTTCCTTCTTAAAGTTTTTTTTCTTTTGTGAGCTTATTATTATAATAATGAACCATTGTGGTGCTGGGGTCACTTTGAACTAAGTGTTCCTAATAAGTATCCACACTTTTGTGCTTCTCCCTTACATGTATGTTATCTTTTAAAGATTGAAGGCAATCCATTAGTGGAAGCCTTCATCATTCAACATTGCAAAAACTTATTTAAGTAATGTCTTTATCTAATCTAAGAGATACTGGTAAATTTTCAAAAACAAAGATGAACTAATTTGTCTTATCATTGCAAATAGTTATTTAAGTAATGTCTTTGTCTAATCCAAGAGATACTTGTAGATTTTCAAAATCCCCATAGTCTACATGTGAATGTAAAATTTCATGTAAAGTATTTAAGTAATGTTTTCATATAATATAGAGATACTCTCATATATTTGCAAAATCCCTCGAGTCTACATGTGAATGTAAAATTTCATAGAAAGTATTTGCTATATAGGGAGGAGGATGCTTTTCATATGTATTTAGTATCTCTTTGACTTACAAATTTTGTTATTCAATGTGCTCTTGTGGTCTTAGCAATAGGGAGATGAGGATGCTTTTCATAGCTATACTTTTCATATGTTTCATATGGAGGAGGATACTTTTCATAGCTAGATTGAAAAGATTGGGAATGCGTGTTGCAAATTTCTCACTAAGATGTGTTAACTTCCATTTTGTACAAGACACTTTCTCTTTTAGGGTGAGCACAGATTCTTCTGATGAAATTGAAGAAACACAACTTTATACCAACAAAATAATATTTAACAAAAGAAAAGTCATTTTGATTGTACCAATTAACAAGAATATAGAACGCGTAAACAAAGATAATGTATATCTTAGTTGATGTATAGATGTGACATCGGTGCTTCATCTAATATAATAGAATATTTACTTCCAACAAATACGGAACTTTCAAAAGACTATATATATAAATTTACTTTTTTTGTTTAATATCTTTTAATAAAGTGAAAATCGTACTTATGAATCTAGGTAGTACATCTTGACATATGAAATTATATGAAGTTTCTTCCTTGTAACCCATATTGACCATCATAAGGCAATTCACATATTTGGGAAATTGTTGTTTGTTAAGCTATTAGTATTTTGTCAATCTCATTTAATTTAGTAACATTATCTATTTAATAACATTTAATTTAGTAATATTGTTTATTTTATCATTCACAGATTCATTAGACTCACAAATGTTATTTTTAGAACACATTAGAATGGAAATTCCTTGCTTACTACTTGATTTATATCTTCATTGTGTATTTTAAATAAATATTATTTTTTAGAACACATTAGACTCACAAATATTATTTTTAGAACACATTAGAAGGGAAATTCCTTGCTTACGAGTTGGTTTATATCTTCCTTGTGTATTTTACATGGATTTTTAATATTAATAAGACATAAAGTGTCCTTTATGGTGCTAATAGTTTTTTTTAAAACAAATGAGCTACCATAAGAGATACATATATAGGTCTGCATGCTCTTGTTCATAATGGTTAACTTGGGATCCACCCTCCCAAAAGGTTGTGTGTACATGGTTTTTTTAAATATTAATAAGGCCATACAATTCTCAACATTGCTAATTTAGTTGAATCTTTAAAAAATGAGATAATAATTACTAAGTCTTTTTGTCTCAAATTAGGACTAGGTTCTCAAAACAACACTAATGTTTGGGCGTATCGCCTACATGCATACACTTAAGAAATTCATTGATGTAATCCTAAGTAATTAAGTAGTGCAAATAGAAGAAAATCCTTGGTAAATGGGTTGAATGCCATTTCTAAATTAATAATAAAAAAGAAAATTATTTTATTATAGAATTTAGTGTAGCTACTATAGATTTTTTTTAAATTTATCTTTCTTATGAATATAATATCTATAATTAAATTTACAAAATCCATGAAATTAAACAACTAACAGTGGAATTCCTTTGTGGTGTATAATCAAACAACTAATGGTGGAATTCCTTTATGGTGTATAAATCTCTATGGTAAAATGCTAACCATGCTACATTGGATAGTTCTTCCTATTTTTTGTTATACTGGTTGATTTTAGTAGGATGATGTGGGTGTATTTTCTTCGAGAGAAGGCTGAAGCTTTGGAAAATTCAAATTATGACATAGTTTGTTAGTGGAGACATAAAAGAGGCTAAGTTGTTTCAAACAGATTAATGAGGAGAACTCACAGTAAGTGAATTAAATGACTATTGCAAAGAGAACGAGATCAAGAGAGATTTGACAATTTCTCATTCTTTGAAATAAAATGGTGTCGTAGAGTGCATTTGTGGACTTTGCAATAAAATGGTGTTGTAGAGCGCATTTGTGGACATGCACAGAGGCTTTTAAAGGTAAATAAATGCCTAGGCTAGGTAGTTAATATTGCAATGCATCCTTAATAGGAATTATAGAAAGACACTGAGGGTCATGAAACCTCATGAAACTTATTCTCGTAAGAAACCTTCAATTCCATATTTCATGACATTTGATTTGCGACTATTTTGTGCATGTTCCAGACTCATCTAGAACCGAGTGGGATTCTAAGAGTAGAAAGTGTATTCTCTTGGGGTACAATATAGAGTCAAAGGGGTATCAAGACTATAAGACAAAGAATATAATTTTCAACGGTGATGTGTTGTTCATGGAGTGGGGAGGAAGGCTCTATCCACACTATACTTCAATAAAGAAGTAGCCCAGAAGATGTCACGTGCACAAGGTAGTGTCGTGGCTAATCTCGGATCTAATCCCAATATTTAGTCCTAATCCAAGAAACAATATTAGGTGCATACATGCATCAGATTCATTAAGTTAACTTATTAATAGAAAAAGATTTTAGCACATATCTGTCATAGTCAGCAAATAGTAGATGCCAGTCGTGACAGTAGTCGACAACATTCATCAATATTTATGGTGGTGAAGAGTTTGACATTTTCTGTTAAAAATTTCATGTTAGAGGGCACATAAGCTGGCCAACAACCCCTAGAATTGGCCGGCATCCATGCATCATCATATATAAGGAAGTAGTGCATTAGCTCATAAATCATCTCTCTCCTCTTTGGAGTTTGATCATATAGAACCACAAAAAATAGTCCATTTTGAGATAGCATACATGTCATCTTTTCCATGTACACAATATATATACTAAAAACCAGTCTACCTCTCTCTTTTCTCTTATCCATTTTGCAGTAAGGTTCCTATAGGGTGCTTAAGGGTTGTGATTAAGGCATGAAGGCTTCTGCTAGTGCAGCCACATCACCAAGCACTGTATGTCCCACAACTTCACATCAAAGTATATATCTTGTGTATATGTTGAGATTTGTGGTTCCAAGGAGCACAAGGAAGGCAGGGAGCGAGTCACATGAGCAAGAAAAGAAGCATGCACATTTTAAAGGGAAGAAGAAAAGACTAAGGGCCCTAGATCAAAGATTGATTTGTATGGTCATTTGTAAAAGGTGAAGTCAAAGGTCAAAAAGATAGCACATATGGAAAGTACAAGGTGGCACATGGAGTGCGAGCATTTATTGACACATGGATGGCACAAGGGTGCACATACCTTGTGGACAAGGGCTCCTTGAGAGCTATAAAATCATATAATCCTTGGCTCATTTTTGAGGAGTTTGATCAATGCAATTATCATGTGATTAATGTCTTGATTATACTTTAGTTAACTTTTAATTGAGTGATTTTCTTACTATTTAATCATGAAGATTATTGCTTTCTATGAGCCTCCCTAGCTTGTTAGTAATTTTATCATGGTATCAGAGCCTCTAGGGCTGGCCATAATAAGAGATTAGAGATTGCATTAGGACTAGTTCTAGCTACCTTGTTGATTAGGGTTTCTATTTGTATTAGGGTGCTTAACAGTTGTAGCAAATCTCTACCGAATATTAGTAACTTAAAGCTTCACATTTTGCTTATATAGAGCAACATGCATCAACAAGAAGCAAGGAACTCCACAGTGTGGAGAGAGAGAGAGAGAGAGAGAGAGAGAGAGAGAGAGAGAGAGAGAGAGAGAGAGAGAGAGAGAGAGAGAGAGAGAGAGAGAGAGCACACAACCAATGACATTGTAAGGCAAAGAAAGGCTGTAAATATGCCAGCTCACTGCTCTGGGACAGATATAGCAAGAGAGGGAGTAAGAAAGCAACACAAGAGGGCTGTACGCATCTCTCACATAACAACGACAAAGGTTTTAACAATAGTAGTAGGCAACAAAATCACTATCATTTTAAATATTTTTTAAATTATTTTGGTGTAAAGTGTCCACCTTAAGTGGCTTTTCACATGGTTGTATGGCACATCTCTATGGCAATGCTTTCACACCCTTATCGTGGTGGGCATCATGTGGCATCATGTGCCACCTCAACATAGTCTTTATCACCATTGGCACAACCATTATCATGTTGAGGTGGCATCATGTGCCACCTCAACATAGTCTTTATCACCATTGGCACAACCATTATCATGTTGAGGTGGCATCATGTGCCACCTCAACATAGTCTTTATCACCAACCATTATCAATCTCGGCAAAATATTTCACAAATCTCTAACCTTTGTAAGTCGCCAATATGAGCAAGCATGAGTGATGTGTGAGTCCAAGGAAGAGTGCATCTGTCCGAGTGTTTAGGTATCCTGCCCCGACCATGAGTAAAAAATAAAATGTAAATGTGGCCAAATGAGTACGCAAAAATATGTCAACAAACGTGTTTAAGTGGCAAAGAGCATGAGGTCTACACCAAAGGCATGATGAATGAGACAATGCTAAATGTAGACACTCCATCAACACAAAGCTAGGACATCATCAATAAAAGGAACAAAGAAGTGGAGTCAAGATCAGCAAACCAAAGAGGCTACTGCAACATCGACATCATCGACATCGACATCAGCAAATCATAAACAACAAGCATAAGCACATAAAAAAACCACTACCCTAACCTAAATGGTGTGTTGTAAAAGCCACCAAATGAGTAGGCAAATTGACATGTTTTGAGAACCCTTGACCACCAGAGAGTAGCGAAAGTAGCACCGTGGGGGAGTGAAAGTCAACCCGACCATCTCTAAAATAACCTCTGAGCTGCTAGAGAGTAACCAAGCCAAAAGAGCCTCTGAGTTACCTAGCCAAGTAAGAAATGAGGGATGCTGATGTAACCTCGCATCTAACCACCTTGCAATAGCCTAGAAATATGGCACCAAGGGGTGGTGTTGAGAAATGTGGTGCCATGGAGCACAAGGAAGGTAGGGAACGAGTCACATGAGCAAGAAAAGAAGCATGCACATAAAAAGGGAAGATCAAAGGTTGATTTGTATGGTCATTTGTAAAAGGTGAAGTCAAAGGTTAAAAAGGTCGCACATGGAAAGTACAAGGTGGCACATGGAGTGTGAGCATTTATTTGACACATGGATGGTAGAAGGGTGCACATATCTTGTGGACAAGGGCTCCTTGAGAGCTATAAAATCATGTAATCCTTGGCTCATTTGAGGAGCTTGATCAATGCAATTATTATGTGATTAGTGTCTTGATTATACTTTAGTTAACTTTTGTTTGAGTGATTTTCTTACCATTTAAAAATGAAGATTATTGCTTACTATGAGCCTCCCTAGCTTGTTAGTAATTTTATCAATATAAATTCCCCATACTCAGACTAGTAGTCCTATAAGGACTAGTAAGCCACACTCACCTACCTTCATTGCGCGAGGACCAACCTCCACCCTAGGGGCATCATACTTGCACCACAAGGGCATTGTCATAGTTCTCAAGGGCATTGTCATAAGGGGTATACATGATAATGCACTACTTCCTTATATATGATGATAATATAAAACTTGTAGAAGTAGTCAGAAGTAGAATTAGCCCATTTAGGGATAGCATACATGTAATCTTTTCCATGTACATAATATATATATTGAAAACCAATCTATCTAACTCTTTTCTCTTATGCATTTTTGTATTAAGGTTCCTTCAGGGTCCTTAAGGGCTGTGATTAAGGCGCTAAGGGTTCTGTTATGTCATAGCAGATAATGCTAGCTCCACAAGAGGTGGATTTATCAGATGATAAAGAAGAGAAGCTACAACACCACAAAAGGACCATATCATAAATGGGTGAAGTAGCTCTTAGATGGGAAACTCTGCCAACCACTGGTAATAATCATAAAAGAGCCAACAATTGTTTCCAGATCCAAGTAAATAGAGGAAGGTGACCTCCACTTACATTATTAATATGGGATTGATGGATGAGAAAAGAAAAGTGGAGGAACCAGCCAATTTTGAGAAAGCATTAGCAGATCCGAATTGGAGGGGGGCCATGTAGTCAGAGTATGACTCAGTCATGAGAAATTGCAATTGGAATCTTATGGATCATTGTCCTACAAAAAGGAAGGTTATTAGCACAAGCGGGCTTGGTTTGGAAGGATATAAGTACAAGTATGATGGTTGGACAAGTACAAGGCAAGGCTTGTGGAACACACAAGGCTGACGGTTTGGTTTGGAAGGATATAAGTACAAGTTTGACGGTTGGATAAGTACAAGTCAAGGCTTGTGAAACACATAAGTCAAGGGGTTCAACTTTTAGAAGACATTCGCTCCCACAGCTATATTTTCCACTATTCATATAATACTAACCTTAATTGCTCATGGTCGATAATAATGCAAATGGATGTGAATTCACCATTTTTGAATGGCCGTCTCAAGGGGGAGGTTTATGTGGCACAACACCTGATTTTGAGATACCCGATTTAGAAAACAAAGTGTATAGACTCCAGAAGGTATTATAGGAGATGCAATTCACCTGGTTCAAAAAATAAAGTGTGCAGACACCAAAAGGCTTTGTACGGGATGAAACAAGTTCCTTGGGCATGGTACTACCAGATAGATGCTTTCTTTATAAGTATTAGTCTTTCTAAAAGCCCGATTCAAAAAATAAATTGTGTAGACTCCAAAAGAAATTGTAGAGAACCTGCTAAGGACACACTAAGATGTCAAGATGTGTATTGTATAGAAACATCAAACTCCCCACCAACTTTATGTACTCAAGGGGAAGTTATTGTGGTGGAGATTTTGTTGATATTTGTGTGCAATACATAAGTGGAGAAGCATCTCCCATAGATAGCTTTGCATTCACCTCCATGGGTGTAACCATGGTTTCCCATCATAATTAGGTCATCCATATATAGGACAATAATCATGTGCCTACCGTAAGCCGAAGGTTTCCCATCATAATTAGGTCATCCATATATAGGACAATAATCATGTGCCTACCATAAGCCCAAGGTTTCCCATCATAATCATGGGTGTAACCATGGTTTCCCATCATAATTAGGTCATCCATATATAGGACAATAATCATGTGCCTACCGTAAGCCCAAGGTTTCCCACCATCATAATTAGGTCATCCATATATAGGACAATAATCATGTGCCTACCGTGCTCAAAGAAAATATACAAAATTGCATGTGGTGGGCTTTTAGAAAGACTAATACTTGTAAAGAAAGAATCTATCCATTAGTACCATGACCAAGGAAATCAGCCTTGAGAGAACCACTGGAAGGGAAATGATATATGTGTCAAAAGGTACCATTGGGTATGGCATTACTGACACACTATGCAGTAGCTTGACTAGATTTTTTTGGGCAAATGATTGTGATAGCAGAAATTGTGTTTCTGGGGATATGGCTTTTTAATTGGGTCTTGAATTACATTATCATGGATTATCAAACAAGAAGCAGCGTGTACAATGGCACTTTCTTCTATAAAGTACAAGCAACATGCTTTGCTTCATATGAAGTAGTTTGGTTGAGTCTAGAATTACATCCTAAAGGGGCACTTTGTTCTACAGAGGCTGAGTACAAGGTAGCATGCTTGCCTCATGTGAAGCAAAGCATGTGAAGTAGAGCATGTGAAGCTATCTAATCGAGAAGGATTTTGGGAGCATTATGGTTGAGAAGGATTTTGGGAGACATGAGTGTTGCTCAAAAGGGAGCAATAGTGTTACTGCATGACAATTAGAATTGCATGGCAATTTGCCAATCCAATGTTTCATGCTCTAACGAGTCATTGAGATACATTATCATCATCCATATGACAATATGGATGGAGAGGTGAAGCTTTATCTACTCCCTGACATTAGATAATTATGGAGTTACTTTCACAAAGGCTCTTAAGAGAGATTTATTAGAGCACCATCTTCATCGCCTCGGTGCTAGACCAAAGAGGTGGTTGGAGGGAAGGATTGTGTGTTGAAAAACCATTTGCTCAATGCTCCACCCTCATGTTGTTACTTTGGGTGTTGGATGTGCTCTATTTTTTAAGGCCCCCTATACAAAGAGTAGTTGTTATTATGAGGATAGTTCCAAGTTTAGACAAATATATCCAAATGGTTAGGAAATGGCTTATGTAGACTTGCCACTTTGCCAAGTAGGATACATGCTTGGGGGGGCTATGTGATCGCATCTGTAGCGAATAACAAACCAGTGACACACTATTCTTGGGTTACACGGCCCCTTTGAGAGGGGTCGAGATTGTCTCAAATGTCCTTGGGAACTGCGGCTATAGTCTATTATGGTCCTAGTCAAATGATATGGTTATTAAGATAGCAAGTGATGTTGGTAGGAGCAAGGGGGAGTGGTATGTGACCCTTAAATGATTATATGAGTTGTATAAGCCATAGACTATGGTTTAAAAGTTCAAAGGGAGTCCAAATATGAAGAATTGTATGGAATGGCTAGCCCATGTGGAGGCCAAAAGTAGGCACCTAGAAGAAGGTGGGAAAGAAGCCAAGTGGGTGCTCACTTCAAAGTAGATGGTGCTCAAATCAAGGAAATATTAGGGAGAAATTAATCAAACTATGGGCCATGATTAATGGCATGAACTCTTTTTTCTGCATTTATGAGTCGTGGCATGTTAGTGTTTTGTGCTTCTCTCTCTTCTCGTAAATACATACTCTAGTCCAGTCATCGAGAAACTGACTGAAATAGCTCTTGTAGACTGGTGTGGTACTAGTCACCACCTTATCGTATTGGGCACAATCAGATAGCATAGTTGTAAGACGTCAGCTGGGTGGTCTTGAATCACTAAGTGTCAGGTTTGACCATACAGTGACATTGGACCAAGTCTTGGGTTGGCCGACATGGCTGATCTACGTCCATGCCAACCCTTGGCATTCATTATATATAGCTTTTGTTGTTCATCGAGTTCGTTGTGTTCAAGTGCTCATGTAAGCAAGGCATCCTTCGTTTAGAGATTGTCTAGATTGTCGCCATCAAATTTCCTTGCCTAGAGCACATGGGTGGGTGGACTGACATTAGTTTGTAATTAAAGTTTGCAAGCAGTAATATTGTTTATTCTCCACTTCTTTTTGCAATTTGCTTTGTGTTGTGAAGATCCGACTTCCGTTGTTATGTTTTTTTACACCTCATAAACCGACTCATGGATTTACAAAAAACCAAAAAAGTTAAAAATAAGCACATTTTTTTTTGATTAACTAATTAACTAGCGCCTAAAAAAGGCACATTGTACCTTTAGTTTTACTAAGGGTGAAGGTTTTTGGGTTGGTTATACAATTAGAAATGGGATGGTTATACAATTAGAAATGTCCTTTTTTATGGCATGTGGACAATCGTCAAACTTCCATGCAACTGCCTCATGATGTACATTCTCTTGGACATCTTGTAGCATTGAGTTCCTCATTTGTGGTTTCCATGTTGGATTCTTGCATCTTGTTTTTGGGCAGGCTATAACATGGGTGCCTTGCAGAAGCATGTTTATGATTGATTGATTATGGTAACACTTAATCAAAGACTTAAACCCATGTAAAATATAACTTCTTCTAAGGAGGTCACCAATGGGTAGAAGCATATGTCCACCTCACACCTAAGAAGACACACCTAAGAAGAGTGTGCACGCGACCTCCCTCCTTGCTTACCTCCTTAATTTAGAGCACGTGACATTACCGTTTGTTTAACTTGGAGCATGGATGCACGTGATGCACCTCGCTCCATGCTATCGATCCAACTATGGGCTCAACCTCCAAAATGATGTATGTTCAATGACTCAATGACGTTTGACTCATCAATGGATGATGAATGAATGATTATGACTAAGGACCTAGACTCCTATTTATAGTGCCTACCAACCCTAATAATAATGTCCAACTAAGTGTGTTCACACAATAACCCAATAACTCTATCCACACTTGGCTGCTCATTGGGCACCTGCACAACATTACAATGAACTAGCACAATAGCCCTTAACTATTACATGAATCCAACCACGTAATTGACCTCTGAGCTAGCCAATGAGTAGAAGCATGTCCATGTCACACCTTCAAAAAGTGTGCACATGACACGGGCACACACTACACAGGGCTCATGGTTTACATGGGGGCCAACGTTGTTGGGGTTCCAATTCTCAAAGCCTACATTTTGTGCAAGCTTTGGGTGTGAAAGTTTTTGTTGAGGAACTCGTACCTCCCTCTCTCAACAGATAGAAAGAAAGAGACTATTGTGATTGTGTGGAGAGAGGGTCTCACTATAAGCTTGATCCATCTCTTCTCCAAGGTCTCTCCACGAAAGCTTGACCCATCTTCCCTGCATTGTGACTGTGTGGAGAGAGGGTCTCACTAAAAGCTCTCCTCCAGGGTCTCTCGGCGGTAAGCTTGACCCATCTTCCCTGCATGGCAATAGGCGGACTAGACGGCAACAAGATGTTGCTCTATTGTGCATGCAAGGCTAGGTGGATATGGCAAGGCTAGCGTCATGGTAGATCGACCGGGCATTTGGATGTAGTAAGTTTAGTAAGGTTAAGGACCTTAGGCAAGTTTAAGTGCAAGGCATTAATTAGTTAATGACAGGTGAATAGGCCTACACCCTTCGTACACAAAAAACAATTTTTAAAGACCCATTTGCTAAAGGGTGTCAAGTCACTTTTATGGCAAACAATAAATATACTTGCACAAAGTAAATTACAATCATTCTCAATAGTCATCACTTTAAAAGGAAGCCAAACATATGCAGTAATGCTAATAAGCACACATTTAAGCCAAATTCCAATTTCAAAAATAGAAATTGCAAAAGAAAGAAAAAAACTTCACCCTTGAAACTGGGATCCCTTGAATCTTGACCAACAACCTTCGACCGGGCCTTTTTCCCCAAGGCTCACAATGTCATATGCATAAGACAGGATCAAAGACCATGGAAAAATTATTAACTAGTACAAAAAAGAACATGTTGCAATGTGTACTCCTTGGGGCAGTACCACAAAGTTTTGGCATACTTAACATCATACCAACACAGAAACTAATTGTGGTGATTTATGCATTAATATGTAATATATATAAGTAATGCATATACTAGTGACTACTCAAAAGAAGATGTGCTTATTGTGCTGGCTTTACTACGTAATATAATCTGTGAACACTTCAGGTAACTAAGCCAAAATAAAGGCCTCTGTCAAACAAGTAAGATGTCCTCATCCTCTTCTTAAACAAGCAGCTGCAACCCAGATGTGCTAGTGTCTATACAGACAAGCTTAGACATCTCCCCCACCCATCAGCAGACGGACGGGGGCTGGATGGAGGAGCTGCAAAGACATGTGGGTGACATCTCCCTTTATCACCGACAGGGGTATGTCTATAAAGCCTCTTTAAATTCAAAGCTTACAAATGACATGGACTCCCTTTCTTCAAGGTCAAATTGAAAAGCTAGCAAAATGCTATTTGTATGCACATAGCTAGACCATCCAATACAAGAACAAACATTCACTTGCTACCATGGTTCATTAGCAGCTGAAAGCCTCATCATCTAGACAGAGCATTACCAATACAAATTTAAAGCCATCAACAAGCTCCCAAAGCATGGGGTCACATCCTAGCTCTCTCAATAAACTTCCTATATGCAACCCCTACCCCGTACAACCCACTAGCCTTCAAAGAAAAACTAAAGAGAGTCAGGTGCTTACACCAACAGGCATTGAGAGATTTTGAGCTTCAGGGTACTTCTGAAACTCACTAGAAGTTTTTTTTGCACCTTCACTGCCGCCACCGTTGAGAGCATTCACTTCATCAACCTCACTCACTTGACACTTCTCTCCTGCCGACTTCTCTTCACATGGCATTTGCACTTCTTCTACCTTCTCCTGATCATCTTCCTGTGTATCCACAAGGGCAGCAGATGGCACAGTAGGGTCTTGTGATGTCTTCACTTCCTCTTTCTTTCCCACATCTTCCATCTCTTTATCTGTTTTAGCAACACTAGATGGAATTTCTTCATGTTCTAGCATCTCTTCATCTGCTTTAGTGGCACCACATGGGATCCCTCCTTCCAGTTCTGAGCTCTTTTCATCTGTTTTAGTGACAGTAGATGGATTAACTGGTTCAAATTCAAACATCTCTTCATCCTTCTCAGCTTTCCTCCTGGGGCGTTTCCCGCCTGATCCACCTTCTGGACTGTCAAGAGGAGAAGGGTGTGTCTTCGAACTAAGCCGTGAAGACCTCCTTGTTGGAGTCTCACCTGAAAGAAAGCCATGCAAAGCGGTGATTTTAAGCTGGTAGAAAGCCCCGAGGAAAATATATAGAAATAAAGAATAACGGGAAGATAGATACCAGTACTCCAGTCGAATTCAGATGCAGCAGGACCACCAGGATGACTCTTGAGATAACGGTCTAGCAAGCGTTTTGACTTTATTTCCTCACCATCTGGTGAGACAAAGAAGACATCCTTTCTCCCTCCCTTCTTCAAGGAAGCAATCTGGTATCACCAATAAATCCAAGCAATGCGTGGATGAGAACAAATCATTTCAGGCATCACACCAACTGTGGATGTTAGAAGTCTCAAATGTGACAGACAGCATGAACAACTCAAAACTCAAGCCTCGAAGGAATCCACAGACCATGTGACATCGTGATTCACATACAACCTGTAAGCTGTTCTTGTTCATATGTGGAGCTATCATACAATCCCACACTCCTATGGACCATACACAAAAGTAAGAATTGCAGCCATTGTCTCAAAAGACTATGCACAACTAGCATTAGATGGCTTAAAATTTGAAACTCTCACAGACTCAGGAAGCCAGCTAGACAATGAGCAAGCTCTCCTCTTTATGCTCTTTGTTGCTGCTCAAGCTCAAGTCTCGTGTGACAAAAAATGTGGGGGGAGGACCTTATTTTTAGGTGTGGGATTATTGGTCTAACCAAGCTGCTGCCAATTTCTTTCGGTACATAAAGTTACCGCTTACTCTTGTGCATACTCTAGGCCCGAGTTTGCATTCTTTAAATAACTACTTTGCCTGTGCAGTCGTCAGTTTTTAGCTTTATTGTTTTCATGTTATATGCCACTGGGCATATTGAATGTATATTGATGACCATTGTCTCATAGACCCTTTGATCTGCTGTTAGACATTAATAAAATTTCCTTTCTTTTCTCTCCCTTCAACGATGTGCTACTACTCCTAAATACTACCCTTGCTGCTACATGAACCAACAGAACATTTAAATTATGGATGACTTTCCTGAGGAATTGGTGGAGAACAAGGAGGAGGCAATGGGCCACCAGGTATTGAAGATACCAGCTTACACCAACAGAATATTTAAATTATGGATGACTTTGCTGACATATTTGGTGGAGAACAAAGAGGAGGTAATGGGGCACCAGATATCGAAAAGATACCAGGTGTAAGCTCGTATGTTCTAGAGAGCCTCAATGCACGCTTTCCATATCACTACGTCTCACTACGTCTCTAAGGAGGAATACTGATATTTGTTCTGGAAATCTCGACCAGAAATCCTTACAAATATTGCTATACAGCATCCTAAGCAATTCCTCTTCATTGGCTTCTAGAAACACACACTTCTTGCGTTGGACCAAGCGTTTGTATTCTCATTCAGTTTGACATGCACAAGAATGTCCTGCTCATTGCAACACCTGCGTATTGTCTTGCACTCATCATCATACCTGCCATTTTGCATGGTAAAGATTACCGGCAGTTCCTTGGTGGATTTAGTGATGTAGGGAAAAGATTGGTGGGCAGCCACCATTACCTTGGGTTCCATGTCCAGGGTGTGCTGGTGGGAGAGAGTTGGGGGGGGGGGGGGGAGTTGGGAAAGCCTCTCTATCCACCTGGAAAGGGGAGAGAACCTGGGGCAAAGATGGCTGGCAAGGTTGCTCATACACATAGGGTGGCAATGTCAGAGTCATGCAGCAGCAGCACGCACACCACACTAGGGCACTGAGCAACGTCAGCGGCTGGGTTCCCATCTCCCAGCCATTGCTTCCCCAAAAAACTCGGCCGGAGGAGATGTCTATGCCACACCCTATATATGGCTCTTCGACTTTCCATGCTCTTGCATATGGGATAATCCACCACAACTTCCAGTCATGTGATAACCGGAGAGTAGCTATGAGAATTGCCACCTCAACACCCTCCTTCAATTTGAGCACCTCGATCAAACAGAGGTTAGGACTGCCCAGGACCACACAGCCGAGCTCTGATACCAAGTCAGAGTCACGCAGCAGTAGCATGCACACCACACTAGGGCACTGAGCAACGTCAGAGGCTGGGCTCCCATCTCCAAACCGTTGCTCCCCCCAAACTCGGCCGGAGGAGATATCTATGACAAGGTGCCATCACACCCTATATATGGCTCTTCAACTTTCCATGCTCTTGCATATGGGATAATCCACCACAACTTCCAGTCATGCGATAACCAGAGAGTAGCTACGAGAACTGCCACCTCTAACAGGCCAGACTGCATGAGGTGCCCCATCTGACAGCAGACAAAACACTGCCTTGGGAGGCCAGAGAACTCAATCCTCTGAATGAAGTGTGAATTATCTAGTTGGGTAAGGCTGGCTAAACTCCTGTCCCACAGGAGGTAAGATCCCAAATCTGTCACTGTGTGGGTCTGCTACCATTAAACTCTCAAGAGGAGTTAAGGATTATTATTTTTTTCCCCTTAGAGTAGATCCTTCAGTAGTAGCAACTTGAGTGCCCCCCGAAGGCGGCTTGGTCTCCGTAGGCAATACAATTATGGCCACAACCGGCCTGAATGCTACCAGGGAACCCACCGGGATTTTAACTCGGGACCTCTCCCTTCCTGGGCATAAACCCACACTGCTAGGCTACACATCCAGTGTCTAAAAAGATTAGGTTTTAACAAAATTAATATTGTGAATTCTTATTATGATATTTTTTGAAGAATTGCTCTAACCCGAGTGGTAAAGCCCTCGGCTTGTGGACGTACAGGATTCAAACCCCAGCACTAGTACAGTATAAATATAATTAAATCTTGAAAATCATGTGGTTTAGCAACTCATCGAACAATTACAGTACAATTTTGTATAGTGTAACAAACTACCGCAGTCTTCCCCCTTCCTTGGCATCCTAAAACAAGAGATTGAAGCATAACTTGGGCTTGGTCACAGTTGCAAAGCCACCAACGGACCCTATATAAGAAAATTGGCTAAAAACTCACCTAGTTGTGAGACCCCTTCTTGTAAAGGAATTGCACCACGTTGAGGTGAAGCTTACCTCAATTTTAAGCCAGAATGACATGAATTGGGCCTCACAACGCTGACAATTCCCTCTCTCTGCGATCTACTGTTTAGGAAAATTCCCAGAAAAGCCCACCAAATCTTTCCCCTTCTTGATTCCCTGGGATTTTTTCACAAAGCAAAAAACTCAAAGCCGAAATTCTGTTGATAATAGCATGGTCTTGAGCTTACACACGAGGCACCAGTTTTTCCCCCTTCTCGACAAGAAACGGCATGAAATTGGAGGGCAGTTTGTACTACACGGCCAAAATTGAGGCGGGTTTGAACAGAAGGCAAAAGATTGAACGGGAATTGGACCAGATTGAGGCGGAATTTGGAAGTGAAGGAAATTTCGGAAAAGTTAGGCGAGATTGGACAGAAATGACGTAAAATTTGACAGAAACCAACCGAATCCAGCAGGAATTACGCAAAATTGGCCCGAATAAGGAAAAATTTGTCAAAAATGCAGCTAAACTTGACACAATGGAGAGAAATTCAACAGAAACGAAACGAAATTTGACAAAACTGAAGCAAAATTTAGGGGGAAGGGTTGTGTTTTACGGACCTTTTTCTGCCAGCCTGGGGGCGCGAGGAGCTCTGGGGGGGACTTGTCAGGGGTAGCAGTGTCGTAGCTGCTGAAAGGAGGGGCTTCCTGCTGCTCCACAGGCTCCATAGAGGAGGAGGAGGAGGAGAAAAGAAGAAGAAGCCACAGGTACAAAAATTGAGCAAATGAAACGAGAGGGGAAAGGGGCAGTAGCTAGAGAAAAGAAAGGCAAAGAGAGCGTGTACACGTGTGTGTGTGTGTGTGTGTTAAGATGAGGAGAGGCGGGAAAGAGGGACTACAATGAAAAAGAAAGCTTTTAGCTCTCTCAGAAGTCTCTTTTGTGTGTCTCACATCTCCATGATAATTATTTAACCTAATTGTTATTTGATCTTACACTTTTTGATATTGATTGAATATATTATAAGCTATAATTAATTCCGGTGTTATTGAATATGTTATATATGGTAACTCGGATTCTCGGATTCGGGTGTTATTGAATATATTTGATTTGGGGGGTGTTTACATACTGTCTCCCTTTTCCCACATGGGCCACGGAGATAAACGCCTGGCCCATGAGAATGGGAGGCCCAGGGGGAGATCTCCCCTTTTCTAGGCTTTTTTCCTTTCTTCATTGCGTGCGTAAAGGATCTTAAAATGAGCTTTACTGATAGTTGTCCTATGGGCTTGAAAACCCGGTTTGCAGTGCAAATTTTCACGTTGGCATTGAAAATCTTGATCCCGGGTCACAAATCTTTCATTATAATCCCTACTTCTTCTAATTTAGTGCTAAATCTTGGTTACTCTCGAGCATTACCTTTACTACTAAAAAACGTTTTTTTTTCGAGATCCCGGGTCACAAATCTTTCATTATAATCCCTACTTCTTCTAATTTAGTGCTAAATCTTGGTTACTCTCGAGCATTACCTTTACTACTAAAAAAAAGTTTTTTTTTGAGACATTGATTGTCATAGACGACTAGGTACATTTGAAAACTAAAAACATACATGTCAAAGTGCATTTGAAAATTAAAAAGTGAGAACATGGGTCACAAGTCTTTCATTATTCGGTACTTCTTCTAATTTAGTGCTGAATCTTGGTTACTTTCAAGCATTACCTTTATCACTAAAAAACGTTTTTTTTCGAGGCATCGATCGTCATAGACGACTATGTACATTTGAAAATTACAAACATGCATGTTAAAGTCCATTTGACCTTTACCTCCACAAAGTCACATATGACTTACAAATATACACTTTTGGCCTTCTATTGATCCCTTGGGCTTTCAATGCTCATTAGTCATTGGTAGATTTTGAAGGACAACCCCATTGACTCATAAAATCCATTCTAGGCCTTTGTGTTGAGTGAGTTTTTGTGTATATGTAAGTCTATATAGTCTAAGAGGAAGCTTGAATTATTATTTCCATCTCTACATAAAGTAATGGAGGATGGGGGAATAGCTCTTTCACTTGGAGGACGGCGAGATTCCCTTGCCACCCCCACAAGAGGATGAAGAGGTGGACCTGCCACTCAACCCCCTTAACTGTTGGAGGCCCATGAGTGACTTATGAAATATGAAAAGGGACAATCCCATTATCACATTTGAGTTTTCCTTCTCTCTCTCTCTCACACTCTCTTCTGGCTACGGTGGTAGGCTTATATATGTTTATGCTTGCTTTCTTGGATTGCTATTGTGTACATGTAGGTGGTGGCTTCTTATCTCGCTTCTTCTTCCCCCTCTTCTTATCTTCCCCTCATATCACTCGTACATGTACATGAAGGCATAGGGTAGAGGTTGAGCTCTCCATAGCTCCCTTTCTCTTTTCTCACTACCTAGCTTGTGGAAGCTCCGCTTGAGTGACACAAGTGGAGGTGGAGTGAGCCCCTAGTGGCCTCACATAGGGGAGTTAACCCTCATTAGGGTTGGCTAAGTCCCTGAACCGACCCTTACATGGTCTTCTTTCTCCTCTTCTCTCCCACTCTTTGTACAGCATGTTCGATTTGGTGAACAGTATCTACCAATAACATTTTCAGCTACAACATCTACTCGATCTATCATTTGCTGGGGAAACCCAAGGAATCTATGCTTTTATCTAGTCAATTGGCGGTTTAGAACCACAATATTATAAGATTTTTTATTTTTAGATTTTCTTTTTTGAAAATTTATTTTCTTTTTAGATTTTCTTTTTGAAATTTCATTTTTGGTTTTTTTTGTATGGGGACCACCTTTTAAGGCTACCCTTAGGAGCATCGGCCTAACAACATATGGGTAGCACCTTATAAGGCTACCCTTAGGAGCATTGGCCTAACAACATATGAGGCCTCTTAGGTTGGTTTTGCCATTGGGACCTCTTTTTCTCCCAACACCTTGTAGAAATGCTATCTTATGTAGCTTGTTTTTCTCATTTTTGTCAACAAGGAATGCTTAGCCTAGCGGTTTTACATCTCATGACTTTTAATGAGAGGTGTCGAGTTCAAATCCCACTTGCGTACCTTGAGGCACTTACCTTGTTAGGGGAGTTTTGGGAGTCCTAATAATCGAATTTGAGCATCGTTTATTGTGTTGGGATCATTGTGCTATTAGCTTGCTTTTTGCAAGCAGCTAATTTATCCCACATGTAAGAGGCAAAATCCGAGCCCCTGTCCGTCTCCTTATCCTCTCCCTCTACATAAGGAGAGGGAGCTTATTCTTATATTCATAAAGTTGGGTGTTTCACTAAAGAGCTCATTCTTGTATTCACAAAGTTGGGTGTTTCATTGAAGAGCTTACAAAGAGTGTAACTAGTTTGGAACTAACACCCTCTTCTTATATACAAGAAGCATTTTTTGTTTCTGTGTCTTTGCTTTTGTGCTTGTGTGGGTGCCTCACTTTGTGAGATGTTCTTTGCATTTCTTTCAAGTGACATTGCGTGCTCTAGGTTTGGATCACATCAGTTGGCCTTGTGCCCTCCCTTGCCTTCTTTTAGCATTCCTCTAGTTTTGGATTACATCAGTTGGCCTTGTGCTCTAGGTTTGGATCACATCAGTTGGCCTTGTGCCCTCCCTTGCCTTCTTTTAGCATTCCTCTAGTTTTGGATTACATCGGTTAACTTTATGCTCTTTCTTGTTGTCCTCTAGGAAGCCTTAGAAGGTATTCCTTGTGTTAGCTATATTCAAACATTGATATCTTCGAATCCTAAGCCTTAGCACCTGACCTTGTGCACACACACTTTATCTTCAAAAATCATTTTTTGCCACTGCAATCGCCTCTTTGTTGCTGCTGCAATAACCTTTTTTACATCACTTATCTTCCACTATTGCACACCTTTAGAAACCCATAAACTCTAAAATTGCACACCTTTAGAAACCCATAAACTCTAAAATCCTAAACCCTCAACCCTAAGGATTTAGGGTTTAGGGTTGGAGTGATCACATTTTTGGAAGTGCCAAAATAGAGGGTGTAGCCTTTACACGTATCTTAGCATTTAATACATGTACTCATGGGTCAAGTATGTGATTAGTAATATACTAATATGGTAATCAAGCAACGCTCACGAATGGGCAAATATGCTGGCTATCTCGCTCTTGGCAATAATCAAATAAAATTTTTAATAACATTAGTAAACAAAGCTTGCATATATTAGCAAGCATTAGTTACTAATGCCGACGGCAACAAATAACAACTTAAAGGTGTTAATCAAGTATAAGCCCATGGACGCTTGCTTTGATCAATCAAAGGAGAAGCTCTAATTTTTCCACCAACAACAGAGATAAAAAAGCTTTAGTTCTTTGAAAATCACCAAGCCCAAGCTATGCCCATAAATGCATGCCAGCTAAGCATAAAACATATTGAATACTCATTTCTCTCCCCAATAAAATTGGTTACTCAATCAACATTTCTTTTAAAAGGATAACCATTTCTCACATACAAATAATCCTCTAAATGACACACAAACACAAGAATAATAAAGCATTTCTTTCAAGCAGTAGTCGGGCTATGATACTAAATGGAACACATTAACATAAGGTTCCACTTACTTGTGTGGTGGACTCTCACTGTTTACCATCCTAGAAGCTCGTCCATTACTCAACAGTGCTATATATCATTATTAAATCACAAAAAAAGGGGAAAATATAAGGATTTAGCTAGCACTCGCCACCCAACCATAGGCTCCAAACCACACACGGTGGTAAGCCATCCACATTCTAGACACTAGCACAACCCTAGCAAGAACGTGCCCACAAAGCATGCACGTCCCATACCACACACCCTTAGCCATCACTGGCACTACCCACACTAGTGAGCTAACTACTAGCTAGGAAACTTGGGATGCCCCAATCCCAAGGTAGAGCTCCACAACTGAAACTACTCACAAATGAGCCATAATCCCAACTTTATAGCCACTTGACTAGTTCACGCTGCTATAAGAACTATTCGGTCAACCTCTTACACTAGCCACGTTATGTCCACAAAACATGGAACATAACATTTACCTAGTTTGCAAGCACTTGTACTTGTTTACTTAAGGGCCATGAGATAAAATGAAAATATGTTTAAATATTAGCCAATTATGTATGTAGCAGAACAGCCTTACCAAATGTAAGACATATCCATAGGCCATGTAGGACATACCTAGAGGCCATGTAGCGCTAGCACATGCAAGTACTTTGCATTTTTGGGTTATATTTGAATCATGTTAATTATGAGTTTGATATAACCCAAAAATGCAAGTACTTTGCACAGAGAGAGAGAGAGAGAGAGAGAGAGAGAGAGAGAGAGAGAGAGAGAGAGAGAGAGAGAGAGAGAGAGAGAGAGAGAGAGAGAGAGAGAGAGAGAGAGAGAGTAGGGAACAATTGGAAGGGCCCTACAATAGCTGGGGGTTGTGAGCTTAGTTTGGGGTGGGATTGGTGAGGGGGTGGAGGGTGGAGGGTGGTGAGGAGGGAACTGCTTTGGGGGATCAATGGTGGGAGGCTTACTTGGGCCGGCTTTGCCATCGTTGTCCTCGTCGTTAGAGCCATGGTTGGGGCATTTGGAATAGAAGAAGGCGTGTGCTTCTTCGGCCTCTTTGGGGAAGATGTCGAGGGGGTAGCCACATGGGAATCATCAAATTGGATGATCCCAGTGTCGAGGATAACTTGTAGCTGGAGGTAGTAGGTGGCAGTAGAGTACTAAGAGCCCGTAGGGAGAGTAGGGTGGGAGCTCCCACGAGACGAAGGGATTTGTGTGCCAAATAAACCGTCTCCCACCCCTCGCGCTCAAGGAGATGGAAGGCTTCGACGGTTTTGGAAGAGGGGTAAGGGTACGGGAAAAGGCCATGGGGGGGGTCATTGATTGTGAGATGCTTATATCAAATAAGGTTTGCCCAGTTGAGGAGGTTGGAAGTGAGGGTGGATGGGAAGGGTGAAGAGGGGTACGGGTTCGGAGAAGGAGATTTGGGATTGGCAAAACAAGGTGGCAAGGAAGGAGATGGAGTTGGAGGGAAGTTTGGTGAGGATATCAAAAAGGGTGGCCGGGGAGATGGGGTCGTCAAGGAAGATGTCATAATGTAGGAGGTTGAGGTGGAGGGGCTCAACGTTGGAGGAGGTCGAGGAGTTGTTTGGGGTTTTGCGGAGCGGTGGCGAGGCATGGCAGCTCTATGGCCGAGTCCATCAAGGCATTGACCTTCCTCTCGACGGTGCTAGGTACCGGCCCAAGGGGTGGGGGTTGAGGGTGGATGGTGCAGGCTTCCTTGGTTTGTAGTTGGGCGTCCTTTTGGCGAAGGGTGTCTTCCGCCACCTATTAATACTTGTGCTGAAAGAGAGCTGGATGTGATTGCCTTCATCCTTGGCCCATGTAGCCCCTCTCCGTCGGAACTCTTGGGCTTCATTGTGGGAGAGGGCAAGGGCTTGGGTAACATGCTATGTAGCCTCTTGGGTGGCTTGGAGTCTTTGCTGGAGCTCGTTGACTGTGGCGAGAGTAGTGGCAAGGGTGGCCTCTCGGTCCTCCAGGGCAACATGGAGCTACTAGTTAGCGAGGGTAGCTTCTTGGAGGGTTTCTTGAGTTTGTTGCTGCTAGTCAGCCTTGGTCAAGAGCATCTATTGTTGGGCAGCTGTGACCTATTCTTGTTGCCTTTGCATGTAATCGATCATGGATGATACGAGCTCGCACGAGCAAGGTTGGAGAACCCTTGAGCAAATCTGGGACCACGCCATGTGTTGCTCGGATGCCCTCGGAGTAGGTGGCCTGGGAAAGGCAATGGCCCGTATGGAACTAGCACAGTGTATCCATGGTGTGCCTTTGAGAGGAGGATGGGGATGAGGGGCCTTTGTTTAGGAAAGGTTGGGGGTGGAGAGGGGAAATAGTGACCGCTAGGGCTGGGGGTTTTGATGAGGTTCTCATAAAAAAATTGGGTGGTGTGGCGGATATCCTCCTCTTCTTATGCTTTCCTCTCTACTTCTTCCTCTTGTTCCGCTTTGTGTTGAGCCTTAGCATAACTGGGTGGCCTCCTGTTCTTGGGTCTCAATGTGACGACATTTTAAGGGTGGAGAGGAAGGAGAGGGTGTGGGTTCTAGGAGAGGAGTGGGAATGGGAGCAGTGCTCTAGAGGCAAATGGGCTCTGGTGAATTCGGATAGCCATCTGTGTGTGGTAGATCACCTTGGTGAGAAGAGAGGAGGTAGCAAGCTTGTGTTGGGGGTTGGTGCACATGGAATGAAGCTCCTTGTGGATGTATTCTGCCCAATTCACCTGGACCCCCTGGTGGACGTAGGCTAGGGTGGACAGGTTGCAACAGTTGAACCTGTGACCAATGACGACGGGTGGTGAGGAGGAATGATAGGGCTCTGGCTGGCATGACAATGGGCGAGAGATGTTTTGCCACTCCACACTATCCTTTGTGGTTGGACCCTAATAGGTGTCCTTCACATGGGTTGTTCGATGCGGGGGAGATGAAGTGCCTCCCTAATGAGGTCTAGACTAAGGTGGAAAGTCTGTAGGTGACCCTCATCGATGACCTGCCCTATCGCTTGGTTGGCGTCATAAGTCTCCATGAAGTATAGGCAATTGAGGAGATCTGGGCCCCAGGGCTGAAGAGTGGGGAGTCATGGTGATAGAGGGGTTGTGCTTGTTGTCATCTATGTAGATGACTTGATTATTATGGGGGACCATGATGCAGAGATCTTTGATGTAAAGATCTTGCTTAGACAGAAGTTCGAGATGAAGGATCTGGGGGAGCTCAGATATTTCTTGGGCATTGAGGTGATTAGGTCACCACATGGTATTGGATTACTGCAGAGACAGTATGGCTTGGACATGTTGTCCAAGTATGGTATGACAGGTTGTAAGCCTATTTCCGTGCCATTGGATCAGAATGGCAAGTTGAGTGCAGATTCAGGAGAGATGGTGAGTCAATTTATGCAGGTTCCACGGAAACCGCATTGGGATGCAGTGAGACGCATACTGAGGTATGTGAGGTCTACTTTGCATTGTGGACTGTTTTATGAAACTGGGACATAGATATATGAACATGGGTACACAGATGCTAATTGGGCTGGTAGTATCTCAGATAGAAGATCTACCAGTGGCTTCATGTTTTCATTGGGGAGTGCTGCTGCTGTGACTTGGAGCAGTAAGAAGCAGCCTACGGTTGCTCTATCTAGTACTACAGAGGCCGAGTATAGAGGAGCTGCTATGGCAGCATGTGAGGTAGCTTGGTTGAGAAAGCTACTTGCAGATTTGGGTCTATCAGTGGATAGACAAGTTGTCATTTTCTGTGACAACATTAGCAGTATACAGTTGGCCAGGAATCCAGTTTTTCATGCTCGCACAAAGCATATAGAGGTCCACTACCATTTTTTCAGAGAGAAGGTCTTGGCAGAAGACCTTGACCTTGTTTATGTCAGCACACAGGATGTAGCTGACATCTTCACCAAAGCATTCGGTACAGAGAAGCTCCACAGATTCAGGACTTCACTTGGTGTACATGAGATGGAGTTGAGCTCGAGGGGGAGTGTTGAGATATCGAGCTCATCTAGTGAGGCGGTGGACACTGATGACCCGCCTGGGGGATAGGCCCCACACTTACACCACTGGCATGGTTGGTGAGATCTTAGGTGATATGCGGCCAGTGGGATGACAGGCTGTGTGACAGCCATTCTAGAGACTGGCATAGTTATAGCGCCAGCTCATTTAGTTGGGTTCACACTATAGAGAACCCTTGTATGTATTTGGTTGAGTACCTTTCATATTGGTGTGTACTCTTATCTTTGTATATGGTGTGTTGAGTGTTGAGTGAAGAAGAAGAAGATTTTCAGCCTCTCACCTTGTGTGTTCTCTATTAGGGTTTTGTGAGTGTGTGTGTGCTTGCAAGAGCTCAAGCTCTCTTCCCCCTGCATCTTTTCATTCCATATTGGGCACCAAGAACAACGAGAAGCCTTTTTATACATTTGCATAACAAACAAGATTTCGCAATAATATACATTGCCAACTTCAAGCACTCTAAGATACAAGAGAAAGGTGCTTTGGATATTTACTTACAATCCTAACTTAGGATGTGATCTTGGTATTGAATTAAGAGTCCACACAATTCTCTTATCTCTATACACACAAGGCTCCAATGGTTCCTGCAAAAGCAAAAATGTCTAAAACTAAGGCATCCGATATCTATTAGATGCATATGACTAACAAGATAGAGAAGTAACATACCCTGATACATATGGAAGAATTACTATTGTAACCTCAAGCATATTCAAATACGTGAACCACTTTTGTATCTGTTGTTGGGATAAGTGCTCTTTTTTCTTAGCAATGGTGCCAGCTGTGAGTTCAGAATAAACACTTGAGAATGAAGGAAAAAGGAAAAAACCTAAAGAGCAAAAGATCGTATCATCAGTAAAGGCAATTTATATACTTATTTTAGGCACACACATAGGATAGTGTCTGAGATCTATGCTGTCCTATCCTTGAGAGTCCTGAGATCCATCGTGTAAGATTCCTCCCTCCAGCTTTTGAGGTGTGCAGGTGTAAGAACCTCCCCTTCTAATCTTATAATTATTCCCCTCTCTGAAATAAAAGAAAGATCCTGTTTTACCCTGTTTTGGCCTGGAGAGAGAAAATGTCTAGAGGGAGGTAATTCAAAATTGAGATATTTTTAGATATAAAAATCCTCCTAGTGTCTAAAATGATTTTTCCCAAAATAAAAATTCAAAAAGAACTTTCCAATGTGCAATTGGAGTTAATTAAAAGTAGGTATAAAGGACCTTAGCCTAAGGGTCCAGATTTTCAGACATTTTTAGATTATGGTCCAATTAAGGTTCCTATGGACCAATAAGATTAATCCAAATGTAGGGAGGAGATAAATTTAAGAATAAAAGAAAACCCCCCCAAAAATGAGTAAATGCTCACATAAGATGAAGAGTGGACTAAGGACCAAAGAAAAGAATTAAAAAACTGAATTTTGACACCTCAGTGTGGGGATCTCCCCTCATGAAGTAGGCACCTCTCTCTCATCATTACCCCCAATTTTTAATCATTAAAATGAGATATTTTCATCTCTCCTCTCTCTTATTTCAAAACTAGATCCAAAAAGTAAACTAGATCTAAAAATTGAGCTGAACTTACCCAAAAATGGTAAAAAAATTGACCAAACTGATCTGGAAAATTCTAGAATCAGTTTGCTTGGTTAGGGGCTCACTTTTTTCTATAAATAGAATCCTCCCCCTTTGTAAAAGCTTAATGGTGTTTATGCACTGTTACTTTGCTCCTATCCTGAGCCATCTACATTGAATTTTTTAAATAATTCAATTGTTTTTGGCCTAATCCTCTCCAAAGTGAATTGGTGGCCACTCTTGCTTCAAAAAAGAGTAGAACCCTCAATTCCTCAAGCCAAATGAGAGTTTACAAGCTCCATGTAAGCTAATTTTCTTACTTGTTTAATGAAGAATCTATGTTTTTCTTAATTTTTTATGTTTTGCAGATGTTGAATTAAATTCAAATTCTATGCATTTGATAAAAAGGCCACCCCCTTCTCCTCTTTACATTCCAACCTTTCTCAATCCTAGAAAGATTAACTAAAGGATTAATTACTCTCTTTTTATTATTTACTCTCTTGAATTTAAAAAATTGTGTAGATTAGAGTTCTATAAATCTAATTTGGGTTCATTTAAGTTAAAAAAAGAATGATAAAAATGAGAAATGGTCAGCCATACAAAGGAGGTTATGGCAAAATTTTCCAGAAAAGTTTGTTTTTATGTTATTCCAAAAGAGTAATTCCCACCATTTTTGCATCTAAAAGAAATATTCTAATTACTCCATGTACATATTCCCCTATGAATATGCATGGATATCATTGATATTAATCATTAAATTTGATTTTTATGTATAAAAAGATGCATAAAGAATTTTTTTAATTAAAAAAGTGTTATTCTCATTAAAATTGATTTTTTTTTGCATAGAAATATGCATAAAGGAAATTTTTTTTACAAAAGGGTTATTCTCGTTAAATCTGATTTTTATGCATAGAAAGATGCATAAAGGAATTTTTTTGATTACAAAAGTATTATTCTGGTTAAATTTAATTTTTATGCATAATAGAAAGATGCATTAAGGAAATTTTTTTATTACAAAAGTGTTATTCTCATTAAAATTGATTTTTATGCATAGAAAAATGCATAAAGAAATTATTTTTATTACAAAAGTGTTATTCTCATTAAATTTGATTTTTATGCATAGAAAGATGCATAAAGGAATTTTTTTCATTACAAAAGTGTTATTCTCACATTAAATTTGATTTCTATGCATAAAGGAATTGTTTTATGCATAAAGGAATTGTTTTTATTACAAAAGTGTTATTCTTATTAAATTTGATTTTTATGCATAGAAAGATGCATAAAGGATTTTTTATTAAAAAAGTGTTATTTTTATAAAAATTAATTTTTATGCATAAATAGCTGCATAAAGATTTTTTATTATTTTAAAAGTGTTATTCCTATTAAATTTGATCTTATGCATAAATAGATGCATAAAAGGATTTTTTAAAATAAAAGTGTTATTCCCATTGAAGTTGATTTTTATGCATAAATAGATGCATAAAGAATTTTTATATCAAAATTAGAATTCTCTTTAATTCTATGTTTAAATTCTATGAGTATTTGATAAATGAATAATTAAATACTCTAAGAGAGAAATTTCTATCGGATTATAAAAAGAAAATTCACGAAATCTATCAAGATCGAAATGTTTAGATAAATGATTAATTTATTCCTCATTAGAATTCGTAACTATTTTAGAAATCAGTTAAGTGAATATTCAAAGAAAGAAATTCAGTAAAATAGTACCTGAATTATCAAACCTTTTCGAGAAAGATAGTTCAGGAAAAATCTTATTTGACTCGAACCTTGAATCAGACTATGACCAAGACCAAACTCTTTCGTCAGTTTCGAGAAAAGAAGGTGTGACCAGTTTAGAAAAATACACTGAAAACTCCCACCAAATCTAAAACTAAGTTTGAGACCCTTCGAATTGATTTGTGGATCAAGGTTATAGAATTCGAGGAATTCTGGTATGAAATTCAGAATTCCAATCAAGAAGTTTTGGGAATACTGATTCAAGAAATACTCCTTGTATTCAAAAGAAAATCAAACTGAAAACTTGCATAGAAAAATAGATGTAATGTGATGTGAATGAGATAGATGTGAATGAATGGATGAGATGTAATGTGATGTGAATCAGATAGATGTGAATGAATGGATGAGATGTAATGTGATGTGAATCACATGGATGTGAATGAATGGATGAGATGTAATGTGATGTAATTCAGATAGATGTGAATAAATGTGATGTGAATCAGATAGATGTGAATAAATGAATGGATGAGATGTAATGTGATGTGAAACGGGATGTGAGTGAATGAGATGTGATGTCATGGAATCGGGATGTAAATGAATGATATGGGATGTGAATGTGAATGGATGTGAATGTGTATGTGAAGAATGGATGTGAATGTGTATGTGAAGAATGGACGTGGATGTGTATGTGAAGAATGGATGTGAATGTGTATGTGAAGAATGGATGTGAATGTGTATGTGTATGTGAAGAATGGATATGGATGTGTATGTGAAGAATGGATATGGATGTGTATGTGAAGAATGGATGTGGATGTGTATGTGAATGTGTATGTGAAGAATGGATGTGAATGTGCATGTGAAGAATGGATGTGTATGTGAATGTGTATGTAACTTAAATTAACCCAAATTAGATTTATAGAACTCTAATCTACACAATTTTCTAATCTCAAGAGAGTAAACAATAAAAAGAGTTTAATTAATCCTTTAGTTAATCTTTCTAGGATTGAGAAAGGTTGGAATGTAAAGAGGAGAAGGGGGTGGCCTTTTTATCAAAGGCATAGCATTTGAATTTAATTCAACATCTGCAAAACATAAAAATTAAGAAAACCATAGATTCTTCATTAAACAAGTAAGAAAATTAGCTTACATGGAGCTTGTAAGCTCTCCTTTGGCTTGAGGGATTGAGGGTTCTACTCTTGTTTGAAGCAAGAGTGGCCACCAATTCAATTTGGAGAGGATTAGGCCAAAAATAATTGAATTATAAAAAAATTCAATGTAGATGACTCAGGACGATAGGAGAGCAGAGTAACAGTGCATAAACACCATTAAGCTTTTACAAAAGGGGAGGCTTCTATTTATAGGACTGATTATAGAATTTTCTAAATCAGTTTGGTCAATTTTTGACCATTTTTGGGCCAGTTCAGCTTACTTTTTGGATCTAGTTTTGAAATAGGAGAGAGGAGAGATGAAAATATCTCATTTTATTGATTAAAAATTAGGGATAATGATGAGAAAAAGGCGCCTACTTCATGAGAGGAGATCCCCACACACTGAGGTGTCAAAATTCAGTTTTTTAATTCTTTTCTTTGGTCCTTAGTCCACTCTTTATCTATGTGAGCATTTACTCATTTTTGGGGAGTTTTTCTTTTATTCTTCAATTTATCTCCTCCCTATATTTGGATTAATCTTATTGGTCCATAGGAACCTTAATTGGACCATAATCTAAAAATTTCTGAAAATATGGACCCTTAGGCTAAGGTCCTTTATACCTATTTTTAATTAATTCCAATTGCACATTGGAAAGTTCTTTTTGATTTTCGGTTTCAGGGGAAACTATTTTAGACACTAGGAGGATTTTTATATCAAAAAATATCTCAATTTTGAATTACCTCCCTCTAGACAATTTTCTCTCTCCAAGCCAAAACAGGATCTTTCTTTTATTTCAGAGAGGGGAATAATTATAAGATCAGAAGGGGAGGTTCTTACATCTGCACACCTTAAACGCTGGAGAGAGGAATCTTACGGATGTGATGAGAATGGAATACATATGAAATAAATGAGGATTGATGTGGAACAATGTGGAAAGATGAGAGTTCGTTATAGAAACTGTATTTATTATTTGTTTTTAAATGACTATTTTATGTCAAAAATGCTAGGGAAGCATTTTGACCGTCTTGTGAATGAGGTCGTGGAGACCTATCTGATAAAGTTGCAACACCTGACTGAGAGTCAACGGAGGATGTCTCGCGTAGCAAGGTCGGTCGAGGTCTTGACCAGCCTCGGTTCGATTTAAATGGTGAGCTTCCGGTGCGGTGGATGAGGGACTAAGGAAGCGGCCTATGAGTGAAGCGCTAGGTGACCTGCGAAGGATCCTAGAGGGTACTGAGACCATATGGTGCTCGAGCTCTGAGTCGCTGAAGATACCCACATGTACATTGTGGAAGATATTGGAATAAGGAGTAAGAGTTCTTTTCTGAATTCGAGCATGGATCTGATTGATTGACCTTGTTGTTTTGGTCCTCAATGGATGAGTCCATGGATCTTTTATATGGATCTCTTGGTTGATCTTGCAGATCTTCGACGGAGATTCCATTTTGATTTTTATAAGTAAACATATTGCCGGGTACTATGAGCTAGGAACTATTGAAAAGGCCCCTGAGTGGATAAGTGTGAGCGTTCTGGTTGCCAATGATGCCATAAGTACACCGATTAAGGAAAAATTAGAAATTAGGATTCAACCGGATTAATTTTGGAGGATTATGAGATCAATGATACTATAGTTTCATTAAATGATTGTTTTAAAGACGATCGAATCTGTGAAAAAGATAAGTGGTGTGACTAGTTTTAAGTTTGCATGAATATCCGGCTAAGGGGCCTGGGAACTCTTTTCCCTGCTGGTACCCGGGACAAAACCTAACCAAATTCTTAAATGGATCCCATCACTACAGTGGTTGGGCGGTTGGCTAACCCACGGGACTGGATGGGGTTAGGCTGGACTGATGGATCCCTAAAATGAGACTCAATTCTGTTATGGTACGATAGATGAAGTAAATCCCAGATAAAAATTGTTCTATGAAAAACGGCTGTGCCTCTCTATGAGGAAAAAAGCCTCGGTCTCTATGATCCAAGTACAATCTTTTCCTTGATTTGACTATGGGACTTACGGGTTTGGTCAGATCAGTTCAGTTAATTAAGATTTTTGGTCAGATCAGTACAATCTTTTCCTTGATTTGACTATGGGACTTACGGGTTTGGTCAGATCAGTTCAGTTAGTTAAGGTTTTTGACTACGTTAGAGTAAAAATATCTTGGAGCAATTGCCCGTGTTTTTCGAGCGAGGGAAGTTTTTTTGGGTTCGATTTTGGAAGAACCGAGGGATTAGTCTATTGTCCGGATATACGTGGACGAGGCCCCGAGTGAGGGACCTTGCATCACGCAAGAAGTGCTACTTCCGCTGCTAGCACCCCAGAATTCGTTGCGTGGTGGGGATAGGGATCTTTCAGCTCGTATCAAAGCAAATTGGCTAAAGTGGATCAACCGAGAGACCAAAAATGTCAAAAATTTGTGAAGTAGTAAAATAAAGGTTGTAATTGTGTGATGAAATTCATACAAATTAATATTCAGAATGAAGATTCATAAATAGGTAATTGGGTCTTCAAAAGGAAGTACCGCAATTGTATGGAATCCCTGACATGATGGTTTTTACCTTATAATTCCAAGGACCGTGACTACCTGTATATACCGAGGGTATAACTGCAGCTCTTTACTGGCAGTATATACAAGTAAATCTAAGACCTTGAAATTATAAGCAAAAATGCTATCCAGATGATGAACTCAAATGTGGTTGATATGATTTTAGAATTTTGGTTGAGACAACCTGATGATTTGAATTGGATTCTGATTGAAAAAAATGATGATTCCTAAATTTTGGTTGAAAAGCAATAAGCTGAGCAAAACCACAATGAGGATGAATGGGACGAATCCCTGTGATGATGTTCGTAATTGGAATGACGATAATGACTTCAGCAAATCACTATGAGAATAGTGGATTGTGTTGATAGATTGCTACTGTTAACACTTGACCCAGTGGATTAAGGGATGACAAATTGAAAACCTGTATAATTGAAATTCCCATGGAGGAATGTTCAGATGGAAATTTTAGTCTAATGGACCATTATTGTGTTAAGGATATGAATGATATGATTTGAAAGAATTGTTATCTAATGATGAGTTCTATATAAGGGATCTTTATCCCAGGATTCTGTTGGGTTCACCAGGCTACTATAAGAAATCCCAGAATCCATTGGATCTTAAGGGAAAGAGTTGTCTTCTAGTTTGCGAGATGAGGACATCTCGCATTTTTTAAGTGGGGTAGGATGTAATATTCCTCCCTCCAACTTTTGAGGTGTGCAGGTGTAAGAACCTCCCCTTCTGATCTTATAATTATTTCCCTCTCTGAAATAAAAGAAAGATCCTGTTTTACCCTGTTTTGGTCTGGAGAGAGAAAATTGTCTAGAGGGAGATAATTCAAAATTGAGATATTTTTGGATATAAAAATCCTCCTAGTGTCTAAAATGGTTTCCCCTGAAATCGAAAATCAAAAAGAACTTTCCAATGTGCAATTAGAATTAATTAAAAATAGGTATAAAGGACCTTCGCCTAAGGGTCCAGATTTTCAAAAATTTTTAGATTATGGTCCAATTAAGGTTCCTATGGACCAATAAGATTAATCCAAATGTAGGGAGGAGATAAATTGAAGAATAAAAGAAAAACCACCCAAAAATGAGTAAATACTCACATAGATGAAGAGTGGACTAAGGACCAAAGAAAAGAATTAAAAAACTGAATTTTGACACCTCAGTGTGGGGATCTCCCCTCATGAAGTAGGCGCCTTTTTCTCATCATTATCCCTAATTTTCAATCAATAAAATGAGATATTTTCATCTCTCCTCTCTCCTATTTCAAAACTAGATCCAAAAAGTAAGCTGAATGTTGGAATTAGGGTTGCAGGAAAGCACACAAAGCTTGGAGAAGAAGAAGCAAGAATGCACATAACACAAAGTGTATTAGATTGTGTCAATGTACAAAAGATAAGTTAGCCCTAGAATGATGGGTGTATATACAATCCGGGGGAAAAAACCTCCTAAAGAGGGAAAAAGTACCCCGGCGGTCCTAAGTGTGTTCACACACATCACTGCCTATATATATATGGCAACAAATCCCCCCTAGGAGTGATGGTGTGAATGAGAGCTGGCACTCATGTATAGGTGAGTGCCATGCCCGAAGTAGATCAGTCCACAAAGGGGAGCAAGCCCAAAGCTTTGCGGAAAGCTTCGAACTTCTCACGAGGAAGCGCCTTTGTGAAAAGATCGGTGAGGTTGTCCTGTGTTGGCACATAGGCCAAGCTGATCTCTCCTGCTGAGAGTCTCTCCCTGACATAGTGATAATGCACCTCAATGTGCTTTGTGCGAGCATGAAAAACTGGGTTTCTTGCAACTGCCAATGCGCTCTGACTGTCAGTGAAGATAGAGGTGGCAGCCAACACCCAAGTCAACCATAAGCCGTCTGAGCCACACACACTCAACCGTAGCTGTGAAAGCTGCCCTGTACTCAGCTTCACAACTAGAAGTGGCCACAGTAGGTTGCTTCTTGCTCAACCAAGATATGCATGAGCTACCAAGCATGAAACAAAAACCACTTGTGGACACTCTTGTGTCATAGCAACCAGCCCAATCTGAGTCCGAAAAAGCATGTAAATCTGGCGGCAACGATCCCCCTTGGGATAAAACAACCCAAGATGTATGGTGCCACTCAAGTAGCGAAAGATGCGTTTAACTGCCTTCCAATGCTGAGACCCTGGGCTATGCATAAACCTGCTCACCTGTGAGACTGCAAACTGAATGTCCGGCCTCGTAATGCATACATAAATGAGGCAACCAACAGCTGTCTGATAGAGTGTGACATCAAAGTGATCTCCAGCATCATGAAGACTCAACTTCAAACCTGTCTCCATTGGAGTAGCAATAGGCTTGCAGTCTTCAAGGCCAAATCTCCGCAACAATGTCTCAATATACTTTGTCTGACACAAAGCAATACCTCCATCACACTGCTTAAATTGTATCCCCAAATAATGATGCAAATGTCCCAAATCTGACATCTCAAAAGAGGCATTCAAATCAGCCTTAAAATCAGCAATATGACTCTCATTTGGTCCTGTGAGCAGCATGCCATCGACATAGAGAGCAATGATTAGATGTACACCATCCACACGTTTAACATACAAAGTGCTTTTTGTTGGACTATTCTGAAACCCATGTGCAGTCAAATATGCATGTATCTTTTCATACCAAGCTCGTGGAGCTTGCTTTAAACCATATAAAGCCTTTTTCAACCTGCACACTTTGTTTTCCTACCCTCTTTGAACAAAACCACGAGGCTGCGATACATATACCTCCTCATGTAAATCTCCATTCAAGAACGCAGTCTTTATGTCCAGCTGATGTACATTCCAACCATTATGAGCTGCCAATGCACAAATGCTACGAATGGTAGTCATACGACAAGTGGGAGCAAAGGTCTCATCAAAATCAATGCCCTTTTCTTGAGCATAACCCTTTGCAACAAGTCTAGCCTTATAGCAATCAACACTGCCATCTGGCTTTCTTTTCAACTTAAAAACCCACTTACATCCAATGGCCTTTTTACCAATAGGCAAATCACACAAAGACCATGTACCATTCTTCATTATAGCATCATATTCACTTTACATTGTAGCCAACCAATTTTCTGAATTTTGTGCCTCATCAAATGAAAGAGGTTCTTCCTCTTCACACATACTAGACACAGCCAAAGCATAACAATCTGATGTAGAAGAGGCATGCTGAAAACCTGAACGAGTACGACTAGTCATAGGTGCATCAATCTTACTATCACGCAAGGTTTGCACCAGCCATTTAGGCATACCTCTAGCCTGCTCATTTTCAGCCCTATCCTCATGAATTACATCCTGTAAATCTGCATCAGAAATAGGCTGATCTATGATGTCATTTGAAATCTGCATAGGCTGAATATTTGCCTCATTAGGACTTACATTTGAATTCCCACCTGTAAACAGAGGCAACAATGTATCAAATACATCCCGTGAGCTCACACCTGTCTCTTTGGTACATGATAACAAAGACTGCACAACATCTTCCACAAAAACAACATCTTGACTAATCAAGATACGCTTTGACTGCGGATGATACAATCTGTAACCCTTCCTCTCAGCACTATAACCAACAAAAATGCATTTGACAGCCTTGTCATCCAATTTTTTGCGTTGTTGCACACGCACTAAAGCATAGGCCAAGCAACCAAAGACACGCAAGTGACCAATAGAAGGCTTCCTGCCATGCCAAGCTTCATATGGAGTAATAGACTGCAAGGCCTGTTGAGTACATATGCAGCACACATGACAGCCTCAAGCCAAAACGCATGTGGCAAAGCTTGGCTCTTGACCATACATCGTGCCATCTCCATAAGTGACCTGTTTTTCCTCTCAGCAACACCATTTTGCTGAGGGGTATACGGCACTGTACATTGGTGTTTTATCCCACGACTAGCCAGAAATGCATCAAACTCTTTAGACATGTACTCCCCCCCTCGATCAGAACGGAGGGTGCCCACAGTACAATTGGATACATTTTCAACCATAATAAAAAACTGTTTGAAGCACAAAAACACTTCGGACTTTGCCTTCAGTGGATATACCCATGCATGCCTTGAGTAATCATCAATGAAAGTCACGAAGTACAAGTGTTTACCAAATGACGGAGTTTGCATAGGCCCACATACATCAATATGTACAAGTTGCAATTTGCGAGTGGCCCGCACAGAACCATCCTTTGGAAACGCAAAACGTTGCATTTTGCCCAAAATACAGCCTTCACAAACATGTTTCAATGGTGCCTCAAGAGGGGGCAATGAAGCAACCATATCAAATTTCTGCAAACGCAGCAAACTAGCAAAGTTCAGATGACCAAAACGAGCATGCCATAGTTTTGCATCTGAAACTACCTTTTCATCAAAAACTGCATTTGCTGAATCTTCCACACACGTCATAAGAATTGAGCCTATACAGCCCACGAAACAAGGTGCCAGATACAATAATCGTATCACCAGAAGTCAAATCATGAACAGTACATCTGTCATCCACAAATTTGACTACAAGTCCAAGTCTAGCAAGCGCAGAGACAGACAATAGATTCTTCTTTATCCCTGGCATATACAAAGCATCTGAAAGTGTGAAAGCACTGCCATTTGTAGCAGTAAGCATAATTTTACCAATGCCCTTTACTGGGTAAGAAGCATTATTGGCACATGTGACAGTATTCCCATTAGGGACAGCCTCAAGAGAAGTGAACATATCACGATGCGAGGTAATGTGCTTTGTAGCACCACTGTCAAAATACCATACATGAGAGTCAACAGAAACTGCCAAACATGCATCATGTACAGATGGGTCATACTGGCAATACACACTAAACGCCCATTCTGTATCCTGCACAACATTTGCAGAATCTGCATTTGTAGAAGCATCCGCTATTGTGGCTGCATTTGACTCTTTCTTCTTTGCCTCTTTAGCCTTTAGCTTAGGACAATTCTTAATGACATGATCATTTGCCTTACAATAGTTGCACCTAGTCTTTTTCTTGCCTTTATCAAGAGCCTTCTCAGACTTATTGTTGCTACCTGTGGAAGGAGAAGAAGTTGCAGACCTACTAATAGGAGAAGAAACAGTGGAAGGGGCTGCCTTACCACTTCTTCTCTGCTGTTGGGCAGCAATAAATGCTTGACGCTGCCTGGCCTTGTTTTGCCTGGACTGTGCTTCTTGCAAGAGCTTGTTGACTAAAGTATCATACTTGACAGCATCAGGTTTGTCCTCATCAAGAAGTCTCCACGTGGAAGCAAAAGTCTGATATGTCTCAGGTAAAGCATCAAGAACAGTCTGCACAAGAGAATGATCAGGAATAATCTCACCTGCAAATATCAACTGTTCTTTGAGATCTTTAATCTCAGCAAGAAAAACATTCATGTCATCATCTTCTTGCATAATCTTCAATTCTAGCTCTTTACGCAGGTAAGCGATTTTTGCCTCATTACGACCTGCATACAAACCAGCTAGAATATCCCAAGCCTGTTTTGCTGTTTTAGCTGAACGAATATGTGGGGTGATGTTACGTTTGACAGAAAGTGCAATCAAGGCATGAGCCTGCGCATCTTTACCATCCCAACGAGCTTGTTCAGCAGTGGGTAAAACAGCAGCAACAGTAGAGCTGCTAGAACCTGCAACATCCTCAACAGATCCTACATCCATAGAACCTGGACGTACATCTGTACCCTGCACAATGTTCCACACTCCTTTTGCAACTAAAACATGCTGCATCATGTATGCCCAAAGTGGGTAGTTGCTGTCTCCATCCAGTTTGTCTTCAGCAGACAACATGCGAAATACATCATTGCTGTTATCAGCCATGGCCACTAACTGAAACTGATGCAAAAGCTACCTGTAATGAAGCAAAGGTTGAATAGAAGACAACTTGTGCTATGTAGCACGATCCACAATAGAACACGTATGCATGTTTTGCAGCAAACTGCACTGTCAAAATTTCTGCAGAAAATGACGAAAACACCTATGCAGAACTTGAAATGCAAAAACGGAGCCCGAAACGACCTCAGATGCAAATTCTGAGAACGCAAAAGGCCTAAGGACTTATTTGCAGAGTATAGGGACCTACAAGCGCTCGTGAAAACTCACCTCAATCGGAGAACGTGAGTCGGAGGGTGCTGGCGGTGTAGCCCTGGGAGCCGATGCCTGCTCTGATACCAATTGTTGGAATTAGGGTTGCAGGAAAGCACACAAAGCTTGGAGAAGAAGAAGTAAGAATGCACACAACACAAAGTGTATTAGATTGTGTCAATGTATAAAAGATAAGTTAGCCCTAGAATGATGGGCGTATATACAAGCCGGGGGAAAAAACCTCCTAAAGAGGAAAAAAGTGCCCCGGTGATCCTAAGTGTGTTCACACACATCACTGCCTATATATATATGGCAACACTGAACAACTGACCCAAAAATGGTCAAAAATTGACCAAACTGATCTAGAAAATTCTATAATCAGTCCTATAAATAGAAGCCTCCCCCTTTGTAAAAGCTTAATGGTGTTTATGTACTGTTACTCTGCTCCTATCGTCCTGAGCCATCTACATTGAATTTTTTTATAATTTAATTGTTTTTGGTCTAATCCTCTCCAAAGTGAATTGGTGGCCACTCTTGCTTCAAACAAGAGTAGAACCCTCAATCCCTCAAGCCAAAGGAGAGCTTACAAGCTCCATGTAAGCTAATTTTCTTACTTGTTTAATGAAAAATCTATGGTTTTCTTAATTTTTATGTTTTGCAGATGTTGAATTACATTCAAATGCTATGCCTTTGATAAAAAGGCCAACCCCTTCTCCTCTTTACATTCCAACCTTTCTCAATCCTAGAAAGATTAACTAAAGGATTAATTAAACTCTTTCTATTGTTTACTCTCTTGAGATTAGAAAATTGTGTAGATTAGAGTTCTATAAATCTAATTTGGGTTAATTTAAGTTAAATAAAGAATGATAAAAATGAGAAATGGTCAGCCATACAAAGGAGGTTATGGCAAAATTTTCTAGAATTTTGTGGAAAAGAAAGTTTGTTTTTATGTTATTCCAAAAGAGTAATTCCCACCATTTTTGCATCTAAAAGAAATATTCTAATTACTCCATGTACATAGTCACCTATGAATATGCATGGATATCACTGATATTAATCATTAAATTTGATTTTTATGCATAGAAAGATGCATAAGGAAATTTTTTTTAATTACAAAAGTGTTATTCTCATTAAAATTAATTTTTATGCATAGAATGCATAAAGGAATTTTTTTTACAAAAGTGTTATTCTCATTACAATTGATTTTTATGCATAGGAAAGTATAACAAAGCTATGATAGCTCATGTGGGATAACTTGGCTAGGTGACTTGGCACTCTAGCATCACTCATTTCAACGATCGTTAGAAAAGCCTTGAAGATTAAAATTTAAATCTACAATCTCCGAACAATTTGGAGCTATTATATTTAAGGTATGTCCAAAACTATATGGAAACGTTGATTCCCAAAATATGAAAATTTTTCCAAATTATCTAATATTGACTTTTGGGTATATGGTTTGAAAGCCAAATCAAATGCCTTTTTAGATTTCCATCAATTTCTCCCTATGGCTGAAAATGCTTGCAACCATAAGCTCGTGACATTGTGTTTCGATCAAGGGGGGAATATGTGTCACATTAATTTATAGCTTTTATGCAGTCACCTAGTATTACTTATCAGTGTACTACTCCTTATACACCACAACAGACTGGTGTGGGTGAGCATCGTAATCGTATACTACAATGAACTAGCATAAATCAAGGCATGGAGTAATAACATGGGTGTAGAAGCACCATCCATGAACAAGAAGAAGGGAAAGATTTTCATGAAAGCTTGTTAGCTTGTAATTTGGATTAGTATGAGTTAATTGTGATTAGCAGTTCACATTGGCCTATATACCATGGCCTCCTTTTCACATATACTTATTAATGTCCATCCTACTTGGCCTTTGTCCCATAACCCTATGTTCCTCACTTACACTTGGCCCCTTGGCCCAATACAACTTATGCTTAGCCCTTGGCCTCATGTGTACAATTTGTGTCCACACTTATGTGTCCACCGCTTCATTACAAACCATCCCCACCCAAATATGTTACGTCCTGGAAACATGCACAAAGTAAAATCATAGTATGGATGGTTTGCATAAGCATCAACATGAACCACTTCACACTTCTTTGCCAAAGATATCCAAAAGAGCATGATTTGAGCCTTTGAGACCTCCAAAACTTCATGTAATTCTCCCCAACTCATTTGTCAATCATGGCTAAGAAGTGTATATGCATCCGTTTGAACCTCTTTTATGCCTTATAATAGTAAATTACAGGAGGCTATTTTTCATTGTTTTGACTCAAGAATCCACCTTGGATGCGTCAAAAAGGTGTTCTCCCCCTCCAACATAGAGATAGGCTACCATGTTACTTCATCTTGAGATAAACCTTTCCACTTAATAAGGTATTCACGCAAAGTGTAGTTGCGTAGCACCTTCTCTCTTTCTCCAAACACCTTCTTGGGAATGTACTCCACCATGCTATCTTCACTTATGGGTGGAAGCTCATCCAATACTTGCACCTCTGGCCCAACATATGCCTTCAAATGTGGTACGTGAAAGACATCATGTACCCTTGTAGTAGATGGAAGAAGTAGCAACAATTGATAAGCCACTTCACCAACCCTTCTCAATAATTTGTATAGCCCATAATAATAGTGTGCAAGCTTTGTGTTGGTACTACCTTGAGAGATCCATATTGAGTCTTAGGTATCCTCAAGAACACAAAGTCCCCTTCTTTGAATTCCAATGGCCTTCGATGTGCATCTTCATAATTCTTCATCTTTTCTTGAAACTTCTTGATGTCCTCTTTACGTGTTTGCAAAAGATTTTTCATTCTTTCCACTTTCTCCCTTGCATGTGGATTTTCATTCTCTTGCTTGAATGCTACAATGGTACATGCACCTTGTAGCCATACACATAGTCTCAAAAGGCGACATTCCAATACTACTATGATAGGTGCTATTGTAGAGGTGAACTCTGCCAAATGCAACTAATCATCCCATGCATGTTGCATTTTATAGCAATAATGCCTCAAGTAAGTCTCAAGCCACTTATTAACCCTCTCGGTTTGACCATCGGTTTCCAAGTGATAGGTCGTGCTAGGAGTCAACTTGGTGCCCATGCTATCAAGAATTCTCTTTGATTCTATGTTTAAATTCTATGAGTATTTGATAAATGAATAATTAAATACTCTAAAAGAGAGAAATTTCTATCGGATTGTAAAAAGAAAGTTCATGAAATCTATCAAGATCGAAATGTTCAGATAAATGATTAATTTATTCCTCATTGGAATTCGTAACTAATTTAGAAACCAGTTAAGTGAATATTCATCAAAGAAAGAAATTCAATAAAATAGTACTGAATTATTAAACCTTTTCGAGAAAGATAGTTCAGGAAAAGTCTTATCCGACTCGAACCCTGAATCAAACTATGACCAAGACCAAACTCTTTCGTCAGTTTCGAAGAAAGAAGGTGTGACCAGTTTAGAAAAATACACTCAAAACTCTTGCCGAATCTGAAACTAAGTTTAAGACCCTTCTAATTGATATGTGGATCAAGGTTATAGAATTTGAGGAATTCTGGTATGAAATTCAAAATTTCGATCAAGAAGTTTTGGGGATAATAATTCAAGAAATACTCCTTGTATTCAAAAGAAAATCAAATTGAAAACTTGCATAGAAAAATAGATGCAATGTGATGTGAATCAGATAGATGTGAATGAATGGATGAGATGTAATGTGATGTGAATCAGATAGATGTGAATGAATGGATGAGATGTAATGTGATGTGAATCAGATAGAGGTGAATGAATGAATGGATGAGATTTAATGTGATGTGAAACGAGATGTGAGTGAATGAGATGTGATGTCATGGGAATCGGGATGTAAATGAATGATATGGGATGTGAATGGATGTGAATGTGTATGTGAAGAGTGTATATGGATGTGTATGTGAAAAATGGATCTGAATGTGTATGTGAAGAATGGATATGGATGTGTATGTGAAGAATGGATGTGAATGTGTATGTGAAGAATGGATGTGAATGTGTATGTGTGTGAAGAATGGATGTGGATGAGTATGAGAAAGAATGGATGTGGATGTATGTGAAAGAATGGATGTGGATGTGTATGTGAAAGAATGGGATGTGATGTAAAGAGATGTGATGTGACATGAATATATGTGGATGTGAAGTGATAGATATGAATGTATGGATAGATGTGAGTAGTCGTACATGTGAACGATTGGATGGATGTGGATGAATGAGATGAGATACGTATGAATGAGATATGATGTGGATAGAAGTGATGTGATATAATGTGGATAGAATGTATGTGATGGGATGGTTATGAGAATGAATGTGATGGATATGAATGAATGTGATGTGATGGATGTGATGTAAGTGAATGTGATGGACGTGAATAGATGTGAATCAGGATGTGAATGAATGAGATGTGATGTCATGTGAGTCGGGATGTGAGTGAATGAGATGTGATGTAAATTGGGATAGATGTAATATGTGATGTGAATGAATATGATGTGATGAGATGTGGATATGGGTAGATGCGAGTGGATGAGATCTGATGCGGATAAATGAGGAAAGATGTGATGAGATGAAAAATGATGTGATGAGAATGGAATGCATATGAAATAAATGAGGATTGATGTGGAACAATGTGGAAAGATGAGAGTTCGTTATAGAAACTGTATTTATGACCTGTTTTATGTCAAAAATGCTGGGGAAGCATTTTGACCGTCTTGTGAATGAGGTCGTGGAGACCTATCTGATAAAGTTGTAACAGCTAACAGAGAGTCAATGGAGGACGTCTCGCGTAGCAAGGTCGACTGAGGTCTTGACCAGCCTCGGTTCGATTTAAATGGTGAGCTTCCGATGCAGTGGATAAGGGACTAAGGAAGCGGCCTATGAGTGAAGCGCTAGGTAACCTGCGAAGGATCCTAGAGGGTGCTGACCATACGGTGCTCAGGCTCTGAGTCACCGAAGATACCACACGTACGTCGTGGAAGATATTGGAACAAGGAGTAAGAGTTGTTTTCAGCAACTCCCATCTTCCTACAAGCCTACTTGGTGTACCACGCACATGAGTTGCTGCTGCAGGCTGCTGTATGAGCCATTGGGATTCCTCTGCTGCTTGCACTGCCTCTATAAAGATCTTCCTGAAAGAGGTGAAGAACTGCTCTATGAAGGTACTATTGAAGATGAGATTCCCCAAGAAGATGAGTTACCTTCTCAAGAGGCCGAAGTTGAGGAAGAGATACAGTACAGGAGGAAGAGGAGGCCAAGTCTATGGATATTGGTGCTCTTAAGATGTGCACATACAGAGACCTTTGGATGTAGATCTCTATAAAGTGGACTAGTGTGGTCTAGTATTGCTAGTACTGCCAGAATTTATTGTGGATAACAAACGTTATGTGCTACTATCTGACATTCAGAAAATTTTCGGTCTTAGGGAAGATTTTGCTCTATGTGCTATTGCCAAATTTCAGGAAGAGAGCAGTGGTTTTGTCTCAGAAGATGACAGTGATGACTTAGCATTGGAGGATAATTACAATAGTAAAGAATGTCTCAGCATATGTTTGGGCAAAGCATAGAAGTTCAAAGATGATGGCTTTGTGCTAGACGATAGGACCTTCATGGAGCTTCAGGCCAAATATGGCTATGATAAGTTGAATGACTCCACAAAGGAGTGGATGAACAGAGTAGGAGAAGATAGCAAAAGTTCTATTAACCTTTGGCAAAACCAACTATTTGTTTGACAGATGAGACTCAGGTTCTCTCTCTCTCTCTCTCTCTCTCTCTCTCTCTCTCTCTCTCTCTCTCTCACAAGAAGTGATATGTAGATTTATGTTTCCTTAATTATTTTGTTTTTTGCAGAGTACGTTTGAATTCAATGACAAATTATTGTAGCGGCATAAAAGGGAGTACTGTGGCCGAGACGCAGCTCTCTCTCACTACCTACCCAAATTGTCTAGCAAAGATGATAATCTACCACAATGCCATGAGCTAGGAAGGGAGAGTTGTAATTTTTTTATTCAAGACATTGTCCTTGTCTCTAGGTAGTTATGAGAAGATTATTTTGATAGAGAAGTCTACTTCCTTAGAAATTGTTGGATGCTACCCTGGTTATGCCAGAACCTGAAGGTGTTACTTTCATACCTATGCTGTAGTAGCATTGTCTCTAGGCATAGAGAACCCACAGGAACTAGAAGAGTATGGCAAACATCATTTGCTAAGGTATAAACGGAAGCCAGAAACACAAGAATTACAAAAGTCATTAGAAATGGAAAGAGACATTGTAAAAGACTTATATATTACATCTATTTGTCCAATGATGATTAACAAAAATCTTTTGTTCTCTCCATTTATTTTGTGCTTGTATGGCATCTGAGTTTTTAAATGCTTTGAAACGCTTCAATCTCTTCCTTTCCATATCTCTGAGTGTCTGCGTCGTCAGTTTGGATAACTTCAATGTTTCTTTTTTGTGTAGTTGTTACAGTATCCTTCTGTAGAACCATTGGAACACTTCTTGTAGGCTATTTGCCTTACTTTTTCCACCACCATATTGTGTGTGCCTAAAATATGCATTTCATGCCATATAGTGTGATTTCTCAAACCCTTGTGTATTCCAAATGCTAGGATCTCCATACTTGTTTATTAAGTAAGGCATGTGGTTGTAGAGAATATGCTGCATAAGAAAATATACAATGTAAGTTGTATCTAGGGGGGACTAGGAAACAAGAGTAAGCTAAAAACATAACCATGTAGTGTGTAATATTGGTGTCAGTCCAAGCAGCTCTCTCTGAATGCTTTTTTGAATGCTTGTAAGTTGTCTTGAAAGCTCTTTTTGTCTTGCGGGAGTAGTTGACTTTCTCACACATTTGAAACAGAGTATCAATTGAATGCCAAACATCTGCTTTGACATTCCTTGAAGCACCTTCATGGTCTTTCACTGCATTATGCATCTTTTTCCACTATTGGTATTCGATTATGCTTGTATAGGTTGTTGTATATTGCTTTCCTAACTTTGTGGGTTTGTGTGCTGATTATTCATTGGCTTGGAAAGAAAACATTACCTCCATGTAGTCCAATTTCAGATAGCACCTTCTCCAATGCACAGATGGCTTCTTTCCTCTCTGCTACATTCTTGATCTTCCAAGCAAAGCCAATGTAGAGATATACCAGTTTCTCTATGATACGACACAAAGCATGAAGCATGCATATATGCACATTAGAAAGAGGAATCTCAAACACTGGTTTAAAGTTCTCATCCAAAATTTGTCTATTTGGTGGTTGTCTCCACCACTTAGAGTCCATCACCCTTGTGGAGTCCATGCAATAAAGGCATGAAGACTTTGCATTGGCCCCCTTTGCTGCAATTAAATAAGCACTTGAGAGTCTTCAAGTCACTCGCAAGATGCCATTCAACTTGAAAGTCCCCCCTTTTCTCTACATGGAGCATCTTGGTTACATTCATATGTTCTTTGATGAGATTGGGGATATGTGTATGATGAAATACCCAAAACAAGGATTCATGGTCCTCTTTCTTAACCTCAAATGAACCTAGCCACCAGATGTTTGTCTTAGACTGCACGCTAAAATACTTTAGATCATCCCTATTGCAATTAGAAAGAGCCCTATTCATAAGTGTTTTCTCCTTGATAATCTCGCACTCATCAAGCTTGATGACAAATTGAAGTACACCTCCTGTCTCCTCACATGTAATATCATAGAACTCCACCATTCTCTTTTGCAAGAGCTCCAAGTCCATTAATATATTGTTGTGTTCATTGTAGAATATGCATCCACCTTCTCCCTTAAACTCTCCTACAATGTGGTATGAGTGACCAACATAGTGAAGTTGTTTTGTGTTTAAATCCTCCCTATGTCTCCAAACTTTTGTAAGGTGTTGGAAGTAGCTTTGCTTTATTGCCTTCGGCCTCAAGGACTGATGACACTGACTTCTGGATAGCACTATAACCCTTACGACTAACTCCATTTGAATCCATGGCGGATTGAATATCCGTAGCCGAAACTGTATTGTTGGTTACAAATTCATCCACTATATCTCATTAAACCACCTTGAACTTCTTCTTCTTTATCATTTCTCTTGCCATTCTTGATGTTACTAATGATTTCAGTTGCTTTGCTGGATTAAGATTGGGATTGATATTCTCTTTATTAGGATGTATGACAACCCTATAAATACAACACTACGAATTACTAACATAGAGAACATGTAAATCACAAAGCAGCCCTGCAAATAAAATAATATTAACTGCTAATATAAAATACATGTGAATGGGAATGCATTGAGTGCAATCTTACCTTATGGCTTGGATTCTCTTATTTAGGCCTCCAGAACCAGGCCTCATGTTCTCAACGTTTTTGAGCTTTCTTCTCCATATGCGTGGTCCAATGCTTATGTCTTTTTCTCTGTATTTGCGGAGGTTACTTCTTAGTTTGTTGATTTGACACTCTTGTTCTTCCAATCTAACTTTTTGTGTCTTGCATTCAGAGACAAGCCAAGAAGCTTAGTTACTAAATGTTGTGAATAATGTCTCTCTCATGTAAGAAAGTGACTTGCAATATCCTAGTAAGCCTTTGGCGTCATCACCTACAAAACGCAAGAGAGTTGTGGGATTTGAAAAGGGACGATGTGAAGCAGTACGGGGATCAATAGGATAGATGGAGCCATCACACCAAAGATCTATGTCTTGCTTCCCCGAACCTCATATGATCTTTGACATCTGATGAGAGTAATAGTTGACCACTTCTGCATTTTTGAATGGGCGCATATTCACTCTCTAGATCAATGTGCAGATGGTACTTTCTCTGAATGCTTTCATGATTAGACTCTTCAATAGAATCAGTGTGTACATGGTTGTTCTCCATTGAAGTGTTCTAAAAACAAGTAAGTTGGATATGAGGCAGAGTGAAAGAATATGTCTCGCTATGGTGAGAGAAGGCTTGCATTTGTCTTTTGAAATTGAAGATGAAGGTTCTCATTCCCTCCAAACTGTCTTTCGTGCAATAACATCCTCCTGAACTAACTTTATTCTTGCAGTTTCGAATGTATCAATTCAAAGAAGATTCCAATGAACTTTATGGCGGCCGCCTAGGAGAAGATTTACCTCTCTGACTAAGAGAGTACACTTTTATGACTCTTACGTTCTCTTTATTTTAACATTTCAAGATTTTTTCTAGAGAGAGAAAATAAGAATCGACAATTTTCTTACAAGGCCCTACAAATGACCTCCAAAATATCCTAATGTTATGGGGTTTCCCTTGTTACTTTTTTATCCTACTTCCAACATTTTAGGAAGATTAGCCCAACATTTTGCATTGTCTTATAGGATACCCCTTATTATTGGCTACCCTACTTTTAACATTTTAGAAAAGTAGCTGAGCATTCCAGAAGCATTCTACACTTTCTTATGGGATACCCTTAGTATTTTTTACCCTGTTTCCAATATTTTAGGAACATAATGACACTGTGTTCAACCATATACCTTGGTAAATTCATAGTGTTCCCTTTGACACACCTAGCCACCAACCAAATTTGTTGTCTAATTTCAAAGCTTACTATATATTCCATATCTTAAATGGAGTTTTCCTAATATTTTACTTTTTGAAGATGTCCCTTTTACAAAGACTCTTTTTTTACCCTTGTAAGGTTTTTAGTTGATGAGATGAATGTAAATAATTTAAACTTCATGTTCCCAATGCAATTAAGACTTGAACTTTTGGCACTCATCCAAATTGTTATTTAAAATGATAACAAAAATTGGTGCTCTTCTCTATATAAAACATGATTTACTTTTAAGAGAAAGAGATTGATTTGACTCTAATGACATTTTAAGCAATGTTGTCATGTGGAAATTTTAAAAGGATGAGATCCTTATCATGACACAACTTCAAAAGTTCTTTGACCTAAGTTGAATTCTTGAAATTGAGAAAGTGAAGTTGCTTATGACATGCAGGGATTTCATTAACGTCTTCACAATTTCGTGATCACGTTAACAAAACCTATTGTTAACATATTAAAACTTGTGATCACATTGTATATTTACATGACCAGAGAAATGACCTGCCGGAACCCACTATTCCAGTAACACCTCCGGGCTTTTATCCTTTCCCGGCGGGCCCGCCGGGGTATGAGGTTTTCCCGGCGGGCCCGCCGGGAAAGGATAAAAGCCCGGCGGGCCCGCCGGGAAAAACAAAAACACCGGCGGGGTATTATTCTGTATATAAACACTGCCCGACACCCGTCGTACAACTTTTGGGAAGATAGTCCTTGTTTTGGGGGCGTGATATCTCTCCTCAAAGTACTTGTAGAGCTCTCGAGTTGCTAGAAGTGTCCTCTTGGGAAGAACGTCCTTATTTTAGGGGCTGTCGTCTTTCCTTGTAGGCACTCCTAAGGCTATTGGGCCACTCGTCCTTAGTTCTTTGAACTGGGGGCAGGGTGTGGTTCGTAGCTAATACTTGCGGAGATTAGGGACAAATTTGGAGTCATTCAGCTTTGCATTTAAGCCACGTACGTAATCTACCTCATTCTGCTTTATGAATGGTTTGATGGAGCCAAGAGTCCTGCTTAGGGGCTTGTATTGGTTCTTGATACTTGATATAGTTTAGAGTAGACAAGGGTCTATTGTCCTATACTAGAGTATTGGGCAAGCATAGATCTTTGATTTTTTTTGTGAATGTTAGAGAAGGTCTATTGTCCTATACTAGAGTATTGGGCAAGCATAGATCTTTGATTGTGTAAAGTATCCTTAATTGGGTACAAAAGGCATCCTTCATTGGGGGTGCAATGTGCATGATAGTTTCGAAGTAGTTTTGTAGTAAGACCTTGCAAGATAGTTTGAAATAGTTTTGTGTTATGTGATGATCTTTTGTATTTGTCAAGATAGTTTCGACGTACTTTGTCTGCAGATGTATGTTTTTGTTATACGTGAGTGATTTGTTGTTTTTTCATTTGTGTATTCATTGTTATATGCTTGGTTGAATAGGCTATTTGTTGAGATGGAGGACAATGTTGGATCCAGTGGTACCTCCAATAGAGTCCAAATTTCAAATAGCAGAAAAAAAAGGCACCTGGGATAGAGTGGCAATATGCAATTAACGTTGGTGATCGATTCATAGATTGGGAGTGTAAGCTATGCCATGCAGTAAAATCAGGTGGGGCGCCTCGACTAAGAGAACACTTTTTAGGCGGACCGAAGAAAAAGTCATGTACCCACCCCTCTGCACCTATAGTGGCCAAACGCATAAGAGAAGAAATTCAAAAGAAAGATTCAAGAAAACATGACACTCCTCCCGTTAATGTATCAAGGCAACAAGAACACTGTTCTTCTAATCATCAAACTCCCGCTACATCGCCTACTTGTACCCCGAACGGCAATATGCAGCCAGAAAGTAATCTACCCAGTGCATCTTCTTGCAAGCAAAACTTTGACGTAGGAAATATACCCATGCGTCAAACTTCATTGCAAGAAAGCCTACGTCAAGGTCGACTCGATGATGCACAACTCGTCCTTGCTGAAGCGATTTACTTTTCTGGGAGTGCTATGATGATGGTGGACAGTGAGCATTGGAAGAGAGCATGGAAGAAAATTGGTGAGTTTGGACCAGGGTTTTCACCGCCTACGTACCATGCTATGCGAAATGATCTATTAGAGAAATGTTATGCGCAGGTAAAAGAACGTGTACAAAGAATAATTCTTAGCAATATAGAGCTTTCTGGATGTAGTATAGTAAGTGATGGATGGTCTAATGTGCAAAGAAAACCATTAATTAATGTAATGGTTATTTCACCTAGAGGTGAGACTTTCATCCGTGCCGTGGATTCAGCTGGTTCAATCAAAACTGGGGCTTACATTGCTCAAGTTATTAGCACTGTGATAGAGGAAGTGGGTGCCAAAAATGTAGTCCAAGTCGTCATGGACAATGCAAAAAATTGTAAAAATGCATCCAGAATCCTACAGCGACAATATCCACATATTTTTCCGGTAGGCTGTAATACTCATAGTTTGAATCTTGTATTAAAAGATTGGTATAAATCTGATGATACCAAATGGTTTGCCTCAATCGTCGACACTGCTCGCCAGCTTGTGAAATTCATGCTCAAGAGACAGAGAGTTTTGGATATGTTTCGACCTCGCATGTCAGTTATGTTAAAGCTTCCAGCGGAGACTAGGTTTTGTACTCACTTTTACACTTTTGAGTCTCTTCTTAGAAATAAAGATGCAGTTTGTGAAACATTTACATGCATGGCATTTCATGACTGGGAGAGCACTCAACTTGAAAAAGTGAAAGAGAAAATCAAAGTCTTGAAGGCAGCGCTTACGAGAAGAAGTTGGTGGAACAGTGTGATGGATGCATACCATGTAATGATGCCTGTTATGTATGCTGTACGAAGCCTTGATCAAAGAGCGCCTAATCTCGGAAAAGCATGGATGCAATGGTGGACTGTCCAGCGGAGTTTGGAGTGTCCTGAGAAATTAGAGCATTCAGTGGTGGAGAAGCAATGGCGTGTACCGTTCTCTAGTAGACAAAGAAAAGTTCTGTTGAAGTACTTTCATGCTAGATGGATTGGAGCGCATTCACCACTGCACAGTGCTGCTTACATGTTAGATCCTGAATATTGGAATATGGATTTGATGTCCAACGTTGAGGTGGTGCAAGATTTTTATAAAGTGGTAAACACTTTCTATAATAATGATGATGATCGTGTACAGTGCATAAAGGAGATGACCTCATTTCGGTTGAAAGAGGGTTTATTTTCCAACTCCCTTGTTCAACAAATGGCTAAAGAGCAACCTGCATGGAAGTGGTGGATGATGAATGGTGGTGAGCATTATGCTTTATTGCGCAACCTTGCGATGAAGGTTCTAAGTCAGTGCTCTTCAAACTCAGGCTCAGAAAGAAACTGGAGCATGTATAAATATATTCATAGTACTATTCGCAATCGACTTCTTGCGGATCGAGCAGATAAACTTGTTTACATGTACTGCAATGAAAAGATCTTGCGAGACATCGAAAGCGAAGAGTATGAAGAAGATATGCCCAGATGGATGTACAATTGTGAAGATGTAGACGAGAACTTTGATGTTGGACGTACGTTGTGCACCACCCTTGAGATAGAAGACAATTTAGACATTGACTTAGATGAGCTTAATTTAGCAGACGAGAGAGTAAACGGTGAAAGAATTTTGGAGCAAGATACTGACATAGAGGAAGAAGTCACTTTATTAATTTAATAAAAAGTACTTGTACAAATGATCATATTTGGAGAAATTATCAATACAAAAGTAGAATTTGTTTTTCTTAGCTCTCATCTTGAAATAAATTGCGAATTGCACTAGGAGTTGCATCTAAAGGTCCTGGTGGTTTATATTCGCTAGCCATGCCGAACATTGTATAAATACCTTGATTTATTGGGACACTGCACAATGCACATGTGGAAGTATTTTGCATTTGTCTCACTAAACATATTAAGTGGTAGTAGTGTCCACATGGTAGTATATACTGGCCGCTCCACCCATCGAATACTTTGTAACATACAGGACATTGGGGGGTGGAGGAACTTGTAGCCTCAGCAGAAACTCCCACAAGATCAGGATGTATCAAAAAATGAGAGATGTGGTTTCCTTGGCGCACAGGAGCAATACGTGAAGAGATGCTCTGTACGTCTTGGCTGATCTTTGTTAGCTGCTCTTGAATTCCTCTATTGGCCGGGGGAGGAGTTGACGCTTGAGTTAATCGGTCAGCTTCTTTCTCCTTCTCTGCTAGCTGTGCCCCTAAGCTTTCTTTGACCTGGTTTAACTCCAGTCCGGCGCCCTCCACCATAAGAGCAAGTTCTTCTCTTGTGAATGTAACTGTCTCTTCACGTATATCGTGGGTGTTGACAGTGGCCTCTCTGGAGGCGAAGTCCACTGGAGTTTCCAGTACAAAGTGAGCATATAGCATTTTAGCAAAATACAGTGGAGCGTCGGCGTTATGGAGAGGACGGCCGTACACCTCCAAGAAAATGCGCTCGGCATTAGTTTTGATATCATTGTTAGTGCAACGAGAAATCTTCCATCTTCCCTTCTTTATCTCGCCATCTGGACATGGCCATATTGCCTTTATCATCTCTGTGGTTACCCGTTTGTTTATGTCTTTCCATTGGGCATAAGTTGGATTTGTCCACTTCGATAATCTGCACGCTGTTCTTGTAGCTTCGCGGGCTGTCAGGCCATGTGCAAGGGCCTTCATTCTCTCGTATGCCTTCTTGGCTAACTCCTGATGCTCGTTCGCTTGCGCTTGCTCCATATCTGCATGAACGTAAACGACATCAGTAAAGATCAACGCAAGATAAATTGACCATTGCTCTCAAAATCTTGAAGTCAAACACAACGAGAGGAGATATGTATTGCAAAGACTCGATGAGAAATATCCACTTGACTCCAAAAACACTTCAAACAATGCTCGCACATCAAATTTTAAAGAGAAAACATAAACTTAAACACCAGAAGAGGAGAGAGATATTGCAAAGACCCAATGAAGAGAGAAACAAAATTTTGAAACATTGAAAACAATAAATTTTGAAGAGAAACAAAATTTTGAAACCTTGGACACATCAAATTCTCAAATTCCTGAAACTTCATCTCTTGATACTGTATCATTACAAAGTCGGGGTGAATGCCACCGATAGCTCTACAAGAGGACGTTGTGCCCTCGTAGGGTCAGTATTTAGTGACCTAAAAAATTCAACCACTTGCAAAATTGACTTTCGCTCATCGCGATTAGGCAGAAACATCCAATTTTTGACTCTATGAATAATAGTATCCATGGTAACTTTGTCATGGGAACTATTATCCATCCACAACTCTTGCACTTTCTTCCAAAAGTCATATAAAGTTTGTAATAAATATCCCAAGGCAAAAACATCAGATGCAGGAGTGTATGCATCTGCCAAAAATGGATCATAAAGCTCTGGGGCTATCCACGGCCGTTTATTTCGCTCTCTGTCTGCGTGGGAGACTGCCTGTGCCACCTTCTCGGGGTTCTTGTCTGCTTCATAAACAAAATTGAGAGACACCCGTTTTTTGGGCGCTCTCAGCAGCAATCCCCAATCGATAATACCTATGCGTGGCTTTAGCTCTTTTGTATAATCCAACACTACATTAAAAGGATGTAGGTCGGTATGTACAATACCTGCCATATGCGCTGCCGCTACACCTTCCACCAGGGCATGCATAATATGTGGCATGTTTATTACTACCTCTTTTATTTTTGAAAGTTCTAGATGACCTAAAGGGATATTATCAGGCGGCGGTTGTCTCCATCCTCGATCCAAACGAAAAATGGCTCTGGTGAACTCACTGAATCTGAAGGGAACCTTCAGTAGAGTATCACCAAGAGCGCCGCCATTAAAGTACGGAAAAATTGTGATCCAAGGAGCCTCTTTTGTAAAGGCAATGCATCGGACAATCGATGGATGTAGCACTTGCATACCCTGCTCTGCCTGGAAGCTCTCGAACTTCGCGCTGCCTTCTCCTTTGTAGTGCTTTCCGCAAAAAGTGATGTGCTCGGGTAAAAAAGATATGCCTTTAATTGCATACTCTTTTACTGTTCCAAACACACCGGAGCCTATTGTTCGTCCTTCGTGAAGAGCTTCGTGCGGGATGCCAATAAGATGTGTGCACATAGAATTGTAGATGGTACGATTAATGACACCTGTACCACTTGCATCTGCCTGACTGGACGTTGCAGCGACGTCTTGGGCAATTCGAACTCTTTTGGGGAGGGACTCTGCATCCAACGCCTTCATGCGCTTGCTCTTGGCCCTCTGCTCGCTCCATACAACGTCCCATAACTGTAGACGTTGCATGTTGGCTTCAGGCGGGGCAGCATCTCGAAGATCACTGCACGCTACTCGCATGCTCCCCAAAATGGTTCGTGTTATGTGCTGATGGTTGAAATCTGCTATCTTCTGTCTATCCAGCAGCTCAGCGTTGCCTCCGCTTCGAAGCCGCCGCTGTGCATTTTCCCATATTTGGTCTATGAGATCTCGCATGATTATCTCAGACTCGTTGGTCTTCTTGACGACATCATCAGTACATTGTGATACTGTGATGACCGCTTCAACGCGAATTGCTCGCAGAACAATTTTGCGCTCTTCGGGAGTAAGCATGTTGATCGTCTTCGTAAATCCAGCAAATAACACTAAACATAAAAAAACAAAATATCAAACATTACTGAAATAAACATCAAGCAGACGTGAGAGAACAGTAACAAGTATATCAATATCGTCAATGTTCATACAAAAACAGAATATCAAATAATTTTAATGAACTCAATATCATCCAATACATCATCAAACGTGAGAAAACAGCAATAAGTGTATCATTACTTATCAATGAACAAACAAAAACAGAATATATCAAACATTATTGAACTCAACATCATGCAATACATTAACGAACGTGAGACAACCGCAACAAGCGCATTATCACTTACGAAGTGTATACATTATCGAATGAGAGAGAGAGAGAGAGTGGGAGGAAGAGAGAGAGGTGTGACAGATAGAGAGAGGAAACATTAAATGATATTTTTTATAGTTTTGTGAGTTCCTAAAGAGAGAAAAATAATGTTTTGTAATCCTAAAGCACTCCTCATCTACATACCTAAAGTATTTAGTGAAGTGTATCATGAGAGAGAGAGAGAAAGAGTTGTGAAGTGTATCATTGCGAGAGAGAGAGAGAGAATTGTGAAGTGTATCATGAGAGAGAGAGAGAGAGAGGAGAGGAAGAGAGAGTTGTGACAGATAGAGAGAAGAAACATTAAATCACATTTTTAATGTTTTTGGGAGTTCCTAAAGAGAAAGATAATGTATTGTTTTAATTTTTAAGTAAATAGAGGGAGAAAAAAAAAATTATTAAGAAGTATGTATATTTTAAGAGAGAAAAAAAATCATTATCTACACATCTATCGTGTTGTGAAGTGAATCATGAGAGAGATAGAGAAAGAGTTGTGAAGTGTATCATGAGAGAGAGGGGGGTAAGAAGAGAGAGATTCATATTTTTCGAGTTACGAATCACGATATTATAAAATAAAACGGTTAGACAATATGATGTAAACTTTGATCCATGAAATACTAATGCCGCGTTAGCAACCAAGTATCGCATGGATCAAACACAATAAAAACAATACAAGTCAAATCAAACAAATTTACGACATTTATTCGACCGCGTTAACGATCATATGCCGAAATACACAAGCAAATTTACGACACTTTTTCGACCGCGTTAACGATCAAATGCCGCAATATGCAAAAAACATTTTATGCACTAGCAGACGACACCAACTTGCCGTGTTAACGACAAAATGCCGCCCGATTCTATGGGAATACCAATAGGATACGAACATACACTGGCCGCGTTACCGACCATATGTCCGCATTTGACAAAGGGAAGGGAAGGGAAGGTGACATCGCCATAACGATACTATGCTTGCCGCGTTACCGACTAGTACCGCTACGGCGTGCCATACTTACCATAGGACACAGACTAGCCGCGTTACCGACTAAGTGCCCCAGGGTAAGCACCATTCCGAAGAATGGCCTTACACACACACACCAGTCGTGTGGCGGGCCACCCAAATCCTGCCGCGCATTGCGACAATGGGCGGCTGCCCGCACGAACTCACCCACACACACATCCCTCGTGTGGCGGACCACCCACATCTTGCCGCGCATTGCGACAGTGGGCGGCTGCCCGCACGAACACACCCACATACACAAACACACACACACACACACAAGTTTTTATTACCTGTGTGCTGTCAGCAATGAAATCCCAAAGGGCCCCCCGGGCCCATATATATAGAAAAATGTACCCCGCCGGGATATGTGACGACCCCGGCGGGCCCCGCCGGGTAAAGCATAAGCCCGGCGGGCCCGCCGGGGTATATCAAAAGCCCGGCGGGATTTTTCCCGGTTACCAGGTCGCTTGCCACCGGCTTTTTTGTGAACATGTTAACATGTGAACATGTTAATAACATGTTCACACATGTTATTAACAAGAAAAATTTTGTGATCACGTGAATATAAAATCCCTGATGACATGGGAATCCTCTTTACATGTTCATACGTATATGTTTACCCCATGTTTTTAGAAAAAAAAACAATACACGTATGTTTGAGGAATTAGATAAAGTATATACATTATTAGAAACAAAATATTCTAAATTCTAGTAGGGTGTAGACCTCATCAATTGTGAATCAGATAGTGACAAACATGCCATTCATGCTAGTCCTCTAAGCATATATCATGCCTAGTATGTAAAAAATAATTATAGTAAAAAAGTATCCTCATATGCAAGTACAAGCAGTGTCTCTCTTGGTAAGCTCATAATGAAAAACATGCATTTGGACCCTACGAAGTTTGAGTACAAGAAAACTTGTTATTAAGCATTAACTAAACTAAATTAATGGTATGGCATGAATTGAAATGAATCATTATAGTTCAATTTATGATAATACACACCTTTGTGAAGTTTGGAAGTGATTTAATGTCCTTGAGACCTAATAATTGAGTTTAAAAAGTAGAAAATAGGAGGAAAAAAACATCACACCTTTTTTTAACATTATGTTGGTGGGATGCTATAATGTTCATGAAAGGCACTTCTTCTGCATCTTTAAAATATGTGGAGCAATGAACTATGGAATTTTGGTAGGACTATAGTGGCTTGACTCTCCATTCAAAATCTGCAAGCTTAAGCATATCAATAAATAAGATTGAAATGCAATAAACTATTCAGAGTCATTGGTTACAACGATAGTGAAAGACATGGAGATAGCCTTTAATGGGGTGTTAAAGGCTATAAGAAAAACCACATGATTATGCATGACTTTTTACATGAGCCATGCCCTTAAAAATAGTTAAAACCCACAACTACTTTGATTTTTTAATATAATCTATGAGGTGGGCATTGAACACTTGAGTTGTTTGACTAGAATGAGTTAACGGTTAGTATATGAGTATGACTCAAGGCAACAACCTATTAGTCAGTGTATGTATGTGTGTGTGTGTGTGTGTGTGAGTTTATATATGTACATATATATTTATATTTATATATATCTATATATATGTGTGTATTCGACTTATGACTTGTGGCCCATGGGCCATAGTCGTGATGTCATGGTGAGGCTTGGAAGGGATTCTTAGTAGGGTTCAGGAAAAGATAGATTCAAATTAGCCTAGAACTTAATTAAATCTTAAAAGATCCTTCTCAAATTGACGAGAGAACGAAAAGTAATACCTCCTCAAAATATTAAAAATCTAGTTATGATTAGGTTGAACTTTTAAAAACAAAAATAATGCTCATTCAAAATGACAATTTCCTCCCCAATCCATGGTGAGAAGGATTTCTTAACATAGTTTTGTAACATTGAGATTCCACAGTTTGATAAGTCAATGCCAGGTATGAGTAAAAAATTTGTAGACAGTTTTTTTTTTTTTGTGTGTGTGTGGATGTGTTGGACTTAAAGTGGTTCATTTTCATGTGCATGGAAAGGTATCCCCCCCCCCCCCCCCCCCAAAAAAAAAAAGTGATTATTTCCATAAGGAAATTTAAACGTTAAAGGAAACTCTATAAGAGGGCATTTGATAATCTATAATTTATCATTTATAATTTTATGATTTATGATTTATAATTTATCATATATAATTTTATGCTTGGCGTGTGCCCGTCACGTTTCTTCTCTCTCGATCTCAATCAACGCTGTGTGCATGCATGGCGATGGCGCTCTGCCCCACGACAGCAAAATATAGCAGCCATGGCATCATGGGCCCTTGCTCATTCGCCCACCGCCGCCACCGCCACCATCTTCAAACGCTCAAACATGTCCTCTCACTTCCCGCTTGCCCTCGCTGCGCCTTCCCGCCCGCTACGCTCTCCCCCTGTCGCTATTGGGCCCCCCCTCCGCCATAGCTAAGTAAACCCTCTGCGCACGCAGGCACGCGCACACACACTCGCATACAGTGGCCATGGCCTCTTCTCCAGCCAGTAGATGGATCTCGTTTCTCGAACATAACCTTCTCGACGAGCCGGATCACCCTCAACAGCTGCCAGATGCCGCGGCTCCCTTCTGGAACTCCAGGTTCTGTAAAACCGAACCCTAATTCTGTTTTTTTAACCCTAACTAATGTTCTTCTTTCTAACCCAAATCCCGGCTCCGTTCTCCTATACCTGCAGTGCAGAGCATGAGACCAGCTCTAAAGGGGATTCCCTCAACCAAGACAACAAAAAGAGGTTCGATAACAAAGCCAATCCTTAGCAGGGTCTACTACTCTCTCTCTCTCTATCTCTCACACACACACACACACACACACACACAC